>NC_136518.1:48384964-48714964 GCF_053919585.1 Euprymna scolopes
TAAGTATGGGAGCAAGTTCTGCTTGAAGCTTTTTTAACACTATAATTGGGATGCTGGCAGGGCTAGTTGCTTTACTGGAATCAAGGTTCTTGATTAGCTTGGCGACCTCATGCACGGATATTTGTATGTTACCTAGCATGTTGTGTGTTATAGGAGGAAATATGAGGAGTTGATGGCCTTTGTTGCATAGGGTAGAATTAGCTGCAAAGTTCTTTGCAAATAGTTTGGCCTTGTCTGATGCTGACGAGATGATCTCTGGTCCATTGATAATGGTTGGGATAGAACGCACACTTCTGTTCAGGATCCTATTTATTATTTGCCAAAACTGGTGGGAACCAAGCCGCTGATCAGCTACCTTGGATTTAACAGACTGGGCATATAGCTCTCTTGCATTTTTTATTAGTCTTTTACAGTGGTTGCTGGCAGTCCTGAAAGCAGCTTTAGTCTCAGTGCATCTATTACGTTGGTAGCTATGGAAAAAGTGATTTCTGTGCGCGATAGCAGCAGCACTTTCTGGGGAGAACCATGGCTGGCTGTTAGGTTTTTGTTGCAAAACACCCTCCCCATGTTAAGAATGGATTTCTAAATAACATTATATCAGCACAGTACCTTCTCTGCATAAGTACCAGAAAAATTTTATTATAGAAAAAAAAAAAAATTTATTTTTCATATTAGTGTTAAAAAATTTTTTTTAAAGAAATATTCATTCTAGAAGATTACCATAAGTTGAATGTTTTTATTTGCTTTTCTTCTTAAAAGATTAGTAACATCCTCCATTAAAAAATTGCATTTTTTTTGTCTTCATTAAAACAAGTTGCTTTTTTTTTTTTTTTTGGTCAGCATTTTAAATGTGTCAGTATTTTCACAAAGATTTCATTTGACACCTTCCAGCTATTTACGGGTACCAGTGGCCGTTGCAAATAAAAACATGACACCTCTATATAAGTACGACAAAATCTTTTAAGAGTTCCATTAAAGAGAGATAACCCTAAAAGTTTATCATAACATGGTATATATGGCAAAATCTTTTAAATTAGTGTATTATAAAAATAAAATAAAGCATAATGAACACTCTCACAATGTACTGTGATTATCGGCATTACCCTATATGCATCCTCCCACATGTTTTGCATCCGGTACATATTGATGGCTGCCTTTGCATTATTAGCCTCTAACAAGTACAACTCAGCTTGGCGTAGGTCTCCTTCCATCTCCAGTTCCTTCAAGACAAAAATATTTGAATTTAAATTTTTAAGTTTAGAAAACCAGTACAAGGCAAAATTTTTTTTTAAAAACATTTATTTGCTGATAATCAACAACTTGTAAGTTTCGGTGATATATATAACACCCTCATTAGAACTAAAATTAGTTTGCAAATTTTTTCTTTTTCTTCATCCTTCTTTGTGGCATGCTGTTACTACAAAAGTGAACAATTTTCTACTCAGGATGAAATCACATGACTTACGTGAAATGAATTAATGAATTTTTTTCCTTGGATTATATCATCAGATCACCAAAACTTAGTTGATTATCAAAACTGGTTTAAAAGTACACTAAAATGCAAAAAAAAAAAGAAAAGAAATTTCTTTTCTTTCTTTTTAAGTTTAAATACTTATTAATTTTGGATTTTAAATACTTTATCAGAGATTGAAAGAGTTTTTTTTAGTTTTGTTGGTCTCTCTTTTTTTTCTCTCTCAGAAGTAAAAAGTCCATCCTCATGTTGTTTTATCAAAATTGTGCCTGTTATTAATGCACATAGAACTCTCTAGTAAGCTGAAATACATGTATAAGTTAATTTCTTCATTTTTTTTTTGTATCGTTGCACTACTTATATAATAAATGCTTGATTTAGCTTCAATCTATGTCCCCCATCATAAAATTTTCCCTACAAGTATGCGTCTAGCTACAACAGCTCTCAACAGTTACCCTCACTATTTACCTGCATCTAAAACTAAGTGAAAATTTCATGAGCAGAGTTTCTTCCCTAGAAATGTCTGTAGAACACAATATCATGGGGCTGTTTCCCAGCTGATTATGACATGGTTGTTTTCAAGTCTAATGTAAATAAGTTATTGTTAAACCATCCTGTTAAATATCAGGTTCACAAGACAGTTCTTGCGGTTTTAACTTTTAAATTCAGATGAACATATCTCAACTCAAATAAAAATTTATTGATCAAAATAAGACCATTGACCATCAGAATCAACACACTTTTTCCAATGGAAAACAAGTGTATTTATGCCAGTAACATAAAAATCTTGTGTTCTGGTGGTGATGAAGTCGCTGAAGACGTTTTTGATATTACTTAGGTTTTTGAAGCATTTCTTACGCAGAAAGTTTCCAAGATGCTTGAAAAAGTGGTAGTCGGTAGGTGAGACATCTCAAATGAGGCAGAGTTTTGTAGCTCAATTCATTCAACTTCTGCAGGGTCGGTTTAGCAACATACAGTCGGGAATTGTCATGGAGGAGAATTGGGCCTTTTCTGTTGACTAATGCTGGGTGTTGTTGTCAAAGTTTCTGATGCATTTCATCCATTTGTTGCCGTAAGGGTTTTGCTTGCATTAAAAAAACTAAAGGATGAGACTAGTTGCAGGCCATCAAACAATCAGCATGATCTTTTGGTGCAATTCTGGTTTCAGGAAGTGTTGTGGAGTTTTCTCAATGTCTAACCACTGAGATGAGTGTCACCGGTTGTCATAAAGAATCCACTTTTCGTTGCAAGTCACAACCCAGTCGAGAAATGGATCGTTCTTGTTGTATAAAAGAAAGGAAAAATGACACTTCATAATGACATTTCTTTTGGTTGTCGTTCAATTTGTGAGGCACCCATTTATCAAGATTTTTGGCTTCCCAATCCCTTTCAAGAGGTTGGAAATTGTCCTATATGCAAGTTCTTGAACAGCTGTGCATGGATTGCCTTCCAATAAGGCTCTAAACTGATCATCATGGTGTTGTGTCACTATCTAACACTCATTAATCCTTATCTTTGAATGGTTTCCAGATAAAAATTTAAAAAAAGAAAACCACACTAGTGAACAAAACATCTTTGTTGATCACAAACCTTTTATTGTCTTATTTTTTATGCAAACATTAGTACCAAAGTAATACACCACAATTATTAGCATTGTTATGCTTAAATTCTCTGTCCACACATTACTAATTTGAATGAATTAGAATATCAAATAATCTTATTTTTAACATGAATTAATAAAACAAAATAACTGTAAAGAGAGAGAGAGAACTTGAATGCCTACTAGACACTGTCAATTTCCTAAGGTCTCTGTGTATCGGAGTTTGTCAGAACAACCTAGTATGAGGATAATTTTCCCTACAAGTAAACCCTGACTAAATATTCATGGCCCAACCTCGAAATAACTAATCCACAGTGGTTTTATGTGAGGAATGGTGCATCTTCTTCAAGTGATGTTACCTATAGTAACAGCACTAAGTTGGATACTCCACCAGACAAGGGGAATTCTTGTCCTGGAAACAAGTAAAGCCAAGAGACCACAAGAAAGATATATCATAACATATTGAACTGATCAATTGGGGAGAGGAAAATTAATATTCTGAACTTCTTTACTAACTCAACATTTGAGATGTAAGAGAGATTTAATGGAATATTCGAACGTCTATGTATATCATATAGAAATCAAGTGTTAGCCTTGAGGAAAGTGCCCGTTGCTTTTTCAGAACTTTGAAGTAAAATGACACAAAAAAGAGTAAAAAAAAAAAAAAATTTGCAAACAAAATTTTACCTTTGCTAATTCACAATAAGTTACTTCTAGCATATCACTATGGTACTGCTTGACAAGTCGAATGATATCCGGATACATTTTCAATTTTTTGTACATGTTAATAGCACGGTCAGGTTTCTCCACGGCCACAAACAGTCTTTAAAAGTTTAAAAAAAAAAAAAAAAAAAAAATGAATAAAATTTTAAAATCATATTTAAAAATGCTAAAAAATTACAAAAATTACAAACCTATGTATATATTGTGTGATATTGTTTTCCTTTACATTACTGCAGTTAATTATACGAATACCTTGCACCAAATTAGATTTAGAGGTTTTAAATTATGAAATAATTCACCACTGTATTTTGCATGTCGCATGCATTGAAGAAGGTTCAATCCACAGTGTGGGCGACACTCAAAATGCAATGCTCTATTTTATATTTCGAGGTAAAACCTCTTTATCAAATGGTAAAGTGTTTTAAATCTCTTGGAACTCATGTGATCTTATGTGCTGGTGATATTGTTTTTCTTTATATTACTGTAGTTAACCATACAACTACCTCACAGCAAATTAGATTTAGAGGTTTGAAATTATTAAATAATTCCTATTAGATTTATTTATTATTGACACTAATTATTTATTTATTTACTTTGAAGTTATTTGGTGTGTATCAGATTAATATTAATTAATTAATTTAGATTTATATTAATTTATTATAATGTATTACTGTCATTTTCTGATGTTAAAATTAAAATTCAATCAATTACAATTAAAAAAAAATAAAGCAATCTTTTTTAATAGTTAATCTTGCTTTATTAATCTCAACTTCAACACAATGCGTTATATATGGAAGGGAACAGATCCCAGTAATTAGATAAACAAAGTAAATAAGTTTGAAAATAATATTTATTATAAAGAAAAGGCTAGAATGGAACACAGTATTCAAAAGTTAAAAGTGAATACATAATGCAATTTCAGGAATTTAGTGAATTGACCATTTTGTTTAGAAATAACTAAATAATGATACAACTAGTTAGGTCAGATACCAGACAATGTAAATTAAGGAATGTCCTTGTTTTTGCCAAAAACATATTTAACATATATGTAAATCCATATGAGGAGAGCACATGTTTGAGCATGTTTTTGACGTCACAAAGAAAGATAGTTTTCAATATATTCAGTTAAGAGGGCCCGAAATCAGTCAGTTCAGGCAGAGTTGAGCTCAGAACTGTCAGAGGAGGAGAGTTAGCTGAAACCCTTTTGGAAGTGACCAGAAAGGGAAACAAGAAAATGTAACTCCGAAGGGCAATTGAATTCCTGATCATCAATCATCTAGCTAGGAGAATAGACATTATGTATTTTGTAGACCTTTGTCTTTGTTGTCATCTTTCAACCTGAAAGGTAATGTGATTTTGTTTATCATATTTGTAAAAGAACTTTATATGAAACACCCTCCTTCCAAAGTGTAACGGAATCTCCCTCCTCAAAAGTGCTAATGAAGTTCCCCTCCTTCACTAAATAATAAATTCTTATCTCCTATGTGTTATGAATATGAACTGTGTGTAATCCATTATAAATGTTGCCCCCGTTATATGTCCTCAATATGCACCCGCCTGCTACACAAGAAATGTCATGCTTCTAAATTTTTTCCATAACGACATGTGGCATAACAGATAAAGTGTCAAGTACATTCTTTTGAAGATTGAAGGTTTAATATTTAGTGCAGGTGATGCTAAGAATACAACTGAGAATTATTAAAACTTTGATATAGCAGAAGATTCTGACACTCCCTGAGAATGAATTACTCAGTCTACAAAAGATGCTAGAAAGCGGTAATCGAGTGGAGAGTAAGTTAGTCTTGATAGTACAGCATTCAAGGTACATTCAATTGTCGATATCTATTTGTTACCTTGTACCATTGTATGTTGAGTCTCATTATTTTATACTGATTATATTCACCCAGGGATATATTAGATGTCTACCTGGTCATGGCTGATGGAATGAAAGCATGTTATCTATGTGGATTAAATAAAGAATTCCATTTGAAATTTCTTATAGATTCAGAGTTTGATAAGATAGACCTAAAGAAGATTGAAGTTTACACTTACAAAAACATTGTGAGAATAACCTTGAAGATGAGACCAGTAGTCCAAATAATCCAATACAACTTCTACACAGTGATCTAAAGTGTGTAATCAGGTTTCATAAAATATTTCAAGGTAAGACCTCTTTTTCAAATGGTAAGTGTCTTTAATCTTCTGAAACAAGTGTGGTCTAAAGCACTGTTATTAAGAAAATGTTAAATAGCGTTTTTATATAAATATTTTTGTTTTGTAAACATAAACAGCTAGCCAGCAACATCTCATTGATAGAAAACAGCAGTCGACTTGTTGATACATTAAGTAATCAGTTCAATGAGTAGTCGCGTCTCTGTAGTAACAGCAGTAGTCATCACAGAGACCTTAATTGTCTTTTTGTGACTATAATAATAATGGAAGCAATTAAAAAGAACAAGAAATAACTCCATTATTTGCTCTGGGCTGTATCTTAGTTTCTGTTTGATTTATTTGGTTTGGTTTTTATAGAAAGTTCATCTAGCTTACTGGAGATTCTTCTTGGACATTTCCTGTCAAGGTGGTGGAAAAGTTTTAACAAAGAAATCTATTTGCTTTGATGTTGAACATCCAAAAGACAAGATATATTTGGCCTTTTTGCTACATGACTTCCTGCCGGGACACAATTTTCTGTACTACTGATGGAACAATTCCCAAATTTTTCCCCGATTCTGATACAATTACTGATTCTGTACTAAATTCTCGATTTCGATCCAATTATATTGATTCCAATTCAGATTCTTTTAAGATTTCAAAATATTTAGAGATTTATTGCTTTTTACAAAATTTCTAATTACTGTAAAAACGCCCATCTAATGTCCACACACAATTTTGCAATTATCCTCGAGTGGCATTTGGTCTTGGTAAATGACAACTCATTAGTAAAAAAACAATAAAATCATCATTAACCTCATTACATACATCCTTTCAAACTTCTTACCTTTCAGCCTCTTTGTATCGGCCTTGATCTTTTAATTCATCAGCTTGAGTCACATACAACGTACTAACATCATCACTATTCATAAATGTTGATGCCAGCTGCATAAAAGCAAAGAAAAAAGAAAAAAAATAACAGGCATATAAAATAAAATTAGCATTTCTTCTAAACAATTCTGCGAGTAGGGCCACTTTCCCTAAATGGTAGAGTTTACAAAAAATATAATGTACCCATATTACTCACCGAGTTGCCAAGAATATATATGCCAAATTTCATAATTATTGGTTCATTAGAAAAAAACTTACTACAATGTTTCAATATATGCACCCGCTAAATGTTAACATTTTCCCCCAAAATAATATAGCCATATTGTACCCTTTTTTCCTCCTTCAATGATGTTCAATTAGCGATATTACCAAATTTGGTCGTTCTGGGTCGCAATTGGTCTCTTGGTGCTCGGTAGTCACCCTAGAAAAGGCTCTTGGTATTGAAAGGTCAAATTACAACTTCCCCCATGTTGTAAAAAGATCGAAAGTGCAAATCCTCCGGCACTGGTTGACAAGGTCTGTATTAGCGGGAAGAAAAGATTAGTTAAACCAAAAGCAGATAGAATAACACTTCGATGCCAGGTTTTTTTGAATAACATAATTATCTGCAGAAGAAAAATTATACCGTCTGATTCTTCACAAGTTTCGTCTTAGGCCCTTAATATTTATGTTTGGACGGCACCCTCTGATAAAGTCCAGGTGATTTTCAAGTTTAATCATCAACCCTAAGTCTGGGGATCAGTTTTTCAGTGATGTAGAGTTCAATGGGGAGCAAATCAGAGTCTTGGTCTAGTCCAGTTGAGTCGCTTTCTGAATCTCCCAATGTACTGACTTATATGGAGAATTCACTGGGGGATGACTCTGACCCTCTACCAATAGAATTTAACTCACAATTCTTGATAATACATTATTCTTCTTGCTATATGCAAGGATCCACTCTTCTGACACTCGCAGATTCATAACATACCCATGTCCTTCTTCTTCACCTACTTTCCATCTTCCCCGGCTACCATGACAGAGGTTTTCCCCCTAACATTTAGGCCGATCCCCCGAAATCACAATTCTTTTTTATTTAATTTGTTATCAGTTCCAACCACAGAAAAGAGGTTATCGGTAGGTGTTTTAATTAACAATCATCACAGTGGATGGGTGTGGTCATTTCAGTATTTGATAAGCAATGAAACACTTGACAGACTTAAGAATTCGGTTAGTGGTGTTAGCGGCATCGATTGACCCACTCAACATTTTGCTTATGCGATAATCAGTGTCTGAACAACAATTTCTCATTGATCATCCTTGTTTCGATATTGGTCAAAGGTCTTATGTTATTTGTCTGGACACGGCTCTGTGACAAGACCACCTTCCACGAGAAAGATATTTCACATCGCTGAATAAAGGGCCATTAAAAGCATCATCCAATTTTTTTATTTCACAAATCCTTGGAAAATAAAGTTATTATCAAATACTATTAAGTTTTATTGGCAAAGCAAATGACTCAAAGACTTTCTTTAAGAAAATCCAGAATATTTCTTACCAATCCCTTTTCTTTTATGACTTCTACAAACAATTGACACAGTTTGAACCCTCTGCTTCTTCCCGTTTTCCTCCTTTATCTTTTCTTTCTTTCCTTTTTGGCCTTTTCTTTCCACTCTCTTTGTTACTAGCTAAATTTTTACATTCGTCTCTGTGGCACATCAACCCTTTTTAAGCTATCAATATTGTCACAATTTTACTTACCATGTTGCTTAAAATATATAAATTTCAAAATTCAACAACAGAAAGTAGGAATATTGCATTTAAGTCTAAGTTGGTTGCTTATTCATAATTACTTAATGCGGGCTCAATTTTTTTTTTCTTAAGAGGCCTTGATATTTTTAAAAATATATATTAACAATTATTTTTATACCAACAGAAATATATATATATATATATATATATATATATATATATATATATATATATATACATACATACATACATATATGTATGTGTATACAGTATAATCTCCTACAATAATGAACTGATCATTATAATTTGTGATGGCTCTAAAACATGATAAAAAAAAATCTCCCAAGGGTGTATACACAATTTAGTGTCAATTGGGCAAAAAGTTTTCATATTCATCAAGTACATATATCAAATGAGAATTTTTCAAGTAATTTCATAAATTTGACTTAAAAAAAAAAAAGAAAAAGAAATTAGGTTTCAAAGATCCCACAAAATAACCAAAACAAAATAGATGTCATTGAGTCAACACCATTTGACTTTCGATGCACATGGTATTTGTAAACAAGCAGAAAAGAAAAGTGTTTGTTTTCTTTTTTGTCACAAAATCGATTTTTAATATAGAAAAAGATTTGTTTGGAGAGAAGTGAAGCAGGGATATATTACATATTTATTTTTTATTGTAGTATGCGTTTTCTTTTATTTACAAAATTTTTCAAAAAACAAACAATAAGATCATATCCCTATCATTCTAAATTCTCGGTGCTGACTCAAAGGCGCTTCTTTTGTTTTGCATATTTTGTGGGATCCATGAAACCTCATTGACCCCCCCCCAAATACTCTACCTTATGGGCTTCTTGCCACATACCAGCATTGTTATACATATCCACCGCCTCTCGCATACAGTTGGCCTCTATATAAAGTCGTTCTGCAATCTGGAATGAAATGTAAGAAAAACAATTATCTAATGATGACTAATTGTAAAATAAGAAGGATGTTGTATTTTGCTTGAAGCATTGTGCATAATGTATAAGGAGTTGTGTTTGAAGGCTATGATAATGCAGTCTTGCAGAAAAACACTGTTGGGCACAAGACAAAGTAACAAGAATAATGACAATAAAGAAAAATTTCAATAATTTTCAATTATAATTTATTTATTTTACAACATAATGTGTCAAACCAGGATAGTATTGTGGTGTTAAGTTCTCTAAATTTTCGAGGTAAACCTCATCTTCAAAAAAACAAAAAAATTTTAAATATGAACAACCATTTGATGGAGGCCCGTTGAAGCAATAGCAGCACAAGAGAATAGGTTCACATGTGTACTTAAATCATTTTGAAATGCAGGTTGGCATTTATGTTTTTCATTATTAAATTAGTATTATAATTATATTATTAAATTATTGCTTGAATATTAAGCAGTTATATTATTATAAATATTTATTTAGTTATTTATTATGCACATGTACATATGCAGATTTATGTCTTTTTCTGTTTTGTAAGTAAGATCTAAGGGAAGTAACTCACTTTCACAAAATGTCAGAGAAAGCAGAGTTTGGAAGTTATGTAATTGTAAAATATTTTTTGGTAGATACCACCTTTCTCTCTCCTCCTACTCTAATTATAATACATTTAGTCCGGGAGGTGAGGGTAAGTTGACATATACAGCTGTTTATATTACATTAAAACAAATATATGTTTCATTATGTTATTAAGGAGGAGAGGGTATTGATAGGAAATCTGGTGTTCCCCATGAACAAATATAAACAGATATGGGTTTCATTATAGTGTTGAGTTGGGAAGGAAAAGACAAGCAACTTAGTGTTGCTTGGAATACATCAAAGCAAATATGTGCTATATTATTATACAAGTAGGACCCATTAACCAGCGTTGTCCGGTGGAAGCATGCCGCTTTCCTCTTGTAGAAAAATTTAAAGTACGGTTGTTGTTGTTGCCCAACACCCAACCTCCTCATGTTAAGAACAGCTTTAGGAATAGACACCCTCAACTTCCGAATGTTAAGAATATTAAAAAGAAAAGAAAAGTGGTCCTGTTTACTAAGACATTCATTCATTTTTGCATCTTATAATTTTGGACATTCATACCAAACATTATAAAAAGAAAGCTGGTACAAATTTTTTTTTTAATGTAACAATACGTAAATAATGTTAATGTAAGTAATGAAAAATGTCATAATTTACGACGCTAAAACCAACAAAGGAAATTATAAATTTTTTAAAACAATGCGTGGTAATAATGTACGCGTAGTTAACCGTGAGGGTATAAATACGTAAATATATGATCATGAGCATTTTAGAATCGTTTATTTAGTTTAATATTCATAAAAATATTGTTTCATGTACAGTAAACAGCCATTTAAAATTTTTCTTTGCATGTTTTATATGCAATTCATTTTATTTCTTCTGTCAAAAAATTATAATCAATATAATAATCATTTTTTATAATGAGAAAATTTATAAATATTTAAAATCTTAAAAAGTGCAACAAAATGCCAATTACATTTTTATTAGTGCATAAGGCACATCTGATTGAGTATAAATAAAATATTATTTCTTTTTAATTCTAGTATCTTCCTTTTTATAGTTTAATATTAATAGTTTTCGGTAAAATAATTTTCCAGTTGAACATTTTTCTGTTGAGGCAGACATCTTTTTCAAAAAATACCTAACTTTTTAAAATTATATTTATCAACAACATTAACAACAACAGAAATAATAGCATTATATTTATTAATAATTTCTATTGGATATATGACCTGATTTTTCTCAATTATTTGTTCCTTTTATATTTTTCAAAAGAAATGCCAATATTGTAAGATATTTTGGAATGAAAATTAAAATTATGGGAAATATTCCTAACAATTCAAATATAATGCCCAAAATAAACTTTAATAAAAGTGTGCACAATAGCTGTTTTTACATTGAAATTTGTGCAATTTTTTTTTTGTATTGAAATTCATGGTACTCTTGCATAATTTGACCTGAATTCTCGTGATTTCCCGTCAAGCCTGGATCAGGTGAGACCGATAATCATCGGTGTCAGCCTAGCGTTGTTCAAATGTTGAAACGCTAATTCGACTTTAAAAAGTTATTTTTTTTTTATGTTTTTAGTAATTTTGTAATTTATGATTAGTTATTTTTAATGATTTATTTATTTAAAAATTTTTTTTTGTACTTCAATTTCTGGGAGTTTGATTAGGCAATGAAAAAGCGATATGTAAATGAAAGCAGACGACATTCGAATTGGAAGAAATCGACTGAACCCCCCAAAAAATGTTGACAAACAACTATATTTTCAGACTCGCCAAACAGGAAAAAATGACAGGCAAGGAAATAAATCTGTGCATGCTAGAAAAACAACGAACCACATTGAGAGGATGTGGAAGGAAGCAAAACGAGCAAGAATGTGGGACCAGCCGAGAGCTTCTGGGTCCATATTTACTTGAATTTATGTGGAGACAAAAATTTGGAAACGATCCTTTTGTCTCCATCATAAGTCACATTTCCAAAAGCTACCCGGTTGGGAGGTTTCCTTCCATCTCCCTCCACCACATCACCTCCCTCTTTGCTGTCGATGGCCGATCAACAGTCAACCAAAGTAAAAGATTCCTAAGGAAATATCCTCATCAAGAAAGTTCTTCCGCCGACAATTAACAACCGTTAAAATCAATTTTTTTTAAATAAATTAAAAAAAATCACTATTTCTTGAAAAAAAACAAACAAAAAAACAACCATGTTTTTCTATTTCTGTATAATCCTCCACCTAACAAAAACAAAAAAAACAACCTGACTGATCAAAAAGTCTTGAAAATAAAATAAAAAACAAGAAAAAAAAAATATGGTTAAAGAAAAACAAAAAAAAAATGTTACTTACACCTACCACTTATACAAGTAAACAACGACAGGCAGCTAAATCCCACCCTCACACAGTAGAGATCTCTAGATGTAAAAGATCTTTCTACTCCAGTAGTTTCTTCCCCAGAACCGCTAAACTCTGGAATTCCATTCCAGGCCACTGCTTCCCCAACTGTACTGACATGCAGAAGTTCAAGTGTAACGTGAACCGACATCTTGCTGCCCAAATCCCAACATAGTAGTTGCTGCTCCTGATAGTAGCCCCCTACACCAAAGTGGCAATGTGCCTTGTTTGGGGTGAAAATGTAATAAAAAAAAATAACTAAATTAAAAAAAAAAACAAACTTTTCTTGAAGATAACATTTTTTAAATAACTTGTTGATAAATATTTTGCAAAAAAAAAAAAAAATAAATAAATTAAATAAACATATTTGTTTTTTCAAGGTAGGTTTTTTGTTATTTTTTGATAATTTGCATTTTTATTTTTTTTTCGGTTTGTTTTGCTTTTTTCCTTAGTCTGCGTCTGTTACGCTGCTCGGCTAACACGATGATTGCCGGCCAAATTCATAATTTCAGAATTAATTCGCTGAGGATTGTAATTTTCAAATATAAATCTATTTATTTGAACACATAAATATTTCATTGCAGTAGGAAAAGTTCTAGTGACTTTTTCCAAGTGCTCAGTATTTTATTAACATTCATTACAATGTTCGAGAATTGAAGAGTCAGTTTTTAGCAAATTTTTTAATTATTTGAGTGTAAATAGTTTTTTTAAAACTCTAGTATCTTTCTTTTTAAAGTGTAATATTGATCAATAGTTTCAGAAAAATAATTTTCCGGTTAAACATTTTATTGCACATTTATCTGTTGAAGCAGAAATCTTTTTTCCGATTGAGTTATAATGATTCAACAGTGCCATTGTTTGCCTGCAGGGATACAGTTACAACCCCATGCCACGCCAAGGTGATGGTTGAATGTTAAAGGAGAAAGCCACCACTATTTTGTTTTCTATTTAGATTGGATATATGACCTGTTTTTTGCCAAATTTTTATTTCCTTCATAACTTTTCAAAAAAAAAAAAAATTCCAACAATGTTGGACATTTCGAAAGGAAAATTGACATTAGAAATGTTGGTGTGACTGACAATATTCCACTTGTTATTATTATTTCTAACAATACAAGTATAATGCCCAACATCGATTTTATTCAAAGTGTGCAGAATAGCTGATTTTACTTTGAAATTTGGGCCAGAAATATTTTTTTATTCAAATTTTCACCCTAAACAAGGCACAGTGCCACTTTGAAGTAGGAGGCTACTATCGGGGACATAATTTGCAGGGGCATTATGAAGGGAGATGAGTAGCAAGATGTTTGTTTACATTGCAATTGAACTTCTGCATATCAGTACAGTTGGGAAAGCAGAATCCTGGAAGGGAGTTCCAAAGTTTAGCAGTTCTGGGGAAGAAACTTAGAGTAGAAGGCTTTCTTACATCTAGGGATCTCTACTGTGAAGGGGTGGGATTTAGCTGCTTGTCAGGTTTGCCAGGGGTGTTGACATTGAGGGGGTATAAGTGCTTGTAGTTCGTCAGAACATTCACCGTTAAAGTACTTGTAGAACAAGCAGAGGGATGCAATATTTCATCGATGGGACAAAGGCTGAAGCCTAGATGACAGTTCACGACCTATCAGGTTGGCAACTCTCTTTTGAACCCTGTCCAGAAGTGAGAGACTAGTAACAGCTGCACCATCCCAAATGTGACAACAATACTCCATACATGGATGAATGGTGGCCTTATAGAGGTACAGGATACTTTCAGGCATAAGTAGTTTTCTAGCATGGTAGAGAGAGCCCAGTTTCTTCGCAGCAGCCTTGGCAATGCTCTCAATGTATCTATTCCAGTTCATGTTCCCTATAAACATCAGACCAAGCAGTTTAAAGGAAGTACTTTCGGGTAATGTGTTCTTGGCCATTGCTATTGGTGGTAGAGAAGGTTTCTTGTAATTATTGAAGGAAACAAGCTTAGTCTTGGCAGCATTGAGTGTGACCCTCCATTTTTGTCACCAGTCCACTACAGATTGGAGGTCATCCTCTAGTGTTTCTGCCATTTCCTTAGATATGTGTTCATTTATTTTCCCCTCGTGCCTGCTATAGAGTGTGGTGTCATCAGAAAATTTACCAATCTCAAAAACAATTTTATCAGGGATGTCATTTATGAATATCAAGAATAATAAAGTCCAAGAATAGACCCTTGAGGTATTCCTGCGTTTATATCTTATTGTTTAGATGTACGACCATCAAGGACAATCTGGATTTTTCTCTTACTTAAGAAGGATTTAATTATATTATGTATTCTTCCAGTAATAACATATGATCTAATTTTTCTTCAAAGACCATCGTGCCATACCCTGTCAAAAGCCATAGATATATCAAGGGCTACCGCTCTACTCTCCCCTATTTTGTCCAGTACATGGTATATATGTTCAGAGATTACAGTTAGGATATCTGCTGTGGAACGAGCTTGCCTAAATCCATATTGATTATTGGTCAGGAGTTTAGCAGCTGTAAGGTGATGGACTAGAGCTTGATTATTTAAGGACTCAAATATTTTGGTGAAAAGCGAGAGGAGGCTAATGGGGCGATAATTTAATGGATCAGTTCTTTCGCCAGAATTCTTGAAAACTGGTACCACAGAAGCGATTTTTCAGCAGTTATGAAAACAAGATTCATTGAAGCATTTGTTGTAAAGTTTGGAGAGAACTGGAGCAACCTCAGCAAAGCATTTTTTTAATAGCACAGCCAGGATGAGATCGGGTCCACATGCTTTTGAGGTGTCTAGGTTTGTTATGATACCTTGTACCTGAGAAGGGGTGATTTTCAAATCGTCTAGTGTGGCGTCTGTCTGCAAAGGAAAGTCAGGGAGAGAATGGTGTGCCGGGTCCAATGTGGAGTAAGAGGCAAACCAACTGGCAAGCAGGTTAACCTTCTCGATTGTTGTGCAAACAACCTCATGATTGTTTGATAGTGGGGGAATTGTTGACTGCCCATTATTTACTACTCTGTTCTAGATTTTCCAAAAACCACGAGTTCCTAATTTCTGTGCTTCGATGCGTTTTCTGGTTGTTTCAGTATATTCTGGCTTAGCTGTCGCTATTTCTCTCTTACAATTACTTCTAGCTTCTATGTACTTCGTCTGTTTGAACTGAAATTATGTCGGTTGAATCTGCAGTGTGCATGCTGCCTTTGAGCAATGGCAGCTGCACAAGTAGAAGTAAACCATTGGGGAGAGTGGGGTGTGCTATAGAATTTCCATATGGGAACATTTACTTCAATTGCTGTTTTGAACCATTCAGTGGTTTCATTTGCGCACTGTTCAGCTGGAAGATAAAAAGATATTTCCCCATGAGGCAACTTTAATAGTATTTTCAAGTTTAATTACAGTTTTACAATTTTTTTTATTAAATTGCTAGGTGAAAGTACAGAATAGATACATAGCACCCTCTTGTCTCATGTTTTATCTGGTTTTTTTTTTGTTTTTTTTTTTTTTTGGGGGGGGGGGTAGTTTTTTGCCGGAGTGTAAGTAATTATTAATAGGAAAATTGGTGAAAAAACACTTTACTTTTTTTTTGGGGGGGGGGGGCTGGATTTAATAAACAAACAAAATGAAAGCAAAGCAAAACAAAACAAAAATTTGGTGCTTATGCACTTGTTACCGTTATTTAAAAAAAAAAAACAAAAAAAAAACAAACCGGAAAAAATTAAAATGCAAATAATCAAAAATAACAAAAAAAAAACTACCTTGAAAAATGAAAATATGTTCATTTCATTTTAGTATTTAATTTTTATTTTTTATTTATTTTTTTGCAAAATATTTACCAACAGAAAGTTTTGATTTTTTTTCTCCAAGAAACGTGTAATTGTTAGGTGTAAGTACAAGTTTTTTGTTTTGTTTTGGGACCACATTTTTTTTTCTTGTTTTTTATTTTTATTTTCAAGACTTGTTGTTCAGTCAAGTTCTTTTGGTGGCACTGTCCATTTGTACATCTCCAGGAGAAACCATCCTTTACACGCAATCTTTTTTTAAAGTAAACATTTGTGTTCAATGTTGCATTATTGTTGCACCTCATTTTTGGGACAGTCATTTATTCTCTATATTGTCTGCATCGATATTTTCAGTTCTTTTTCTAACATCCTGTCATTTTTCTGTTTGGCAAATTTGAAAATATATTTGTTTTTCAGCTTTTCTTTTCTTTTTTGTGTTGGTTTAGTCGCTTTCTTCCAATTTGAATGTCGTCTGCTTCCATTTAGATAGCACTTTTTCATTGGCTAATCAAACTCCCAAAAATTCAATTAAAATAATAATAATAATAAATAAGTAACTAATCAGAAAATAAAGTCACCCTACCCCCTTAATATCACCTTAAAAATTACTAAAAACATGACAGAAAAAAAAAAAATTAAATAAATAAAATAAAAATTCGAGTTAGCGTTTCAACATTTGAACAATGCTCGGCTGACACCGATGATTGCCGGTCTCGCCTGATCCATGCTTGACGGGAATTTACGAGAATTCAGGTCAAATAATGCAAGAGTACCATATTTTCTTTTATTACGCACAGCAAAGTTTCATGGTTTTAAAAAAATATTTTAATATTTTTAAAAATTTTATTTGAGCATAAAACCGCCAAATCACGATAATACGAATTATTAAAGGTTTATCACAATATTACGAATTATTAATGTTTCAAATATTTTTTAAATATTTAAATATTTTAAAATATGTTTTTAAAAATATTTTATTTCAAGTTTTACGCTTTACACACGACAAAGTTTCAGTTTTTTTTTTTAATATTATATTTTTTTCTGTTAAGACAATAAAACTTTCTGGAAATTGTTTCTTTTTTTCTGTTAAATAAATAGTTATAAATATACGCACACACACACATATGGTACAAAACGTCATCAACGAAAGAAAAACACACGCTGCAATGTTCGTGTGTGCGACTATTTATACTACCATAACAGAACATTTAACTGTCTGCTAAAACTATTACTACTATTACTACTACTCTATATCTCTATAACAGCATCTGAGCATTCACTGACTGCTTGCTAGAATTAAAGAGAGAAAGAGAGAGGTGAACAAGGAAAAAAGGTAGTGTGTTTATATATACTCTCTCTCTCTCTCTCTCTCTCTCTCTCTCTCTCTGTATATATATATATATATATATATATATATATATATATATATATATATACAAACATACTGCCTTTTTTCCTCACTCACCTCTCTCTTTTTCTCTCTAACAAGCAGTGAGTGATGCTGTTATAGAGATAAAGAGTAGTAGTAATAGTTTTAGCAGACAGTTAATGTTATGTTATGGTAGTATAAATAGTCCTCGGAAAACTTTTAAAAAACGATTTTGTAAAAAAGATTTTTTTAAAATCGATATTATATCAAATTATATAAAATAATATCTGAAATGAAACAGAAGAACATGGAGATTATTATTATTACAATTCAAAAAGGAATTCGTTAAATATTTGGCGAGGAAATTAGAAATTTGTTTTTTCAAGCAGAACCTACGGCGTCATTACGCAATTTTAGTCTCGCAAGTAACATTTTGTTGTCGAGCAGTCACTTGCTCGACTAATATATTTCTTTAGCCTTTTGGATCTATCCAGGTCAGTCATTGTCTTGGTAAACTGTATTTTATTATTCTAACTAAAATTCCAATCCCTTTGCTTATTTTTCTGAACAAAAGTAACATCTTTCTGTTAAAAATTCAATCTTTCTCTTTCTTCTCTACTCAACCCATTCTTCTCAAGCTGGAGACACACACACACACACACACACACACACACACACACACACACACACACACACACACACACACACAACTATCTTTTATATAATAGATTCCTCGAGGAATGCATCAGCCTTCTCTTTTCAAAGTAGTACATAATAATGATAATAAAAATGGCTAAAAAAATGTTAATACCTAAATTTTTTTATATTAATTATCTGGAGTAACGCTGGTCAAGAATGTACTAACTTTGTGAGTACTTGTTTTGAAGTCTTTTGCTTTTAGTTGGACATGTATTCAAACAACTGCCCTTAATATAATAGAAGATATAAAGATGGACAGATAAGAAAAAGATAAACGAATAAAAGGAATGAATAGACATTAAACAAGCTTACTAGATACAATAACAATCTATCAAAATGGCAATATAAACACATGGAAAAGTATAAAGTAGATATAAAAACCTTGTGTTCACTGATGGATGCATAATGGTCTGCAATCTTCCTGTAATAACGTGCAGCCATAGCAGAATCTTGCATTTCCAAAATTTGAACAGCTTTCTTCCATTGGCGAGAACTGATGGCAGCTTCGACAGCCTTTGTTATAGCCCTGCTCAGAAAAGAAACATGAAATAATTTAAGGTGGCTACTTTAAGTTGGAAAGGAAAGAAAAAAGTAAATAATTGTTAAAAATAATTTCTTTTTTCTCCTTTGTATACTTAAAAGAAAACAGAATTTCCATGAACAGAGTTTCTTTCCAATAAATTCCAACTCGTGGAACACATTGCCATGGGACTGCTTCCTTGCAGATTACAACATAGTTGTTTTCAAGTCCAATGTCAAAAAATACTTAAGCTCCATTTATATCCATATCGAATGCTCTGAATAGTGGTTCTTTGTGTCATGCAGAGTTAGGTTGAACTTTCATCTCAATATATTTGAGGTGATTGGTATTTGCATCTGCTGACCTTACGTCGACAGATTTGCAGCATAAGTTGGAGATTTTGTACGATTTGGGGAATTTATCCAATCATTAAGACCGTTACTCTTTTGTTTTTCTTACATCTTATATCTTCCAAAATAAATAATGCCACTCTTTTCCTCTTTGTTTTTTAATCTCTATCATTTTCTGTTTTCTTTTGAAGACAGATGAAAAGGCTTAAAGAGTATTTTATTCATTTTTTTTTTCATTTATTTACTTTTTTTTTTCTCTTTGTAATAAAGTATCATGTTTCCTCTGAAGTTAATCTTTCCTTTTTGTTGCATGAAGAATCTGCTTATATATAAATCCGTGAATCGAGGTCGGGTTAGATATAGGCAGATTCCCATAAAATACTGTGATTCGGTAAAATTTTATTTGTCTATTAATAATTTTGTATGTGTGCAATTAGTTGGCAATAAATTTTCTTTTAAATGGAAATCGCTCTAGACAAGACATGAAGACACTTGATGTAAGGAGCTAAAAAAATACTACTTTAAGGTCAAAAACTAATAAAAAGTATTAGAGAGATTCTAATCCAGAAAACAGCAATTTTCTGATGGAATGTGTTAACTAAAAGAGAAATTAAAAGAAGCACGAGTTATAAGGCTGCCAAAAGTAAACCCAAGATCCACTTTGTACTGTATATTTTGTTTATAATCCAAATATGCTTGTAAATAACATTATGTATTTTTTAGGCTATTAGTAAAACATTTTGTAAACAACCCGTTTTTTTTTCTTAATAAAAATCTGCGCAAGAAACGTTATAAATAAGATTTTGGATTGCTGGTCATTCCAAGAGAAGTAAGTCAAAACTTGTGAGTGAAAACTCTAGATGTTATCTGGAGGATCTGTCAACAGCAATGTCTGTCAAACATGGTTGGAGGGAACAAGTTATAAGAATCCTCTATAATATATTATATAAATCTCACCTGTCTGTTTAAATGTATGTATATTTGTATGTCTGCCTAAAACTTTCAACAAAGATGACAGATTTTCATGAGATCAGTATCATTTTGAAGCGACCCTTCAGACGACAAATACTGAAAAATTGACTAAAAACATTCATTCCTTCACCCTCAACTGGGGACTTTTCTACAAGGAGGGGGTCACTTTTTTCACCGATATTTTTGAAAGTCATCCCCTCTTTTCGATTGACTAGCCTTAATTTAAACCTTTGCCACTTCTGTTTTAGCGATGGACGCAACGGCAAAAAATGTTACTTTTTTTTTCCACATTCTTTTCCTCCTTCGCAATATGGGTTCAAGCCTGTCTGCCTACTAGCACATTTTTTTTTTTTTTTTTTTGCTCAACACACACTTCCAAACACCCAGGCAATGCCGGGCACCCAGGCTAGTATATTAATATAATGTAAATACTAATAAATACAAGGTGCTTTAAATAAGTTTCCAGACTTTTTTAGCATAGGCATTTAAAATTGTCATAGACTTTTGAAAATTCAGTATGTTATTGCTATACATCTCATGAGATGACTGGAATTGACAAGATAGACCTGAAGAAGGTCGGAGGTTACATTGACCGAAACATGAAAATCACACTCAAGATGAGAACAGTAATCTGATAACTACAAATAATATGAATCACTTTTCATTCTTGTTAGCTCTTTACATCAACTGGCTTCAAGCCTTGTCTGGAGAGATTTCCATTAAAAATAAAAAAGGGCCCAAAGAAGATAAAGCCAGAAGTAATATTTTGTTCTTTTCTCTACATGATTTAAAGTGACTGTTCATTCAATACATGTCAGCATGTAAAACATTAGTATGAAGGCGATTATATTGATATAGTGGTAGCAAAATATTTTTCAAAGTCAGTATTTATTGTTTGTGTTTTATAAACAAAAAAAATGATGGAAATACTTACCCGGCTTCAATGAAGTGATTGATAGCTGCATCCAGTTGTTTCTGCGACACCAAATATTCACCCCACTCCTCTTCCAGTTTCACAACCTCCGTTGGAAACATATGACGGGCAAGCTCCACAGCTGAAAGTATAAAATATTCAGGTAGATAAGTTAACTAGTTTTGATTATTGGGTGATTTTAGATTAGTAGTACTGAAAATGTTCATGTATAGGGGACTGCTTGGCGAGGTCAAGAGGTTAAACGACAGAGATTTAGAAACTGCGGCAACAAAAGTAAAGTGACATTGCAGATAGAAAAAGCGTTTTTGTAAGAATTTACCGGTTACAGCAAATAAGAATAAATTCATTTCTCTCACTCAGCTTTTACAGACATGTCTGGCAAAAAACCAAATCACTTCCAAAACACCAGACTGAGGAAACTACTTGGCATAAGTTGGCAGGAAAGGATATCATCAAGTACAGAAGTCCTCACTAGTGCCAGACTCCCAAACATCCATACCATCCTGACAAAAGCCCAGCTTTGCTGGTATAGTCATGTAGCCCACATGTCAGACTACAAGAAGATTCTGTTTGGTGATCTCAGACATAGTCAGCATCTTCATAGTAGACAGAGAAAATGGTTTAAAGACACTCTAAAGGTATCACAGAAGGTTTTCAATGTTCAGTTGTTACCTTAGAAGACAGTTTCAGATAAGACCAAATGGCATGCCGCTGTTCATGTAGGTACCTGCCAATACGAAAGTGACAGTAAAGCTGCTGTAGAGAAGTGCAGGCAGAACAGGAAGAACAATGCTTTGAAGCCTCCTGGCACCTGCTACCATTCCCTGTTCACACTGCAGCAAAATTTTCCAAGCACATATTGGGTTAATTAGCCATCTCTGCACTCACTGATGATAATTGCCCCACACCAAGATGATCTTCGGAGTTCTGACAAACAACAACAACAACAATTTGTCACACACAAAAAAAGTCTTAAAACAAAATAATTCCCTTTGAAAGAAGAAGCATCTATTAAGGAAGTAATTTTCAGCTTCTCTGAAATTTTCATTGGAATCGATAGATGTAAAAGTAAAAAAAGTTTAATCAAAGACCAAACAAAATGAACTGGCACTTTCAAAACATTGAAATTGAGACATATCTGAACCTAACAGAAGTAGCTATTTTCATACGTTTTGATCTGTCTTCAATATTTCATTTTTTTTCTTTTTTCTAAATACAAATTGTAAAACTTATATTAGATTGACAAGAAGGTTCTCGTGGAATTTTGTATTTTTTATTTCAAATGATGTATTTTCAAATAAATTTTCGTTATAATACCTTTACTTTATATATCATTTTCAAATAAGTTTTCGTTATAATACCTTTACTTTATATATCATTTTCAAATAAATTTTCGTTATAATACCTTTACTTTATATATCATTTTCAAATAAATTTTCGTTATAATACCTTTACTTTATATCATTTTCAAATAAATTTTCGTTATAATACCTTTACTTTATATATCATTTTCAAATAAGTTTTCATTATAATACCTTTACTTTATATATCATTTTCAAATAAGTTTTCGTTATAATACCTTTACTTTATATATCATTTTCAAATAAATTTTCGTTATAATACCTTTACTTTATATATCATTTTCAAATAAGTTTTCATTATAATACCTTTACTTTATATATCATTTTCAAATAAATTTTCGTTATAATACCTTTACTTTATATATCATTTTCAAATAAATTTTCGTTATAATACCTTTACTTTATATATCATTTTCAAATAAATTTTCGTTATAATACCTTTACTTTATATATCATTTTCGCTCTACCTAATCATTTAAATTACAATCGTTTTGAAACAATTATGTCTTCTTTTCAAAATTTTGAATACAAGACAGAAAAATAAAGCAAATTGACACAATATTCTTATTTCAATTCAAGCTAGGCTGAAAAGATGCTGAAACAGCTTGTGACATCAATAAAGCATTTGGCCCAGGAACCACTACTGAATGCACAATGATGGTTTAAGAAATTTTGCGGTGGCAACGAGAGTCTTGAAGATGCTGAGCATAGTGGTCAGCCATGTTGACAACGACCAATTAAGAGCCTTAGTCGAAGCTAATCCATGCACGGCTGTTTGAAAACTTGCTTCTGAATTAGACGTAATATATATGACAATTTCCAACCACTTGAGAGATTAGAAAGACAAAAAAAACCTGATAACTGGGTGCCTCACGAATAGAATGAAGACCAAAAGAAACGCTGTCATGAAGTGTCATCTTTCCTTCTTTTACGCAACAAGAACAATTTATGGAAAATGATAAGGTAGTAAAATAATTATTAATGAAAAACAGTTTTTGATAAAGTTTATTTGAGGAATAACATTTGTCTAACATTATAAATTATGTTCATTACATGACATAAGCAACAAAACTTAATTATCTCCCATGTCAGTTTATCTCTTTTTTTATCTCATCTCCTTCATCTTTCAGGATGCTTCATCACCGAATCTACATTGCTTTTTTCCAGTTCTCTCGATCTCATATGGCAGTTTGCAGGCCCCGAACACTTTAAAATCATGTGTCCTGTAGCAGGTTGTCAATGTAGGTCATTCTTCTACTACCAGAGAACTAGCTTGCTGGCTTCCTCTTTACTTTGTCTCATGCAGTGACCGGTTACTCTCATCCTTCTCTGCTGTACTTTCAGTGATACTCGTGGTAGGTTTGTTGTGTGGCTCCTCTATGATGTATTGAGAACCATCCTGAGCATCCGTGTGTAACAGCCATCCAGTCTCTTCTTCAGCGGATTTGTAAGAGTCTATGCCTCAGCACCATAAAGAAGGACTGTTTCTACTGTGGCAACAAAGAGTCTTACTTTCAACTTTTCTGAGAAAGTGGATGACCATATCTTCCTCAACTTGTGACTTGCACTCCATGCCAGTGCTTTTTTCACTTCAAAATCTTTTTCAGCACTCTCTGACCATGCTTCAAGGTACTCAAAGTTTTTTAAGTACTTTTTTTAGCAAGCGACTGTGATTTCATTTCATTCTACAAATTCCTTTTTTCATTAATAATGATTTTTCTATCCTATTGTTTTTCTTAATTTTTGGATATGTTACTATTTGCACAATGACAATTATGTAGGTACCATTTGTTTCATTTGAAATTCAATATTTGTTTGTTCAATATAAAAGCATCAAGGAATCTAATGATTTTTTAATAAAATATTTACACCTTAAACATGGTTTCAAAAGCATGTTAACCAAAATTTCAAATTTATTAAAGATGCTGTCAAGAGCTTTTGCCAAATTCCATTACTAAGGCTGTGACAACAGCATATTCTTTTCATTCTTTTGACTCTCGAGTAGGATTCTGAACCGAGAACCACATCAGTCTATATAAAAAGATATAAGATGTTAACGGATATATACTTGAGAGTCAAAACAATGAAAAGAATATGCTGTTGTCACAGCCCTACTTATTACTCTACCACAATCACATGCCTAAAGTTCATATTAAAGAGGTGTTCTCCATCTCATATCATATAACACCTGACCATCACCTCAATAACAATATAAGGACATTTGTAAGTATATATATATATATATATATATATATATATATATATATATATATATATATACATAAAACAAAAAAACTTTCATCTGAAATTAATAAAGGGGGAAAAAAAAAGTCAAGTTTAAAAAAATAAATGAATAAGGATTTTTAATAAAATATTAGCAGGGGCACCCGGTATTGCCCGGCCATAAAATATGCTTAAATACAACATTTTAATTCACGCAGATTTCGTATTTATAGTTATGATTTCCAAAGTGAAAAGAAAAATATGATTCGAGTGCCATCAGCTAGAATTGAAACTGAAACTAAAATTAATAATGAGGATGATTAAAACGTTATGGTGATCATTAAAAAAGAAAGAAAAGAGAAAAAGAAAAGAGCAAAAAAGAAAAAAGTAAAAAGAATAGGAAGGGGGATAGAGGAAAGAGCAGATAATATGGAGGTACACATAAAAATATATTATAAAAGGGGTGATATGGTTTCCGTTCTGCTAGATCTACAGCAGATGTGCTTACAGTTATATCTCATAGGATTAGCAAATCTCTCGACAGAGGCAACCTTTCTAGGGCAATTGCTCTTGACATATCTAAGGCCTTTGATAGGAAGGGCACGGTGGATACTAGTAAGCTGATTGGCTAACTAAAATCTCAATAGAAGGTGCATATATAAAAACAATAAACAACCACAAAATTCGCGCATAAGCCTGAGGAGTCCTAGAGTGGATGAAATGCAGAATATTCAGTGTAGCTTAATCGCCATATATATTTATAACTTACTAACTAGCTCTACCTATGTATTGAGCACTTTTGAAGTAAATACTTAGTTATGCATAAATTTATACTTTCGTATATCAATTTTATGTGAGTAAATGAAATAGTTATATATATATATATATATATATATATATATATAACCATGTTTTTGGTTGACAAGATTTAAGCAAGGGCAGGTATCAGACGGTCTACAGAGTTTTATAATTATATAGTTTTACATCTTAAACATAATTTCAAAGACATTTTGTCTGTTTATTCAGAATTTCAAATAAATATTGTCATATGTTTGCCTGTTTCATGATTTTTGTAATCTTTTAACAGACATCCATCATTAAATAATTGTTTCTTGGCCATTACTAACTAGCAGAGCATTACCATTGTCTACCAAGGAAAGACTATCAGGAAAGGTGCGCACAGTATATATGATGTATGGAAGTGAAACCTGGCCAGTGAGGGCTGAGGATATGTGTTGCCTGGAGAGAACTGATATAATGGATGTGTAACGGGAGTCTTAAAAACACGATTAGATCTGATGACCTCAGAGGAAAATTAAATAACTGGACAGTATAGGAAGATATCCGCAGAACAGAAAACTTTGTTAGTTTGGTCATATTGAAAGAATGAACTAGAGTTCTTGGGTTAGTAGTGATAGAACAGTTGAGATAGCAGAATTAGTTAGCAGGGGGAGGTCTAAGGGAAGCAAAAATTTGAGAAGGGGGATAATTAAATACCTGGCCAGAGATAGATTAGTTTGGAAGTCGATTTATAAAAGTTGTTCAACACATGCCACATATAAAATGGATGTTAAACTGACTATGATAAATGTGATGATTTGAGTAATAAAAACAACTAGCCTGCGTGTGTGTTGAGCAAAAAAAAAAAAAAAAAAAAAAAGGGTGTAGTAGGCAGGCTCGAACTCGTGATGTGAAGGCAGAAAAGAAAGTGGAGGTGTATGTAAGGGTGTTGATGGAGCACAAAAAAAAAAAAAAAAAATAGTAGTAAGCAGGCTCAAACCTGTAACGCACCAGAGGAAAAAGAGGTGGAAAAAACAAACTATCTTATCGATGTGCCTACCGTGGTTGTGATGTCACGGGCAGTCGAAATAACGCCTTTTAAGCGAAGTTGTCAACGCGAGGGTTGAATGACTTGCAAATGATAGCAAAAAAAAAAAAAAAAAAAAAAAAAAAAAAATCGACCCTCCCTGTACAAAAGTGCCCAGTCGAGGGTGAAAGAATTAATTTTGGCCAATTTTTTCAATATTTGTTGTCCGAAGGGTTGAGCTTCAAAATGATACTGATCTCATGAAAATTTGTTGCCTTTGTCAAAAGTTTTAGGCAGACATACAAACATACATACATACATACATACATACATACATACATACAAACAGACAGGTGAGATTTATATATAGAAGATGACAAGCTGTAGTTATTTCTGTGTACTCTACCTGGTTGGAAACTCTTTCCTTTTCTGTAATATTGCAAGGCACGTTGATATTCTTTAATCCTTTCGTACAGATCACCAGCCTGAAATGAGACATGAAATGATAAAAATGCAATCACATTTTCAGTTGGCAGAAAGTAAGAATTACTAATTCTTGCCCAAAATACCTCCTATATTAAAAAAAAACAAAAATAAAGAAAAATCTGTACGATATATGTACACTGGATGAAACAAAAATATTATATTCCAAAAATCACGTAAATTGATCTAGCAGTTTTATTTTTATAAAGAAAATCATTTTTAAACGATTAATGAGAATTTATATGCATTACAACATAAATCTCACAAGTTTGATTTATTGTTGAGTTATCTTCCTTTGTTTGTTTTTTGTTTTTTTTAGATAATTTTCAAAATGGCAGACAAGAAAGCCATTGTTTGGTTACTCATAAAATTTTATTTTCTTATTTAAAAATAAAACTACTTGATCAATTTACGTGATTATTGAAATATGATATTTTCGTTTTGTCATGGGTACGTACACCATTCAGATTTTTCTTTATTTTTTGTTTTTAATATAGGGTGAATTCTGGACAAGAATCGGGGCAAAATGTGAGGCAGAATAAAAGTAGAGCCCAAGAAAACTTTTAGAGTAAATGTGGTATTGTGGTGACTAATTGCTATTAATCCCTAATTGTGCATTGAACAGATACCATAATATGTAGTTCACTGCACCTTGTAATAACAAAGGTCCTTACAAAGTTTCAACCAAATCGGCCCAGTAGTTTTTGACAAAAAGTTGAACAGACAGAGAGATTAAGAGAAATATATAGAAAACAAATTAACATTTGAAGTTTATTCAACTTATGCTTTTTTAGTGTGATAGTTGTTTGTTTGGAATCAGTTGATGGAATTTAGACTCCAAGGATGTTACTGCAAAATGGAGAGCTGCATGTATTTCAAGTCAAGGCTTTTCACACAAATATGTTGTTTGAAATTGAACAACAGTTTTCATTGTTTTCTTTTTATATAGATTTGTTACATATTAATGATCTTACCCCAGTAATGATTAAGTTAGCCAGTGTGAATTTTGGCAAGGGTCACACTTAGTGCATGACATAACAGAAATCTGCAAAAACAGAATAATTCCCAGTGTTTAATCAAAGATGGCTGACATGTAAGGTCAAAACTAAATGGCATAGACAAAACATGGGTGAAGGTTGAGATGACGAATGTCATAACTTTTTTTCAAACTGGGATAAAATAAATACTTTCAAATCAGTCTAGTTGTGAAAGTCATATGATAGAGAATTTGTTATGGAGTATGCAAGGCAGTTGGCCAATAATGTAAAAAAACTTTAATAATTGCTAATTGCAAAATGTTACACTGACCTAACATCTGTCCATGTATCACCGTTTCAATTAACGAGTTAATTAGCTAAAAGAATGTTTGTCTTTCTCTCCTCAATCATTTCTCTTCAAAAATAAAACCTTTAAGAAACTCTTAGCAAACGTCTTCCAATGTTTTCTGAAATTATACACTCTAATTATATAAAAAATATGGCAACAGTTTTCTTGCATTATTTTTCTGCATGAAAAAAAGCTTTATTTGCATAGCGACCACTAGATGAAACTGTGACAAAGAGAAACGGTGACACAGACAAGGAAAATAAGGACCCAATTATATATAAAGAATTTTGATTTTTGTTTCATTTTTGAATTGTAAGCCATTTTAGTTTCCTAAAAACAGAGAAATCTTGTTTCAAACAAAATGGCAGTTGTTCAATCCAGAGAAGCTTTGAATTGTAAACGCTAAGACAGAGATGACTTCGTGGTTTAGTGGGGGATGCCCTTTTCTCTTCCCTGCAACCTCTCTCCCACAGAAGAGATGTTGCGAGCCTGTCTTTGTTTTATCGTTATTTCCATGGCAGGTGCTCGTCTGAGCTCCAATCCCTCGTCCCCCTCACCAATCTTTCACAAGAAACACTCGTCTGGCTGAAACTACTGTCAATAATTTTCCCCACTCTTTATCTGTGCCTAAATCCAAACGTAGATTCCATGAGCAAAGCTTCTTTCTTAGAACTGCACGCCAGTGGAACTCTCTGCCGCTTGCCTGTTTCCCACCTGACTACAACTTGGACATCTTCAAGTCCAACATAAACAAACTCCTGACAAACCACCCCCTTAAGTAAGACACTCTATCTAAACCCCCAATACTAATGATTACTACAATACTATCTCATTGATTACTGTACACGCAATAACCCTTATCCTTGAGTGGCCTTCGGGTCTTGATAAGTGGTGACCCCATGTAAAAAAAAAAAAAAAAAAATAGGGTCGCCTGTTGGATAGCCACTCCATAGAAGTATTGAATTGTGAAAGTTAGGCTGAAGAACAAAATTCCTTCTCGTGTGGTCACGAAAAATTATCTGTGGGAATTCTAAAAGATCCAATATATTTTATGGAGTGATTCCGGTTTGGTTGCTAGCAGAGTGAAGCTGGTCAATTCTTATCACCTCTGTCCATAAATAGAACCTTCCAATGTTTTTTGAATCATACACTTTAATTATATCAAAACTATTGCAACAGTTTTCTTGCATTTTTTTCTGCATGAAAAGAAGCTTTATTTACATAGCAATCACTAGATGAAACTGTGATGAAGAGAAAATGATGAAAGGAAATAGTGAAATCAGACAAGGATGAAAAAGACCCAATTACATATAAAGAATTTTGATTCTTGATATTGAAAATGTTATAGTCATTAGCATTACAAGTTGATTTTTTCTTTTTAGATAATTGTTATTTTATCAACTTGCATGAAAAGAGCTATATAAAAGATGCTTAAAACTGTTTGAATTGTGCAAATACTGTCAGTATTGTCAGTTATGAGAATTTTAAGTAGCAAAATTTAGGCTTTTCCGTGGACATTTTTCTTTAGAAAAAGTGGGCTAAATTACGGAACTCAACATTTCAAGAAATTCGGTAATTTCACCACCATTTATTTATTTTTCAAGCTATTCTCATGAAACCTGGCAGTCTTATGTAAAATTGTGTGCTCTTTCTGATTATGCAGACAAATCTGATGTATCTCTTTACCATAATCCATGAATTATAAATTCAGATGTACAAATTTAAATTTTTTTTAAACTGACACATGGTATCGTACAGTGGGTGTCTATATATGAACAAAACTAAGTAGTATAGTGGTGTTTAAATATAGCTTTATTGAGAATAGGCATTTTCCTGCCTCCTCACCAAAGGAGAGCTTAATTTTGGGTGTAGCCATTGAATGCTTAAAGAGCATTCATGGCCGGTATTTACTACTCCTCTCAAAGAAAAAAAAATTGAGTTAATTAATCTCAAAAATAAATCAAAGAAAATTTTTTACATAGATTTTGGATTTCTGTAAAAAAATGGAAATTCCCATAGTCGACCAGAACTTATGCATTTTGGGACCAGTCCAATTTTCAATTTTGTAAATCCTCTCTATCTGGCCCAAAATATACGCCTATTTTTTTAGATGCAACCATAAATCATACTCTACATGAATCCTCAATGTAACTTTCACAGTACCAGGATACCAGGAATCCTGATAAGCAACAACTATATATTCACCAGTTGATGGTAATTTTTGTAATTTCTATTCTGTTGTTTTACTGAAAATTCAATTATGTAAACAAAAAAATAAAACAGTAATTTTTTACCTTGTTTCCACCTTAACATTTAAAATGATTACTTCTATAGGTCTTAGGGTATGCTGAAAACGAATATAGCATTCACATTTTCTGCAAATAAGTAGTTTTCCGGATATTAAGCAATGTCATTTCTTATGTTATCTTGGTATGTGCAAGCACAACCCTGAGAAACTATGCACAAACACGCATACGAAGATGGCCACCAGCAATAACGTAAGAAATGACATTGCTTAATATCTGGAATGCTACTTATGTGTGGAAAATTAAATGCGATATTCGTTTTCAGCATACCCAAAAACCTTTAAAAGTAGTCATTTTAAAGAAAAATGTTAAAGTGGAAACAAGGCAAACATTTACAAAATGCATCACAATGAAATTCTTTATCAAACCGCCTAATAATTATTATTTTTTATATATCCTCAGTTAAAAAAAAAAACGGGTTTGTTTTACAGATTCGAAAAAATGGTCTTGACAATGAGTTAAAAATAAATTGAAGTTTCACAATATCTTTTTTATTTGTTAGGTGAAAGTACAGAATAGTTAACAAAAAATACCCTTCCTTCCCCATGTTAAGAATGGGTTTCTAAATAATAATGTTATTATTTCAGCATGGTAACATAAGTGCACAAGTGCCTTTTTATTTGTTATATATTTGTTTTTATTTTTTATTTTTTTGACCACTAAAAAACAATTCTACCTTAAGTACAAATAAGAAGTTAAACGCATGTACTTAGTACATTTTGTTGTTTTAGTGCATGTATACTAAAAGCGTTAAAAACAACAAAATAGTATTGTTTGGAAATCACATTTGAAAAACTTGAGAATAATCTTTTTAAATTTTCAGAATAAAAAAATTAAAAATTTTTCAGAATAAAAAATGACTAGTCTAGTAAGACAGTTTTCTATTTTTAAGAGAATATTTTAGTCAGCTCAGCACATGATGTGCTTAGTGACCGTTTTTCTGTAAGCGAATTTGATTTCTATAAAAGATAACATTTTAAAGAAAAGTCCGTGCAATTAATAATTATCAAATATTTACATATCATACAGGAAAATAATTCTGAAACTATTATCTATATGAAAATGGATGATATATGCCGATTTATCTTATCAATTTTTAAATATTCTTCGTCAACTTTGCTCGGTCGTAACTTTGCTTCCTGTGGTCGTAAAAAAAAAAAGAAAAAAAGTCAAACACCAATAGAGATGGACTTCTATGTTTATATAACCTGTAAAATTTCAGCCATATCCAATCAAATTTAACCCCGCGCATATGTATCCAAACAGGGCCGTGCTTAGTGGCCCCACAATTGGGGGGGGGGTATACTAAATCGCTTAAGAAAATTTAGCGGCGCCGCTGTATTCGTTTATGACTGCAAAACTCGACCAAAAACAATAAAATAAATAAAGAAACAACAGCCATAAAAAAGAATGTGATAAGAGATAGAATCGAGGGCCATCGATAGTTTGATTATAGACAACTTCAAAGGGATACTCATTCTTGCATCAGCAACCCCCACCCATTACTTATTCCTGCCAGTTAGTCTATCAAATTTGCTGGAATCTTTCAAAGTGAAATGGGTGAAGGGTTGGTTAATTTTTTTCACTGGAGTCATTTTGACGTTCTTGCAGAAATCGAATTTTTTGTTCAAGTGTTTTTTTTTAATTTAGATTTTTTTTATTTCTTAATGCTTATTTCTTTTATGTTTTTAAATATTTTGGCTCATTGGATTCTTCTATGCATGCATGATTTTATTTACTTTAATTTTTCATTAGGAGTCTTCGTTTTGTCCATAACCGTGATTATAATACGTTACTATAGTTTACATTTTTCTGATCAAGTTTACTTTTCAAACTAAAAAAGACAAAAGAAACTGAAAAAGAAATTTTGGCTTTTAAATAACCGTAAGTGGATTTCAATTTTCTTTTTTATTTTAAAGAAATTTAAAATGAAAGACTAAATACTGGTAATAGACATCGTTTTTGCCAATACAAATATATTTTTTATTGAACTGTTTATTCAAATTTTCAATGAAAATCTTTAGATAGACATACATTGCTGTTTGAAACCCTATTTGCAAATTAACGCCAATTCCTACATACAGTTTTTTATACACATTATTACTAATGTTCTTTTTTACCTCGAGCTTGGATTCAATTCACTTGGCCTGTAACATTAGTGACGGTACACAGACACTTTGTTACCTGTCATATCAGTAGCATTTATTTAACAAAACAGCGTTAATCAAAGATCACATACTTGTTTCTATTTCTGGTAGTGGATTATTTGTTTTGCTTGATAGTATTTTAATTATTATTGAATATTGAGTCTAATCTAAAATGAAACATGCTCACAAATTCAGCGGATCCCAGAAAAGAAAGTTGAAAATACAGAGAGTTGCAAATGCTATTGAAACGACTCACAAGATATCTGAATTTTTCTCTTCAAACATCTCGCAGCTACATATACATAATAACCCTGGCGTTGGCACACAATCCATCTCTGATTTTGAATCTAAAAGTGGAGTACCAGATGAGCAATGGTCCACCCAGTCAACGTTCGAGCATACTGATCCAAGTTATGTGCCTTGTCGTGTCTCTGATGATCCTGCTGATTGGAAAGAATTAAATGAAACACAGCGTATTAATTTGATTTCGAAGGGTCCCGTCCAGCTGACAGATTATGATTTGCCATTAAACCAGGAAAACCCATCACGGAAGTTTTCTGAAAAGAACTATCATTTGACACTAAAAAATAATGAAACTGTTAGACGTTCTTGGCTTGTTTACTTGAAGTCTACAGATCGAGTTTTCTGTTTTGTCTGCCGTTTGTTCAGTAGTGAAAGCAAAAGTCGTGGAGGCCTGTCTTCGTTCCAAGGATTTGGTAACCTGTGGAGCCGTCTGTCAAAAACTCTGAAGACACATGAACAATCAACTCATCATAAGGAGTGCATGATGGTGTGGCATGATAAATGGTCAGGCAACTCTATTGACTTACAATCTAGTAAACTGATTCAGGAAGAGCAGACATATTGGAGAGCAGTTTTATTTCGTTTACTCAATATAATTCAGTTTTTGGCTGAGAGAAATTTGGCTTTGTGTGGCACAAATGAAAAGTTTTGTGACACCAGAAATGAAATTTTCTTGGAGAAGTGAAGCTAATAGCAAAATCTGACCCTGTCTTGTCTGAACATGTTAGACGCGTTAAGAGTCATGAACTGAGTGATCATTATCTGAGCAACCGCATTCAGAACAAACTTATCGACCTTCTTGCTAAGTCAATACGGGACAAAATCATTTCCAAAGTTCTTGCATCAAAATATTATAGCATAATACTAGATTGCACACCCAATATCAATCACACAGACCAACTAAGTATTGTTCTTCAAGGAGTTGCATTTAAAGAAGATAGTGGATTTAACATGCAAGGAAAAAAACATGGAGTGCAGGCACGCTTCTTGGAAGTAAATAAAAAAGCTGCAAACATGCCATGCGCCAGTCATCGACTTAATCTAGTAATTGCTGATGCTGCAAGGTCGTCAATTACATCCATTTCTTTCTTTGGCTATCTGCAACGTATCTATAATTTGTTTGCCGCGTCAACGAAGCGATGGGTTATTCTGAAGAAACACGTGACCCACTTTACAGTTAAAAGCCTTCATGGCACAAGATGGGAAGCAAAGGTAGAAGCTGTAAAATCATTACGTTTTCAGACAACAAAAATTTTGGAAGCGATTGAAGAATTAGAAAGAATGTCTTTGGATAATCGAGATGGATCTATTAGCATGGAATGTCGAGCTTTAGCCATTGAAGTCAGGAGTTGGCGTTTCTTGGTTTGTTTGATTACATGATATAACTTGCTTTTTCAAATAAACATAATAAGCAAAGCGCTACAGAGTCCTTCAATATGCATTGATGACCAAATTTCTCACATCGAAGCTGGCATGTGATTTGTTTCACAGTACAGACATGGAGGAGTGGCAATAGCTGAAGGGAAAGCAAAAGAATTAGCTGATGAACTTGAAGATCGTGCCTATCTAGAACCAAGGAGAAGAAAGAAAATGTCTTTTCAGCTACGAATCGTCAGATGAGTCAGATCAGACTGGTGAAGAAGTGTTTCGCCGAGAATTTTTCTATCTACTCGTAGATACAATTTCACAAAGTCTCCAGGAACATTTTAAAACTATGAACGATTTAAAAACAAAGTACGGGTTTTTGTGTGGCGCAAGTAATATGAAATCGGCAATGACATCAGACATGTTGCCGTCCTGTTGTGCTGCTTTGGCAAAAGGTGTTGGAGAAGGTGATATTGACTGTGAAAACTTGAGAGAAATTATCAATTTCGTCAATCTCATGGACAATAAAAAGTGCATTACATTTTCCGCCATTGAATGTATAAATTATATAATAAAACACACACTTGTCGATTTATATCCCAACCTAGCTGTTGCACTCAGATTTATAACTATATTGCCAGTTACAGTGGCATCCTGTGAATGTAGTTTCTCTAAACTGAAACTAATTAAAAATTTTCTTCGGAACTCAATGTCTCAGAAAATACTGGCTGGCTTATCTGTCATAAGCATTGAACATGAACTAAGCCGAGAAATTGACACGGAGAATTTAGTGCAGCAGTTCGCCACAGTGAAAACTAGAAAAGTGAAATTTTAAATATAAAGATGGTAGGTAAATAAATTTTCTTCCATTCCATTTTCAATTTTATTTAAAATAGTTTACTGTTAATTTTTTCGACACTGACCAAAACTTTCTTTTGATTGAATTTGTTGCTTCAGCATGCACAAAAAGAAATACTCAATGAGTAAACGAACCAATGAACATCTTTGGCACATACATAGCCGGGAGCTCTTGTTCTTTAAAATAATGTGCATGTGTGAGCGTGTATGATTACGGAATATCTGCGTTCTTTCAAGAACATGTTATTCTGTTTAAAGTATCATTCATTGTGGGTTCAGTATGTTGAAGGGGGTTGGGTGCGGCGGGTGCGCAAGATGAATTGTGTCGGTAGGGACGGTATGGGCTGCAGAGCACATTCTGCGGGGAGGGGGGGGGGCGCAATGTTCCTAAGCATGGCACTGTATCCAAACATAACGTATAAAATAAACATTGAAAAAATTGTTTCTCCTTTTGTTGTCGTCATCTTTTTACCGTTTTTTTCATTTTTAACTTGAAGCATAAAAACATTGAACACATAAAAGAAAAATAAATTAACATCATTGGAATGCTTATTTTATTCTCTTTCCATCAATGTAATTCTTTTAAAAATTGACCAAAAAATAAAGATATGACTTGTTGAAGCACATTAGGTATGTAACATTGCCGATGTCCACGAAAATACAGCATACGCTTGTAATGCTACAGTTATAGGTATTCACTGCTCATAGAAAAATGAAGTCTTGATATGGATGAGTGAAATTTAATATTATTTTAATTTTTCAGACTATTGCTTTCATCTTGAGTGTTATTTTCACAATGGTTTGGTTGACTTAACCTCCAACCTTCTACAGGTATATCTTGTCAAACTCAGGAATTTGCACAAAATTTTGAACCCTTTATTTAATCCATCAGGGTAGCATGTTCTCGTTCCATCAGCCATGACTGATTATAAGTCCTAAGTAATTCGCAATTATAATTTGAGTGTTGCACCCTCCTACCCTACTTTATCCACTATGCAATGGGTCCTTCTGGAAGTTGAAGGTTCAATCCTCAGTGTGGATGACATTGATGAAAACGTTATGAAAATAACACTCAAGATGAGAATGGTAGTCCGAAGAATACAAATCATACGAATAATCAATCTTCATCTCAAAAGTCCAGAAACATAATTGAAATTTAGCTTTGAGAAAGATCAACATGGCTTTCTTATTCACTCATGTTTAAATTGCTTCATAAAAATTGAAATAATGTCCCAGTTGTTTTTACAGAACGTCAAGACTTTTACAGATTACCAATGATCCACAGGCTGATCTAAGTAATGCGACTCCAACTACCTATGTGTTGGGTTGCTGTCTAGATAATCCACTGGGATTAAATAATTAGTCCAATATACAAATGCTACAACTGTTTTCCGCCTTTATTAGAGGGTAGGTTAGAGTTGAAGCATTTCTCTGGATATTTGTCTTGGGACGAGTAACTTGTAAAGAAAGCAATACTAGTGATTTTTTTACTTAAACCCAAAAATTATTCTTTCAACTACTGGAGCTCCGTTCCGATAACAACAATTTAAATGTTCCTTACCCTTTCATAAAGTTCGGCTTTCATTAAGGCATTGGCGATCCGTCCAATAAGGTCATGGTTTGACATCAGATCCTGGATATATGAAGAGAGGGAAAAAATCATTTCTTGTTAACTTCAACATTTAGAAACAAAAAGTGAAGTTAGTTGAAGATAAAAAATACTGGCTATTCAACCTGTGTGTTTAGAAATGAAAATACTACTTCAAACTAAAGTGTGACACGCCAAAGAAATTGTTATGACAAACTTAAGCATGACAGATCACAAAAATGTTCTTTAAAACTAAAGAATAACAGACCAAAGAAAATACTATTTCAAACTTAAGTGTGACAAACCAAAGAAAATGTTATTTCAAACTTAAGCATGACTTTGATCCTCACTTTGCCCCCAGTTGAAATGAACGTCTCTTCTTGAGGAAATCCTTTGCTTTGATAAGCTTCTAGGATTAACTTCAAATGTTGGACTTACATAAAATCTGTTGCAAAGATTGCTGGGAATATGATTGGATCATTCTACTGCTCCAGAAAGTATGTCACTCCTGACAATCCTTTACTACTCTCACCTGTTTTGATTCCAATCTCTCTTATCTCTCTCTCTGTTCCAAACTCAAGACTGTCACAAAACTAACTAAATATATTGATCTATGTCTGATCCTTTGTCCCAGTCACCTGCCACACCTTGATTAACAATCCTATTTTAGTTGCCATTGTGTTTCTTGATGAACAACTTGTCTTTCTATTTCCTGTACTTTTTTTTTTTTTTGCTAATCAATTTGTTTCCCTTTTTTTTTTCACTACCTAACACATTTTTTTTTTCACTACCTAACACATTTTTTTTCACTACCTAACACATTTTTTTTTTCACTACCTAACACATTTTTTTTTTTTCACTACCTAACACATTTTTTTTCACTACCTAACACTTTTCTTGATGGGAGAAGGAATGTTGATAGTATCACATCATATCCAGAATGTTTTGGAGGAACAAAGAGCTTGGGTAGTTTATAGTTTGGAAATGGGATAGACAGAATAAAAAGGTAAAAAGGACCCAGAAAGATGGATTTCCAGGGTGGAATAGAGTCAAGCATCATGCATAATATATCCAACACAGGTTGGAGAGAATTTCTACTTAACCCACAAATGGGAACCTATTAGATATTACTACTCTGAATGAGAGTTAAGATGTCTCTGTTCAGTCTCAAGAGAATATGGATACTCTCTGTAAGGGTTGCTGCACATGTAATTGTGTAGCAAGGGTTGCATAATCTCCAACCACACCTCTCCTGAATCGGCACTGCTTGAGTCCAGTGGCAAGGAACCTTATAATGACTACAATTTCTTATTAAAATCACTAAAAATCATAAAAAATTAGTTTTCTATACAAAAAAAAATAAACTACTTGATCAATTTACATAATTTTTGGAATATGATATTTTCATTCTGTAACGAGCATGTACATCATAAAGATTTTTCTGCAATTTAGTTTTTTTAAAAGATTTAAATCTAAATAAGCACCCTTTCTTTGACCAAAGCAGAGAGGAATTGACTACTTCACCAAATTCACGTTAACACAAATTCTGTGGATATTCAAAAAACAGCATAGGAATTAGTAATGGGACAATTCCAATATTTCCCCCCTGATTCTGATTCTTTATAAATTTCTAAATATTTAACTATAAAGTAGTTATTTTACTTAATCATCGTAAAAACATGTGTTAAATGTGCAGGTATTTTCTCAAGCATAAAAATTACACTTGTAATGGACGATCTATATGTTTTATTTTTATTATTAGTTAATAAATCTATAAATATTTATTATTTTATCATTACTAACAGCAGTGGAAGATTTTGTTTTTAATAAAATCAAATAAAAAAGACAATTAAAAGAATCGTTTTTGGCATTGAAAAATAGGTACTAACTTTTCCGATTCCGATACCCCTAAGACTTCTGATTTTTCTGATTCCGATTAATCGTTCCAACACTAATAGAAATAGAATAATAGAACTCATTTGACTACATACATTACAGAATATAGCACTGAGTGACTCGCACAGCATGTACAGCCACATTTGGTACCATGATAGGTTCACAAATATATTTTTAGATAATAATGAAAATGTATAGCTAGTTTTCAAACCGAAACTTACCTCATGACTGATAGCCAACCGTGCAGCCTTGGTTGGTAAGCTAGCTTTCAAATAGAGATTAATGGCAGCCATGTAATCACCTTCTTTCTCTTTTACCTGTTGTGGTGGAAAAACAAAACAAGATAATTAGCTTTAATCCAACTATTATGTATATTGGGACCCTACATAAGTTGAGTTAACTAGTGTGAATTTTAGTGAGAGTTACATCAGTACATGTCAGTATAACCTGGTAGCAAACAGGAAGGTACCATGCGACAAATGGCATGATTGAAGTCGAAGTCAAAGGTTAGACACCTTAGACAAAGCAGGTGTCGAACAATAAGAGGAGATGATGTCATGTGTTTAAGCGAGAGAAGAGAGTTTCTGGTCAGTCTCTTTCAAGAAGTAGTATGGACAGAGAGAGTCCAGGAATTTAATGATCTGAACTGAGTGTTGCTGATGCCTCTACCTGTCCGCGTCTTACAATCCCCAAGTTAGAAAAATAAAATAAGGACTTAATTTTAGCTAGGTAGTCTCTCCCTCAATGAATAAACTCTATCTCTAAATAAAACCTTTGAAAACTCAGCAAGTCTTCATTGTGTATCATGCATGAGTAGTTTTGTTCATCTAGCTAAATAGACGAGGTGGTCAGGAACAATGAGAGGGTCATGGCACACACAACGTTTCGGTTTGGTTGTTTTACGGCATATCAACCCTTTTTGGGTTATTTAATACTGAATCCAGTCATTTTGGAAACAGTTTTTATGCTTCAAGTTCTTTATATCTTCAAATATTTATTTGTAGAATTTGTTTTAGTTTAGCTGTTTTACGGCATATCAACCCTTTTCAAATTATTTAATGCAAAATCCAATTATTTTCAAGTTGCATTCAGTTATTTTGCAGAAGGTTTTTATTCTTCAAGCTCTTTGTATCTTCAATTCGCAATTTTTCGATATTTGTGGTCCAAAATCCGTCGCCACTGTCAAAAGTTTTAGACAGACATACAAACATACATACATACATTTAAACAGACAGGTGAGATTTATATTATAGATGATTATGTCCTTTGTCTTCTAAATAGCCTGCTTAAATGCCCTTCTACCAACACTTTTCATATCAACCAGTCAGTGGGCACTCAATTTAGAGGAAAAAAATTAAAGCCGTGTTCTTTACAAATAAAAATATAAATGAACAGTTCAGATTTTTAATTTAGATTTTATTCAAAGTGCAGAGACATTTTTGTTTGTAACTTATCTAAAATACAATTTTCAATGCATTCTACCAATCTTTATTTTGTGTTTGTCTTCTTGTCCATTACAGTTTGACTTCTGGCAATGTAATTTGTATGCTTGTCTGTCTGTCCATTCTATTTTTTCTCAGAGACTACTGAGTCGATCTGGTGAAAATTTTGTATGAACCTTTGTTATGATAAGGTGCAGTGAATTAAGTACTATGGTATCCATTCAATGCACAGTTAATAATTAATAGGAATTAGTATTTAATGCAAAAAATGAGCATAAATTCTAAGTCAATGGGCTATAACTTTTGCCCGTTTTTAACAGGCTAAAAAAGTATAAATTTTTAAAAATTTCTCAACAGGCTCTGACAAAACATTTAATCTGTTGACACAAAAGTTATTTCCCTTGGATTTATACTCTTGCAATGTAAGTGTGTAAGACAAAGTTTCATCCTGCTCACAAGATCACCGACGCCAACGTTGTGTGCTGTGGAGTTTTTTTCTTTCTTCTTCTTGTCTGGTTCTAGTTGTGTCGTTGTCTCGCACGCATTGATGACTACCGTGGGGGTGCACGGGTTCACAAATATAAAAAATAAAATAAAGCATCAAAGAAAACACTCTGACACTTTCTGCAAATATTAGTTGTACTTTGGAAGTGTATATGATAATCCTTTACATGCTAAAGTTTACATTTATATCTATTGTCGAGGCAGTGTTCATCAGTTAGTTAATTCACTCACCTCCTCCAAGTCACAATCTTTCTTCAATTAAGTCAAACTCAAAATTGTCCTCATCTGTGTTCAACTGGCAACTCTCAACTGTACACTATTCTCAACTCTGTCAAGAAGATTGTCATAAAAGTCATTGTCAATCCTTAAACTACCATATATTTTGGCATATAAGATGACCCTTAAAGTTAAAAAAACAATATTTCATAAGATACTAGGTGTTGCAATCTCTAGCCTAGGTGAAACAAACATGGTTTCATATTTAGAAGTCGTCTTATACAACCGATATATGATAAATTTATTAAAATTTGTTCCAATTTTGTACCCCGTCTTATCTGGCAATCAGCTTTGATGCTGAAATATACGGTAGTTCTAAATATTTATCAGGTCTTTTTGTTCAACACACCTTGATTGACGATCCTATTTAGCTCCCTTTGTGTACCTTGAACAATTTCCTATCCATTGTTCTGCCGATAAACCTGTTTCCTATACCTTTGTTCTCCCTTAAAACTTATTTTCTCTTGTCTTTTGTCATATTTCTCCCCACCCCCCACCCCCACCACTTCTCAACACTCGAGCGGGGGACTGCGGAGTGGATAGTATTACAAGAGAAAGCACTCTCCTACATGAATCTGTAATCTCGTTCGAATCACATGTAGAATATAGGATGAGATTTTAGTTTTTTGGGGGGCACATCCTTCAAAGCAGATGGTCGTTTCCGTCAACTCTTCCTAGGAGCATGACTTCCGAATATCTTGCAGTCTTTGCCTCTTCATTATGCCTTCTAATAGCAGTCACATATATTCTCAGAAACACTTCATTATGCCTTCTAATAGCAGTCACATATATTCTCAGAAACACATCATTATGTCTTCTAATAGCAGTCACATATATTCTCAGAAACACTTCATTATGTCTTCTAATAGCAGTCACATATATTCTTAGAAACACTTCATTATGTCTTCCAATAGCAGTCACATGTATTCTCAGAAACACTTCATTATGTCTTCTAATAGCAGTCACATATATTCTCAGAAACACTTCATTATGTCTTCTAATAGCAGTCACATATATTCTCAGAAACACTTCATTATGTCTTCTAATAGCAGTCACATATATTCTCAGATACACTTCATTATGTCTTCTAATAGCAGTCGCAAATATTCTCAGAAACACTTCATTATGTCTTCTAATAGCAGTCACATATATTCTCAGAAACACTTCATTATGCCATCTAATAGTAGTCACATATATTCTCAGAAACACTTCATTATGTCTTCTAATAGCAGTCACATATATTCTCAGAAACACTTCATTATGTCTTCTAATAGCAGTCACATATATTCTCAGAAACACTTCATTATGTCTTGTAATAGCAGTCACATATATTCTCAGAAACACTTCATTATGTCTTCTAATAGCAGTCACATATATTCTCAGAAACACTTCATTATGTCTTCTAATAGCAGTCACATATATTCTCAGAAACACTTCATTATGTCTTCTAATAGCAGTCACATATATTCTCAGAAACACTTCATTATGTCTTCTAATAGCAGTCACATATATTCTCAGAAACACTTCATTATGCCTTCTAATAGCAGTCACATATATTCTCAGAAACACTTCATTATGCCTTCTAATAGCAGTCACATATATTCTCAGAAACACTTCATTATGTCTTCTAATAGCAGTCACATATATTCTCAGAAACACTTCATTATGTCTTCTAATAGCAGTCACATATATTCTCAGAAACACTTCATTATGTCTTCTAATAGCAGTCACATATATTCTCAGAAACACTTCATTATGTCTTCTAATAGCAGTCACATATATTCTCAGAAACACTTCATTATGTCTTCTAATAGCAGTCGCATATATTCTCAGAAACACTTCATTATGTCTTCTAATAGCAGTCGCATATATTCTCAGAAACACTTCATTATGCCTTCTAATAACAGTCACATATATTCTCAGAAACACTTCATTATGTCTTCTAATAGCAGTCACATATATTCTCAGAAACACTTCATTATGTCTTCTAATAGCAGTCACATATATTCTCAGAAACACTTCATTATGTCTTCTAATAGCAGTCACATATATTCTCAGAAACACTTCATTATGTCTTCTAATAGCAGTCACATATATTCTCAGAAACACTTCATTATGTCTTCTCATAGCAGTCGCATATATTCTCAGAAACACTTCATTATGTCTTCTAATAGCAGTCACATATATTCTCAGAAACACTTCATTATTCCTTCTAATAGCAGTCACATATATCCTCAGAAACACTTCATTATGTCTTCTAATAGCAGTCACATATATTCTCAGAAACACTTCATTATGTCTTCTAATAGCAGTCACATATATTCTCAGAAACACTTCATTATGCCTTCTAATAGCAGTCACATATATTCTCAGAAACACTTCATTATGCCTTCTAATAGCAGTCACATATATTCTCAGAAACACTTCATTATGTCTTCTAATAGCAGTCACATATATTCTCAGAAACACTTCATTATGTCTTCTAATAGCAGTCACATATATTCTCAGAAACACTTCATTATGTCTTCTAATAGCAGTCGCATATATTCTCAGAAACACTTCATTATGTCTTCTAATAGCAGTCACATATATTCTCAGAAACACTTCATTATGTCTTCTAATAGCAGTCATATATATTCTCAGAAACACTTCATTATGTCTTCTAATAGCAGTCGCATATATTCTCAGAAACACTTCATTATGTCTTCTAATAGCAGTCACATATATTCTCAGAAACACTTCATTATGTCTTCTAATAGCAGTCGCATATATTCTCAGAAACACTTCATTATGTCTTCTAATAGCAGTCACATATATTCTCAGAAACACTTCATTATGTCTTCTAATAGCAGTCACATATATTCTCAGAAACACTTCATTATGTCTTCTAATAGCAGTCACATATATTCTCAGAAACACTTCATTATGTCTTCTAATAGCAGTCGCATATATTCTCAGAAACACTTCATTATGTCTTCTAATAGCAGTCCCATATATTCTCAGAAACACTTCATTATGCCTTCTAATAGCAGTCACATATATTCTCAGAAACACTTCATTATGCCTTCTAATATCAGTCACATATATTCTCAGAAACACTTCATTATGTCTTCTAATAGCAGTCACATATATTCTCAGAAACACTTCATTATGTCTTCTAATAGCAGTCACATATATTCTCAGAAACACTTCATTATGCCTTCTAATAGCAGTCACATATATTCTCAGAAACACTTCATTATGCCTTCTAATAGCAGTCACATATATTCTCAGAAACACTTCATTATGTCTTCTAATAGCAGTCATATATATTCTCAGAAACACTTCATTATGTCTTCTAATAGCAGTCACATATATTCTCAGAAACACTTCATTATGTCTTCTAATAGCAGTCACATATATTCTCAGAAACACTTCATTTTTCTTCTAATAGCAGTCACATATATTCTCAGAAACACTTCATTATGTCTTCTAATAGCAGTCAAATATATTCTCAGAAACACACAACACAAAGTAACATCTAATTATTCATTGTTTATGCATACTTATCTATCTTCAACTCTGACAAAATGTGTTGTTTCTTATTGTATTTGGTACTTTAATGTATGCCTTTTTAATACTTATATTTTTTAAAACTTTTTTTTTATGCTAAACAAAGCGTATTGTGACTTGAACATGAGGTACTATAAAGGACTATGTAGGGAGTTACACAACGAGATGTCTATTCGCATTACATTTGAACTTCTGCATGTTAGTACAGTCAGGGAAGTAAAAAACAGAGGCAATTCCAAAGTCTAGCAGTCTATGACAAGAATAAAATTCTTTTCAGCTTTTAGGGATCTGAACAGTGAAGGGGTGAGATTTTGCCACTTGTTAGGTTAGTTGGGACAATGTATGTCAAGAAGGCACAAGTGTTCATCAGAGCACATCCCATTAAAGTTCTTGTAAAACAGGCACAAGAATACAACATTGCAGTTATGGGACAGGGGTTGGAGCTTGGCAGATAGTGTGGGACCCATTAAACTTATGCCTGTTGTTATTTTCTATTTCTATGTGTACTTTGTTACATGTTATGTAACCCTTTTTATGGTTGGCTTTAACAAACTGTTTGTGAATAAATGTGTATATGAATCCAACTGTTTCTTCACTACTGAACTTTTCTCTTTCTTCCGACACGCATAATAGCGACCACCTGAACATGCTAAAAAATTTAATAATTATCATCATCATATTTGGTTTAACATCTGTTTACATGTTGGTATATGCTATATTAGTTAAAGAATTTGATTTTCAAAATAACCTCTCTCTGGGCAGGTCTTTATTTATTCCTCAGATCCAATTTTACCACTTCTTCCCATATTTTCGCGACGTTCCCCTGTGAACTGAGCCTGCTACCTTAACTATTCTACATCTATTACACAACAAATCTGTACTTCGATATGCATTGATTTGCATAATCGATGAGGTTTCACCCTGAAAAAGATGTTATAAAACCTTGAAGCTGAGAAGGTAGGAAGAATCGTGTTCTTGGAACCGAACTGAGTAGGTCGGACCGCAGAAAGTAGTACGAATGCCTGAGAACTATTTCTTTTTCTTTTTTTTTTTTTAAATCATAAGCTATTTTGGCTTTGATAAGCGTTAACTTAAAAAAAAAGAAAAAGAAGACAAATTTGACATTCACTTAATACCAGAGTTTGATGGATCTACCGCTGGACCGTCTGTTATCGAATAAGTTGGAAGAAGGCGTGCTACATACGTAGTCGTGTGCAAGTCAACTTGAAAGTATGTCGAGTTGGATGTTTAGACAACAGAATGTCGAATTTACCCGAGGAATTGTTAGTTTAACCATAAAATCTCATTCATGCTTTCAATGTGCTCGTACTATAGAAGTTTACTCTTTTGCCCTCGTTTTCCTAATCCTTATTGTCTTCATGTGGGGCATTCTCAAAGACTAGTCAGTAAAGCCCCACAGCATTGTTAAACTTTTTTTTTTATTATTCTTACATAGGACTAAATCTGAACTGCCATACCTTATGTGCTGCTCAAGCAACTCAGCTCATCATGCCACATGGAGAGTACACAAAGCTTTAATATATGTTTTATGTTATAAAAAACGTAAGTGTACCATTTGTTGATTTCAATATTGCAGTTGCAGATATCTTCCATTGTACAGTTATGTTGAAATAAAATTACTTACTTATTTTTAAAAACTGGTACTAACTCTAGCTGGGTTTAACCAGCTTCTTCCAAAGTGTGAGTATGAAATTCGCAAGTGGTCCCCAGTCACAGGTATATCCCCATTAGGGAAGATAATGATGTTAGGTTTCTGCAGTTCTTGTAGGGAGGTGACAACATCATCCAACATACAGCACTTGGTATTCCCAAATTGGTCACTAATCTGGTACTGACCAGACTCAACATTGCTTAAATTCGGTGATCTAATGAGAACAGGTGAGTCAACATGATTATGCTGTATATATAGTTCTAAGTATAGTTACTCACGGTCAATGCTATATACTAGGTGAGGTCATGAGCTATCCAATTTAATCTAGTTTTGTATACAGAGGTTAAATAATGTTTTTTCTTTGTAATAGAAAAAAAAATGATAAAACCAAAATATTTTCTTAATTTATTAATTAATCTACGGTGGACACTTACCTGACCAGCTGTTTCATCTTGACCAGTCTCTATCAACCAATTATAATAATGGCGCCGAAATTTGTCCACATTTGGATGGCACTTTTTATGGTACAAATGAAAAAAAAAAAAAAAAAAGTATTAAATATCTGAAACATTTTTGGTGCTTTCCAGAATTCCCTCTATATTAAAAAACAAAAATAAACAAAAATTTATATGTTGTATGCATCCTGTGATGAAACGAAAATATCATATTCCAAAAATCAGATAAATTGATCAAGTAGTTTTATTTTTATAAAGAAAATCATTTATAAGTGATTAATGAGAATTTGTAGGCATTACAACAGAAATCTAGTAAGTATTTATTATTGTTCAGTTATTTTCTTTTGCTTTTTTTTTTTTTTAAAATGGTGGGTAAAACAGTCACTTCTCGGATACTCATAAATTTTAATTTTTCCTAACTTTTTTTTTAATATAGAGGAAATTCTGGAGATGAATGATACATTTTATTGATACAAAAGTTACAAATTGCTATCAGCTCAATATAATCAAGAGTTATTCCTTTGAATAATATGACAGTTATATTCCCTGAAATATACTATTTTATTTCCTGCAGTCCTTCAGGTCTGAAGATGACTAGACAGGGATTTGGTGCATTATTTGCTGGTGCTCCTCCCATGATATGAAACATCTTTCCACAGATAGCACCTGCAAAGCAGCCAGGATTTTAATTTTGCTGGGCTGCAACTTCTTTCCTATTCTCAATCAATACCTTCCCTCTGTATAGACTGCTGCACCAACTCCCTCAGTCACTTGCTTGTGTCACCCAGTTTGGGATATCAATGCCCATTTCCTTTCAGTGGCGTTTAACTACATGTTTGTATTGCAGTTTTTACCCACCCATTCTTCTATTGCCATTCTCTAGCGCTCCATAGAGGAACATTTTGGGGATCCTGTCATTTGTCATTCTTACAACATGACCAGTCCGGTGCAGTTGTGTGGTTGCCAACACTCTTCTATGCTGAAGTATACTAGGCAACAATAGAATGAACTCTTCTATTTTTCTATTTATAAGTAAAAAAAGATTTGCGCCATGCATGTATGATATTCAAACCGATGACATCAGGTCTATAAAAATCTTCCCTCATTTAAGGAAACGACTTCCAAAGAAACCTGACTAGAAATAATGTGGAAATTAATTTCTAAAAGTCGTTCAATACATGGCATCATGTAAAACAGATGCTACACCTGTAGTAGTAGTAGTAGTAGTAGTAGTAGGATGATGATGCAACAGCAGTAGCATGAATTCCAATTGTTTTAAAAAACATGATTTAAGTGGAAATTTGTTTTTTCTGAACATAAAAAAAAAGAAGAAAAATGGAATTCCGGTAAAAAGTGGAGAACTCACATTTTGTGAAATTCTAGGATTAGGCATCCATTTTTTTTAGGTTCAGTCATAGTCATCTAACATACTTCCTAACTTCAGGCATGGCTGCTGCTGGAAGCAGTGACAAGGCAGATCAATTTGTTTGCTTTTTTCTCTCACGTCTATGTCTCCCCTGTGTATGTACTCCTAGTTTTATTACGTTTTTCTGATTGTTCTTTTTTTTTTATTGAATAATCATTGAAAAGTTTTTTTAGTCTTATTTTAGTTAAGAATTATTGAAATTATTATCTTTTAGGAATTACAGAAAACAATTTTTGTGTTTTTTTGTTTTAAGAATTATTGAAAACACTTAAAAATCTTTCAAAACTATTTTGGGAATATTACATATTGGATATGTTTTTTATGATGTTTAAAATTTGATTATTTTGATTTAAATAATTTGATTTGTTATTTTGATTTCAATAATAGTAATTAGTAATAAGAAAAAATTAAGCAAAATTCCCTAAATTTCAATTTCTTCTTCAGCTTAAGCATTTTCTTGAATCAAAATCATGTAATGGATTTTGATCAACATGGGAATAAGGATAAAGTTTAGTAGCATTATATTTTAATATTTATCTTTGTAAAGGGACATAAAATTGGTGCTAAAACTGTTTTGTTTGGCAAATTTAATTTAACCTGTTCTAGGATGGGTATTCTCTAGTATATATATATATATATATATATATATATATATATATATATATATATATCAGTAAAATAAGAAAATAACAACATAAAAATATATACTGATGTACATAGATATATTCATTTATTCAATAAGGATGATAGATCAATTAGGGTGTAGGATAAGTAAAACTCTTTATACCATGGTATTTCAAAGCCTAATGCTTTTCATCAGAAGAGGAGAGAAAATGCTAGGTAACATATTAGAGATGTGATGTCTAGCGATAGTTACATTAGGAAAAGTTATACTCCTCCTATACCACAGAGGTCACTTTGGTTCTACCATTCCTTCCCCAAACAGTCTCAATATTTTATCACTGCACAATTATTTTGCTCCTATAACTATAGCTAGAGGTCGCATCCCCATTATGTTACCTAGTGTCTTCTCTCCTTTTCTGATGAGAAGCATCAGGCTTCGAAATACTATGGTATAAAGCATTTTACTTAGCCTACATCCCTAATTGATCTATCATCCTTATTAAATAAATGACTAAATCTGTAGACATCAGTATATATTTTTATATTGTGTTACACATGCGATAAAAAAGGGTGGTAGATAAAAAGCAAACAAAGGGATACAAAAAGAAATTTACAAAAAACATATTTATCGCACATATGATAAGGAGACACGAGAGTGTGGAAATGTGGGTATCTTAATCTACTATCTGAAAATGCCGACAAGAAATCTATCGATACAAAAAAAAAATACATCACTACAAACAAAACAATAGCAAAATGAACTTGCCACCTTAATATACAAGAGAGGTATGCAGAGAGAGGACTTACAGTTTCCTCGTCATTTTATGATCAGCATTACCTCCTTTCTTTCACTATTGAGATGGAACTTCTCCCCGGCATTACCTCCTTTCTTTCGTTTTGTTGGGATGGGAATTTTTCCCACCCGTCTGGCGCAGTGACTCGGATGAGAGTCCTTTCCCGCAAAAATGTCTCTTTCTCCCCTCTCTCTCTCTCTTCTCAGTACTCTTATTTTCCTCTTTTTTCTTGGTTTGCTTAGTAACTAGCAGGGGTCAGAAAGCGTGTCGCTAACCGGGTGACCTGTCAACCCACTTGCTGATTCACCCATTAAACATCTTTCTCACCTCTCTCTCTTTCTTCTATACTCTTTCTCTTATACTCCCTCTCGTTCTTCTATACTCCCTTTTTTTCTTCCATGTTCATTTTGCCTCGGCGATAAAAATAAAATAACAACAATCACGATACATTTTTCGTCAGCTTAAAACTAAATTTTGAAATTTTCTTTAAATACATAATCCAATTTAAGGATGATGTCACAATTGTCATTTTTTTATTTTATTGATACTTTATATAAGCTCCAAAACAATTTGTTGAGCTTTGCATTATCTCGATAAGTCTCCTCTTAAAGAATCAATCTTATTCTTTTAACTCCCCCATATATATATATACAATTATTTTATGTGTCCACATAAAATGTTATGAAGAGATATATTTTATGTATCGAGTTTATATACACACACACACACACACACACACACACACACACACACACACACACACGTGGGGCAGAGTTTAGCTAGCTAAACTATCAGATTCATTGTTATTCTCACCTGCAGGCTTTTGTATTCATCAGGCAACCATCAAAGTTTTGGCCACTTCTATTCTCTATTCTATTGCTCTATTTTGTATAGGTATACAAATTTCTGTTGAGTAATAAAATAATCAAACACTACCATTAAATAATCAAACACTACCATTAAATAATCAAACACTATAATTCCAACATTGTGTTGTCTTATTGGCAACCTGACATTCATTAACCCTTATCCTTGAATGGCCTTTTAGCCTTGATAAGTAGTGACCTCTTCCATTTCAGTAAAATAACTTCTTTAAACAAACTACATAACCTTGTGCATATATGTGTGCGTTTTTTTTTTTCTATTTTTGGTATCTCTGATGCTTGAATATTTTTTGATATATCAAGAGACATATCCATTCAAAAATTATGAAGTTTCCATCTGCAAATAAGATACAGATAATTTCACTTGCAATGGTCCGTCACATACTCACATAAACATACATGCTTTTTGGCTACTTGTATTGACTCTGGGATATGTTAGGGCACACATACACACACATCTTTATTTAGCTGTGATCAAGATGATGGACATTGCCAACATGGTAGACCACAAACATTGTCATCGCTGACATGATAGTGCCAACTAATCTAATATTTACTGGCATTGTGTCGAAACTTTTTGTAAACACACAAACACACATTAATTTTCATTTGTATAGATGTACCAACCTTCGCCTCTGCTACTTGAATAGCTTCATCCCACATGTACATTTTCTGATACATCTCTATAGCCTCATCCACCTGATTCTAGGAAAACAAAAAATAAAAAAAATATATACTTTAATTTCAATTATAATTTGTGTAACAAGTTTTGTTCACTACAAAAACAGAATTTAAGTTAGTAATACTATTGCAAAACATATTGCATAGAAGTTACAGACAATATTGTATCAAGAAAAAATAGAATAGCACGAAAAGAGTATTGCAAAAAGCTTATAAATTAGTAACATTGTTTCAAATGCTATTTCTATTACACAAAACTTACAGAAAATATTGCATCAAGAAAAAACTGAATACAAGAAAGAATGGCACTAAAAGATAACTGCAAAATATTCCAACTGACCTGTTCCAGAAAGATGCTTTCAGCTTCTTTGAGGCGCTTGTCCATGATAGCAAGCCTGGCTCGTACTTTATAATGGTCCAGTCCACTTCTTCCCTGATGAGAACACAAAAACAGCCAATTAAGAACAGCTATTTTTTCAAAAATTATTTCTCAGAAAAATCTTTAGAAAAATAACAGGCTCTTTGATAAGGAAATGAAATAACTTTTGTCTTTTTTTAGCCTTTCAGTTTTAAACTTTAATTAAATCCATGCTCGCACGTGTTGGACGACTTTTTAGATATTGATTTAAAAATCTAACCTATTTTAAGCTAGGTCTTTATTTACATCTCCTGCCCCCAATTCTTCTTTATCACTTTCATTCACGTTTTCTCTTTTGGCATTTCCCTGCCAACTGACCCCGCTATCACAACTGTTCTACATCTCCTAACCTAAACAATTTCATCCATTCTTTCAATGTGACCAAACCAACAACGTTTTCTGTTCTGCACACAACTAGTTTTTTTTTCACTTTCTATGCAAATAATGTTTAACACAATTTTACAAATGTCTTTTTGTAGTCTGATTTCTCGGTTTGAAGAAAGTGGATTTATTACGTTTTTTTCATTAGTGATGGGATGATTCCAATATTTTTCCCGAATCCGATAAAATTACCAATTTTGTTCTAAATTCCCAATTCTGATTCTTTATTTTATTGTTATGGTTTCCTGATTACCGTAAAAACACATGTGACGTGTGCAGATATTTTCCTAAATGTGAAAATACACTTATGTGTGGCGGGGTGATCTATAGATTTTAGTTTAACTGGTAGTTTCAAACCAATAAATGTTTATTATTTTATCATTACTACGAGCAGTAGAAGATTTTGTTTTAAACAAAATCAAATAAAAAAGAAAATTGAAAGAATCATTTTGGCATCAGTAAATAAGCACAAATTTTCGATTCTGATATTTCCGAAAGTTTCAATTTTTTCAATTCCCAACCAATTGTCCCAACACTATTTTGCGTTCAAACCCTTCTTATATTGCCTGAATATATCCAAAAGGTGACTGGAATTGGTTAAACCATCAATGTTGTGCTGTAGCTTACAGAAGGGACACATTGAACATTTGCATTTTTATTTTAATAATTTTCATACAAAACAATAATGTATATATATGTGGAATAGAGACTGCATTATTATCGGTAGGTTATGTAAACTGTCGGAAATTAATGAGATGCTTAGTTAATGAAAACAAAGCAGATGACAATTGGAAAACTGTATCTTTTGTTTATTACATTTCATAGCTAAATGGGTAGGAAGAGTATACTCATCTTATGTTAAATTTATATAACAAAGTGATCCCCCACTTTAAAATCTAAAATATTTAACTTATTTATCATTTTTGTTTAAGTGGAAACTGCTCCATACAAAGCATGAAGCCACTTGATGTAAAGAGCTAACAAGAATGAAAGATGATTATCACAAAGACAGAAGATGCCTATCGACCTTAGTCTTGAAAAGAACAAAGTTATAAGTGCTATAAAAAGGAACAGACCCCAGTAAGTAAGAAAGCAAAACTAGATAAGTTTGAAAATGATATTAGGAAAAGGACAGAATCGAACCCAGTAGACAAGTTTTAAAAGATAATAGACATTGAAATCCTAGGCATGCAGAACGATTGTTATTGTTCTCGCAAATAGCTAAATATTATGTACGTCAGAGATAGATAATTAATTTAGGAATTCAGTCAATTGTTCATTCTTTTAGAAATAACTGGATATTAAATATGTCAGTTAAAAGAATGGACAATACGAGTTTATAAATAATGATTAAAAATAGCTTAGATATTGAACAATTAAAATTGGGAATTCTTTGTTTGCCAAAAGTACGTTTGGACAGACATATGTAAAATCCACATTAACTTTATTCATGTGGAAAAGTAGGCCTCTGACATCATAAAGAAGGGAGATTCTCAATATATTGAGACAGGGTTGAGGTTAGAGACAATCACAGTCACAGATGAGAGTCGGACAGTGACTTAGCAAGAGCTGATGCCCTCTTGGAGGCGAGAAGTGGAGGAAGAGGAGACCATGTAGTTGTAAAGGCTTTAATCCCTGACAATCATCAATCATCCAGCTGGCATGAATAAAGAATCATATATATTTGTAAACTTGTTTCGTCGTCATCGTCGTCATCATAACTGAAAGGTAAATCTGTTTTGTCTATCATCATTTGTAAACGAACTTTGTATAACACCCTCCAAGTATTATCTGTCCCATCCTCCATCATCAGTATAGATGTAAAAGAACTGTATTACACATTCCATTCCTTCAATAATGAATTCACATCTCTTTCAGCTGTTATAACTGTCTCTCTCAGAATATACATGTCATTATCATCCTTTGTTCTGAGTGCCCGATATATACACACTCCAATATGAACCCACTACATAACATAAATAGGCAGGAGGAAAACAGTCAGTCTGGAGTAAGAAGTATTACAATGAGGTATCAAAACAATGAGTCAAATGAGCTGGAACAACAGAAACAGAGAATAATTCAGACAATTCCGAAGAACACATGCTAGCATGCTTTGGATAACTTTAAGAAATTGATCTCCAAACCAACCTATCCCTGGCCAATCCTTAGTATGGACGATATAAAACAATTGCGAATTCAATACTACGTACATGCCATTTTTTTTAGATGTTCTTTTTTTTAATCTACACTGTTTTTTTGTGTGTTTTTTCAATATATTAATGTTTCCACCTAAGGGGAGGGAATTGCATAAACGAATGTGTCCTTTTTAAGATGGCAGCCATTTTAAAACAAATAATTTTGCCACAGACAAATTATTTCCTGGAAAAAATGAAATTGAATTACATTTTTTTTTTCTTCTCAACAAACATTATGCAAAGAGCCACAAGAAAAACTGACAAACCAGAATCAAATATTAATTTTGTAGGAAGAAAGCTATTAATGACAAAGAAATGATCAAGAGACTCACTTTATATTAGATATATTGTTAGTGGAATTACACCCTTTTCATGTTTTCTCTATGCTTTATTCTTGTCACTCATTTCAAATCAATTGCCCCCAAATTAAATCCGTAGAAACCCACCGATCTCGTTGCCTTAGACAATTGCAAATGCTTGATTGTGTTACGTACCATAGTCTCTTCTGATTGTTCAGCAATTTCAATTGTTTCTTGGAGGAACTGAGATTTTGAGACATCACCAATTGCCGCATAACACCTGAAACAAAAGACAAAACTTCTTAATGTCACAAACTAAAATTATTCAAATCAATTGTTTTTAATTTTTTCTGTAGATATAATTATCATTTCATACATTTATAGACACATGAAAACATATTGTGCATCATGAATAGAACTTGGTGATGGTGGTAGTAGTAGTTTGGCAATTAAGCTTCCACAGAAAGTGAAGTACTTAGCTTGATGATTCCCTGCAGGGATGAAACATAGATGCTTCTGTGTAGCTTGATTGCCATAGCTATTCCATACTACTAGCACTATATATATATATATATATATATATATATATATATATATATAGAAAGAGAGAGAGAGAATGAACACATTTGCGAACCGAGTAATGTTGTAAATTTTTTTTTTTTTATTAAATTACTAGCGGTGGGGTGAGGTTTCCTGGCCTTGCCTGATCATAGAATATACGTGAATATATTTTAATTCATGCAGATTTCATATTTATTATTATAAAGCCAATTCTCTATTGAATATTATATTGTACCTAATATATAGTAGTAATTTCAAAAGTTATAAAAAAAAAAAAATGATTTAGGTGCCATCAGCTAGAACTGAACCAAAAACATTTAGTACTCCAGTTGCATCTCTTACTGATGTAACTACCAAAAGATAGGTAAAAAATATTTAACATTAAATGATTTGAAGAAATGAATTGAATTTGGGCATGCACAGAAAGAAGTAAAAATATATTAGTAAGTTTAAATGAACGATTTGCATTTCAACTTGCCGATATATGTATGCGTTATTCATCCATCCAAAGATTTTACTCTTTATAAATCATCCTTGATGTATGATTACCATTTCCTATTCATTTGAGCGTTATGTGACCAATAAATATTTACAGACAGACACACATATATCTACTGTTTTATTTATTTATATAAAAAAATAAAAATCATTTTTATTTCATTTTCTGAGACTTTCAAAAGAATTTCACCTTAATCATAGAAGATTTGTAATATGTGCTTTTTTTTTTTTTAGTGATATTAAGTACATGTGCAATTCCTTTAAAAAAGTTGAATATTTGATCTCTTGGATGGTTGTATTAACGCCAATTCAGGATGATGTATCACATGGTTAACGTATACCACTTCCATCCTTTGAAAGCATTATTAAGATAGCATTGGAAAACTAAGTAACACTGTACATTTTTTTTTAATCATTAAATTAAAAATGAAAATTATTTTTATTCAATTTTCTGTCACTTTTGGTGGAATTCCAAAGAGAGCGAGAGTAAAAGAGGCAGGCAGAGACATTTATATAAATCTGTAGCTTAATTATTTCAAAAGTTATTTATCACATTTCAGTATGCATCTGATCAGCTTTGATACTCCCATTAAAATGCTAATAACAACTGATGCCTTCTCAAACAATCGTCCGACATCATTTGTGATGAAGCTTACGAGATGAACCCATTTCCAAAAAGATCACCCACCTTGTCTTTGCTGAATACCTGGTCTATAATGCATCCTATTTATGACTTACACGTGCACAAATATACATTTAACTAATAGCTGATATTCACATCAATACCCAATAAGATGACAATCATTTGTGAAGATGCAGCAAATCATCTTATATATATTATGGTTACTTACCTCTGAGCGATATGCAATTGTCTTTCTTCCAATGCCAATTTACTAAGTGTTTTCCACATGACTTCAGATTCAGAGGTCAAATCCAGGGTCTCCAGAAAAGCCACGGCTCTAAAATGTTTGAGAATGACAGATTATTTTACAGAACAACAAAAAAAATAAATAAAAACCAGAAAGTTGTTTTGAATTATTACAATTCTACCTAAGAGTAAATCTCTACACATATTCGACAGGTAAATAAATAAGATACGACCTTGTGTCTAATCTTCTGAAAAAGAGTTAAATAAAATAAATATAACATGCAAATTTGGTGGGTAATCAAAAAGAAAAAGAATTTTTTCACTTCACACAAATTTAAGTGGCTTCTGTGATAGAGGCCAGATTTAATTGTGGTGCAAGTAAACTATCATATGTGGACTTTTCTTGTGATATTACCCATTCTGAATCCAGGTGTTACTGGTACTCATTTAAATGGTAAGGAACCTGGTTTTAAAATGTATAGAGGGGGGGGTAATCTGAATGTAGAGTTAGGCAGTAAGATTTATTCACATTACATTTTAATTTCTGCATTTTTGGTATGAGTCGCAGAATTTCTGGAACTTCATGAACAAATTTCTTATATTTATTTATTCATTTGCAGACTATTATCCTCATCTTTATAATTGCTGCCTCACAATGTTTTGTCCAACTATTCCTTTGGCCTTCGTCAGGTGGTAAACCGCAATGGGATAGGAATGTTGAGTCTAAACTGTATCCTCAGTAATTACTGCCTTCCATAGTTGTTGTCGTCTCACCATGCTTTGGCTAACTAAGCCTCTGCCCCGCTTTGGGTAGGATTGAAACTGTGATCTTCAGACAATGCTCAACTGGAACCGTAGAGACTCTGATGATGGAAGACCAGATAAAAAAAAACAAAAAAACTTGCATATATAAGACCAAAACTTCCAACCTTGATTGCCCTTCGAGACCCATGGCACAGTGGATAGAAACATTGAATCTGTGTGGGCGATCTATACATTTTAATTTTGTTTGTAGTAGTGGTGGGACGATTAATCGGAATCGGAATCGTTAATCGTAAGAATCGTGTATTTTGGGAGGTATCGGAATCGGAATCGCATCGTTAAAAAATACCTTAATTTTCCGATTCCTTCATTACGATTCTTTTAGTCTGATGTTGAAAAAAAAGAAAAAAAATTCCTGATATTTCTAACCGCAAGAGAGAAATGTAGCATGTTATAAAAAGAAACCAAAGAAATTCATTATTAACAGGGCAATGCTTAGTGCCCCTCCCTTACAAGGTTCATTCATTCAGATCTATTGTAATCAAAACTACAAAAGAGTTAACTTGAAAAGAAGTATGCAGGTCTCTACATTGCGAGTAAAAATAAAAAAACGCTTATCTTTTTGGCGATTGTTTTTTTTTTACTGACAAATCTTCTAATACTGAATGAAAATGCTTTTTCAACTTATATTTTCTTAAAATAAAACGAGCAAAGTCAAATTATTTAAACAGTAAACGGTTTAATAGAACAATGTACTTTTTTTTCTTTTTTTAAAAGAAGGCTTTTGAAAGAAATATCTCTAAAATGAAATTGATCACGTTGTATTATTTCGCAAAGTTTTGACAGTAGTCGGCTTCTTTTGAAGTTTCAAAAAAATCGACCCCATACCTATCTCTTCCAAACCTAAAGTTATTAAATAACCCCTTCGTTAATTCAAGGGTAATTAATTCAATTCAGTCAAGTTTTTTTTTTTAATCTCATTGAAATAAAATCCATTTTTTTAATTTTTTTCTCCAGAAAGATAAAACCCTGAATTTGATTATATTAAAAGCAGAATAATATAATCTTTTTTCTAGAATTTTAAATTGAAAATTAAAAGTGTTTTGCGCAGTTTTTTGCCGAACGAAAAAGAAATTAATATATATATATATTTAAAAGGTTTTGTAATCAATTAATTTTTATGTCTAAATAATATTTACGATTAATTAAATAATTTCATTTTAAAAAGTATTTATAAATAGAATTTTACTTAAGACTTATAGTTTAGCAATATGGAACCGCATCAACCATGTGTGAATTGAACACAGTCAACCAAAAAAAAAAAATTCAAAAGAAAATGCATATTTGTATTTCATTATGTAAACTTTTATACATTGGTTTCAAAAATTAAATTCTATAAGTTTTTTTTTGTTAACTACCGGTTGGTACAATTTACCGCCCCATCCCTTTATATTTTTTTCTTTTTGTCTTTTTTAGCGGATTTTTTTTTTTTTTTTTTTTACACAGTGATCACCACTTATCAAGGCCCGGAAGCCACTCAGGGATAAGGGTTATTGCAAGTACATTACGTTAGTGTGGAGATTTGATGAAGTGTTTAATTAGGGGGGGGCGGTTCATTAGGAATTTGTTTACATTGGACTTGAAGACATCCAAGTTGTAGTCCGGAGGGAAGCAGGCAGACGGAACAGAGTTCCACAGGCGTGCAGTTCTAAGAAAGAAGCTTTGTTTATGGAATCTATGTTTAGGTTTAGGCACAGATAAAGAGTGGGTGTAATTATTGATAGTGTTTTCTGCAAGACAGGTTTTTCTTGTGAAAGTTTGGCGAGGGGGACCATTGATTAGAGCTCAGTCGAGCACCTGCCATGAAAATAATGATAAAGCAGAGACAAACTCGCAACATCACTTCTGTGAGAAAAAAGTTGTAGGAAAAGAGGCTACGAAGTCTATTTTGAACTCTGTCAAGGCAGGATAAGTCCTTTCTAGCAGCTCCTGCCCAGATGTGGCAACAGTACTCCATCCTTGGACATACGTGGCTCTTATATAGATAGAGAATTGCATCAGTAGTGAGATATCTTCTGGAGCGGTAGAAGGATCCCACCATCTTTCCAGCGACCTTGGCAACAGACTTTATGTACGTGTTCCATTTCAGATCAGGAGTAAAGGTCAAAACCAAAAGCTTGTCAAAACACAGGGCCTCACCCAGACGAGAGCCATCCATCACAATTGATGCCAGCTGGGGATCAGAGCGTTGATGATGTAAGGATAGGAGTTTGGTTTTGGATGCATTAAAGGTAACCAGCCACATCTTCCCCCACTGAACCACGCGCTCGAGATCAGAGGAGAGAGAATCCGAGAGAACTTTGTCATTTACAGCCTTTGATGTGTTGCCGTAAATGGTCGTGTCATCAGCATAGATGTCAACGAATGATTTAAGTATGTGTTTAGGGAGGTCATTGATGTAGATCAGGAAGAGAGTTGGGCCCAGGATTGACCCCTGAGGGACTCCAGCATTTATATTGCAGGCCTCCGATTTTTGTCCATCTACCACTACTCTTATGAGCCTACCGGAGAGAAATGATTTAATGACTGAGAAAACATTTCCAGTTACCGTAGCCGGGAATCTTGTGAAGTAGACCCTTATGCCATACCTTGTCGAAGGCCTTTGATATGTCAAGAGCAATTGCCCTAGAAAGGAAGCCTTTGTCAAGAGATTCACTAATCCTGTGGGATATAACCGTCAGCACATCTGCGGTAGATCTTGCAGAGCGGAAACCATATTGTGTGCCACTAAGAAGGTTATTCCTGCTGAGGTGGTTGACTATTTCTCTATTTAATATGGATTCCAGCAACTTACTCATAACACACAGGAGACTTATTGGTCTGTACTGAGAGGGAGAGGACTTATCACCTGAATTCTTAAATACAGGGCAAACTGATGAGGTCTTCCAGGGGGTCGGAAAGCACTTCTCCTTAAGGCAGCACTTAAATAGTTTCGTAAGTATGGGAGCAAGTTCTGGTTGAAGCTTTTTTAACACTATAATTGGGATGCCATCAGGGCCAGTTGCCTTACTAGAATCTAGGTTCTTGATTAGCTTGGCGACCTCATGCACGGATATTTGTATGTTACCTAGCTTGTTCTGTGTTGTAGGAGGAAATATGGGGAGTTGATGGCCTTCGTCGCATAGGGTAGAATTAGCTGCAAAGTTCTTTGCAAATAGTTTGGCCCTGTCTGACACTGACGAGATGACCTCTGGTCCATTGATAATGGTTGGGATAGAACGCACAACGCCAAAGTCCAAAAAAAGTCTTGCATGGAAACTTTTTGAAGTTGATGAAGATGATGAGTTGAAAGCCATTTGCAAAGTCTGTCAAATTAAAATATCGCGAGGAATAAAACCATCTAACATGACCACAACCAACATGTTAAAACATTTAACGAAGAAGCATCCAAATAAATTGGAGGAGCAAAATAAAAAAGAAAAGGAACAAAAAATGACCAACTAGTCACTCAGAGCAGTTTTATTAGTGAGGGTCGAAATCGCAGTGTCTTTTTTTGCCTACGTCACCATCTAGGTGTCACCAATTTTTTTAACCCTCCTTAACTTCAAAGAGTAAATATAATATATACAACTAAAAAAATAATTTTTAAAAATGCTGATTCTATTCATGAAAAATTCTTTTAACTAGAAATTAAAACTTAGGTAAAGATAGCTGACTGACAGCAACAGGAGCACTGGTTAACTACTGAACCACGTGGAAAGGTGTGGGGGGGGAGGAAAAAAGGAAATTAAATGATGATAATAAATTATGATAACCGTCTTTGAAAGGCAATAAACTCCTAAAATTTACTTCTTTAAAATTTTAGGCGGCACTCCTCGGCGATTTTAAAGCACTCTCTCTCTCCAAAAAAAAAAAATAAAAAAATAAAAATAATTAATTTTTAAGTTTGGGAAAGATATATTTATTATAACCGAATTCTTGTATGAAGACTGGGTCTACTTTATTGGACGTTAATTTGTGAGATAAGTAATTTTTCAATGTTTAGTATGTTTTTAAAGTTTCAATTATCAATTAAATTTTTTTAATTGCGTTTATTTTTCAATTTATTTAAAAAAAAACAGGGTTTTAAATGTATTTTTCAAGGTAACAAGCTTCGAAAGAAGTCTAATAAAAAAAAAAATCACTTAATTTTTAATTTCGACAACCCTGAGAATTTAATTATTAAAAAAATATTGAAATGTGACATTTTTTTATTTAACATTTCTATTAGTTCAATTAATTTTCTTTCAATAATTCATTTCACTCAACAAACTTCACCATTTTTTTTTAAATCTTTTTCTGTAATTTTGGTAATTATCTTTGCTCAATTTTATCTAGTATTTCATTTGTTTTTTATAGTGGTATCATTTTTATATGTGTTCCTTTGATATACCCTATTTCAAAATTAGTTTGGCTAAACTTATTCTTCACGTTAGAAACAACGTGTAAAAGCAATGAAAAAGTAAGAAAAAATAATAGGTGTTTACTACTCCTTGTGAATTATGGAGGTCTGAAGAACTGCCGTCACAAATACAACTATCAATAGCCAAACAAAAAATCGTTTTTGAAATTCCTTTAATTGTAACTTTTCGCTATACCTACCTTTTTGGTATAAAACACAAAAACTTTCGATTAATGGTATTTCTCATACATGGTCGTTAACTTTGGAAAGGTTATTTTGTATCTACAGCGCCATGTCACATGGTATATTGTTTTTTTTTTTTTTCATTACGCACGTTCATTTATAAATTATTAAATTAAATATTTATCTTTTTTATATTTAATTAGTATATATTTTCTTTCTCTTCCGCTATATTTTTTTTATTTAATTCATTAAATCTGTTAATTATGAGGACCAAAATAATGAATCGTGTATATTTATTCTCTAATTTTCTTGTTTTTGTTCTGTTATATAAATTCTATTTTATTTGCTTTTTCTCTGAAGGATAAATTCTATTTTCTTTGAGTTTTTTTTCTGTATTCCAATTAAGTAAAATAAATTTTCTCTAAAATAAATTTTGCTAAGTTTTCCGTTTAGTTTACTATATAATAATTTTATTTAAACCAAAACATGACGGTGTAAACATAAAATATCTCTTCCAAAGTTAGGGAACATATTTGGGAACTACCGACCATAAGTATAAAACTACCTGGTATATTTCAAAGCAATAATTCCCTAGGAATCGGAATCGGAATCGTTAATCAATATTTTCCTGGAATCGGAATCGTATAAAAATTAGGAATCGTCCCAACACTAGTTTGTAGTTTAAAACCAATACACTTTACCATTTTATCTTTAGTAACAGTAATGAAAAATTAAATTTTAAACAAAAACAAAACAAATAATAAACAATTACAAGAATTGTTTTTGTCATTGGAAAGTAAGCACAATTTTCTCAGATTCCGATACCTTAAAAAGTTACAATTTTCCCCGATTCCAATTAATCGTCCCAACATTACTTTGTAATCGACATATAATACAACTTAGCACATAAATTGGTTCATTAAAACATATTTTACTTTTATTTGTTCTAGTACAAATATATGCTTCAGGCTTGTTATATGCAACTTGCTAACAAGTCAGCCATAGACAAAAATTTTATTTGTGCAAAATACTGCCCGATTGCAGAAAGATTTGCGAATTTAATTAATAATTTAGTGGGTGGTATTTTGGAGGCTCATCCAATACAAAAAATAACTTTACTGGGAGTAAAAGGAAAAAAAAAATCACAAATTATTTTTGATGATTTTAATTTTGTAAGCAAATTATTTTTAAGTCAAAAGAAATAACTCATGAAATGATTATTTTCCTTTAATGGACAAGAATATTCAATGAGCAAAGCAAAATGTATCCACTGTAAAAATGTTCTTTTCCAGAATAATTGTTTTGAGAAAGAAATAAACATGAAATAAAATATATTTGTGTTAATAACACAGTAAAAGAAATAAAGAAAAACAAAAAACTAATCTAGTCTAATCAAATATCTGAAAGCTTGGGCCCAACTTCAAAAATCCAGAAAAATAGTGTAATATGTGAGACTAGTGGAGGGAGGGGGTGCTAGGCTTTGCCCGGTCGTAAAATACGCTTGAATATGATATTTTAATATGTCCAGATTTCGTATATATTATTATAGAGTTGTGATTTCAAAAGTAAAAAAAAAAGTATTTGGGTGCCATCAGCTAGAATCAAAATCAAAACTGTAGAATTCAAAGCTGTTGACTGTACCAAAGTGACACGCATATGAAACGATTAAAAATAAACTAAGATGAATGTACAAAATGTATAATGATTTTTTCCATTTTTACCCATTTTTAATCCCTCAAAAACTATTTTAACTGGCTAAAGACCCTTAAAAGAACGGCCCATAAAAAGTTAAATCCTTTGAGGCCCCTAGCGCTGCTCTGAGACTTTTAGTTTTGGAAGAGATAGAGTTTGAAAATACAGAGACAGACAGACAGACATATAGCCTTTTATATATGAGACTTGTAAGATCAGCCATATGTGAATGATGATGATGAGTAGAAGGAGTAAGAAAAGACGAATGAAAGTAGTGGGAGGAAGGGAAGAAGAAGATGGTTTGAATCTTAAAAAACTCACAAGAAATAAGAAATACTTACAAATATATTTTAACTAGCCGGCAACTCTGTATTAAAACCTTGAATAACAACATAGGTTTAACATTAACAAAAACCAACTAAGAATTGTCCTAGTGGTCCTAGATGTTGTATCAAAGTTTACAGTTACCCAAAGGTACTGAGTTCAATCTTGAATGAAAGCAGTGAAAAGTAACATTCAAAACAGAGAATCAGCAACTATGTCCCAGAGCCTAGCTGGAGTCCGAACACGGTACCCCCGTAATAATAATAAAGGGTTGGGTTTGAGACTCCTAACAAAAGGTTCCCCAGTTCGATACAAAACACCTGATGAAGGCTGGAGGGCAAAACGGCCAAAACATTGTGTCTATAACAACCAAGATGAGGAAGTCAGTCCGACAATCTCAATCAATGAAAACACCTCATCTCAAAAATACAGACAATTACTATGATATTTTAATTCATGCACAGTTTGTACTTATTATTATAGAGCCAATTCTCTATTGATTATTATATTGTACCCGTTATATAGTAGTGATTTCAAAAGTTCAATAAATATATATAACTACAATCGAAACCAAAACATATAGCTCTCCAACCTTATTCATTACCATTTGTACTATGTACTTATGCATAAAACTTAATGTTGCAAAAGATATAAAGGTATATTTTCACGTGTAGAAGAGCACTTTAAGTCGACTTATGCTTGCCAAGTGTCGATTCTTTTCAAGTTTGATCCCTTAGCAACTATTTATACTAGATAAAAAACAAATTGAATTTGTTCCATAGGTCCAAATCTCTTATATATGAAGTTTAAAGTCTATATAAACCAAAATTTGACAGGAGTTTGATAGAGACCATTACTCAGATGGACAGATAAACAGACAAGACCACTTTTATATATATATATTAGCAGGTTGCCCAGCATTGCCTGGTCATAATATATGCTTAAATATATATATTTTAATGTATGCAGATTTTGTATTTATTATTATAGAGCGAATAATTTATTGTTATATTGTTTCTGATATATATTGTAACTAGCGGGGGTGCCTGGCGTTACCTGGGTATTTTGAGGTGTGTGTGTTGGGGGAGGAGGGTAGATCAAAACAAAAAAAAATAAAGATGTTAAAATTCTTTAAAAAATCAGAAAAAAAAAAAAAAAAAAAAAAAGAAAAAAAGAAAAACAGCAAACTGGCCGTGTGGTAAAAGAAGAAAAAAAAAGTTTTGGTAGGTCGGTAGGTAGGTAGGATTGAACCCGCAACCTTGAGGCAAAGGTGGAAAAAATCCTGACATGTTACCCGCTCGTCCATGATGGCAGAGTAACAGAAATGTGTTTTAATTTAACAATAAAAACTTAATTAACTGCGTCAGATATATACTCAAGAGTCAAAACAATGATAAGGATTATTTCCTTGTAACAGAACTCTTTAAAATAACTGCTAAATGAAATAAAGAACTATAAAATGGAAAAAAAATTAAGAATGCCACAGTTGTAATGCATCATCTGCATCACCATCATATGTTGGACAGCTTTTAGAAATCAATTTCCAAATTAACCTATCTCTTTTAGTAACCTTGAAAAAAGATTTTTTTGGTCCCCGAAAAAAGAAGGGTGAACCTGTAAATTCACCCTTGTCCGTTCGTCTATTCATCCGTTCGTCTGTCCACACTTTTCTCAATAACTACACCTTGGAATTTTTTGAAATTTTGCACAAACATTAAACATGGTACGAGTAAAAAAGTAACAGAACGGATTTTCCAGGAAAACTCCAGTTGCCACCCTAGGGGTGCCTTTCGGGTCAAAATGGCTCAAATTGACACTTTTGAGCTTATTAAAAAAAATTGATGCGTTGTATTTTTATAAAGCTTTCTGAAAAGTTGTAACTATCTGATTTCTATATAATTTTGTTTGTCTATACTTTTGCGATAACTCTTGAGTGTGCCCTAGGGCTCTTTTAGGGCTAATAAAAACAGTCCATTTTTGGGACTATTTTATCATATTTGTCCAAAATTTTCTGTGTATGTCTATTTAGCATTTTTGCATGGTGGTGAACTCAAATTTAAATATGTTAAGGCCGTGGGGACATTTGGGGTTAAATGAGGGGGGGGGGCAAATGATGGACTCAGTCATTTCTTTTTTTGCATGGTGCAGAACTCAAATTTACATATGTTAAGACCTAAAACTGCACCGTTTTTTTCAATTTCACCAGGGTTTGACGTCCCCTGATCTAAATGAGGGGGGGGGGGCAAATGCTGAACTTAGTCATTTTTTTATGCCTCGTTCACTGTGCACTCAAGGGGGACCATGCATGCTTCACTTGTTTTTCATTGTGATGTGATTATAAAAAGAGAAAGAAATCTGTTTTACCTGACATGATCTCCATCATAGATGGCGGTACCAAATTCTATGAGTCCTTCATCCAAACTGTATGTGACAGTGCTAACCCCTTCATTGACAACCACATCCGTCTTTCCATCTTGCCTCACCAGATCAACAATGTCACCCTGGCAATATAAACAAGCCACAAAGTAAATACTTGAATATTTAAAAATATATATATTTTGTTTTTCATCAAAATGATTTCGTGAATTATGTGAAGGTAGTTTGCTTTTCCACAATATTTTGTATTATTTGGATTATTCAGACTACTAATCTTTGATCTTCTTCAATTCTGCTATTTGTTATCCCTCTCTATCTATATTCTTAGCTTAGTTCTTATTTTCATGTTTCCGTACATCTTTGCAAACTTGGAAATGTTTGGATTAATTAAACCACTATTTTCATCTTGGTTATTATTTTCATAAGGTTTCGGCCAATGTAACCTACAGCTTTCTTCAAATACATATTTTCAGACTTGGGAATCTTCATCTCCATAACCTCTAAAGAATTTGGAACTAAACCCCATTTAATCTCTTACTTAATCCACGGAGATAGATTGTTCTCATTTCACCAGCCATAAGCAAGTAGAAGTGTTGATTATTATGCTATATTTTAGTCATTATTACCTCTAGTAAGGACTGAACCTTTAACTGTTCGCTTTGCATATCTGGGTTGCTATCCTGCACTCATTCACAATCACTAACTTAATCACTATTGACATAGATAAGGGTTAATGTTAGTGGTAAAGTTACAGTTTTTATTATTTACATAGAGAAAGGAAGTCTGCTAATATCCATATTTACGAAATATTAAAATAATAATAGGAAGATGAAGTAAGAAGTGATTTTGAGAAATAGAATAAGAAAAAGAAAGAAAATCTGGGTGATGTTCTTTATATGATAACGGGTGCAATATGTAACAAGATTAATGTATATATGTTCTGAAATTACATTACACAGGATATGCAGATAAGAATATTTCATTTTAATCAATGGAGGTAAAATAATATCATGCAGGTCAGCACGCATAAAAACAAAATAGAACATGTTGCTTTATTTAGAAAAACAAATAAGAATAGAAATTGCAATAGTATAGTCATCTCTATGTAAACCTTTTACAAAGTGAAAAAAATATGACATATGCAAATGACCAAGCTGGCTGTGCGAAATGACATCACACCAAAGACAAAAGGACGCAAGTGGTTGGAGAAGCAGTGGTGTTCGAGATGTGACTAGACAAACAACGTGTTCAAGTCATGGCTGGAAAAATAATAACAAGTGACGTGTAGATGATGAAAGCATCTTAAAAAGACATGTCGATGCAAGAAATAAACTGTTTAAAACAAGATGCAAGTTGTTGTAAATAACAAAAATAAATGACATTTGTTAAAAAAATGAAAAGATGCTGAGTTGAATTTCTTTACTTTCCTGTTTCTTTGCGAGATTTTTATCTACAACGTATTGGGTCCATTAAAATGTTACAAAAGATTATTCTGAACTGTTAAAAGAAGCTGTACAACGTTACAAATCATTAATTACTATTTTTTATCTTTTAGTATCTATGATATATTACTTCTCATCTTATAGTAACTACTAGCCTGGGTGCCTGGCATTTGGAGGTGTGTGTCGAGCAAAAAAACACATGACATCTTTGCCGTTGAGTCCATCGCCAAACTGGAAGTGACGAAGGTTTAAATTAAGGCTAATCAATCAAAAACTTTGGGGGGGGGTGACTTTAAAAAATATTGGCAAAAAAAAGTGACCCCTCCCTGTAGAAAAGTGCCCAGTTAAGGGTGAAGGAATTAATGTTTTTAGCCAATTTTTCAATATTTGTCAAAGGGTCGAGCTTCAAAACGATACCAACCTTGTGAAAATCCGTCGCCTCTGTCGAAAGTTTTAGGCAGAAATACATACATACATACATACATTTAAACAGACAGGTGAGATTTATATTATAGATGATATTACTTTTCATCTTATAGTATCTATGATATTAGAGGTAAAGCTGTGAATACACAAATTTCAAGATTCTGGTGCTAAAATTAAGGGTTTCTTTTTCAGCAATAAAAAGATATGAAGAATGAAAAAATGGGGAGATTACTTTGAAATAGAACAGGTGTCCATCTTGAACTTAGGTTAATCTCGGTTCTCTGATGTTCAAATGACAAAAGTTTCTTTCCTTATTTACCCTCCCCCACCTTTTTTGCAACAGAGTGTGTAGGGAGGGGTGTAGAGAAACCAATCATATGTTTTATTCTTTTTTGTATTTTTACCTATTATAGTTACACAGTTGTGTTTAAATAAACATCATTTCTCATCAGTTATTTGAAATGCTTTAAAGTGTGTTCCACATAGATGCCGATTACACAACAATACATGATAGATGACTTCAAACATAGAGGGTTTCAATTGATCATTATCTGTTCTTAACAGGTGGAAGAAGTGAAACGGCAACAGGCAGAAAAGTGTAGTATCTGTTCTGATGCTATACATAGTTTAATGTGTCTTCAATCAGTGAAGGAGAAGTTATTTTAGGCAGAGACAAGTTTTTATTTTTGTTCCAATCCAGAACACCCCCTTTTGGGGAGCTGGAATTTCCTCACATTAAAAACTAACCAGGTATCTACCTCTGTCTTAGTGAGGAAGTAAGTAAATAGGAACAAACAGGAAAAGATGGAAATCATTCATAAAACATTTCACCTTAATTAAAAGGAAAAGTTGGAAATCATTCATAAAACATTTCACCTTAATTAAAAGGAAAAGTTGAAAATCATTCATAAAACATTTCACCTTAATTAAAAGGAAAAGTTGGAAATCATTCATAAAACATTTCACCTTAATTAAAAGGAAAAGTTGGAAATCATTCATAAAACATTTCACCTTAATTAAAAGGAAAAGTTGGAAATCATTCATAAAACATTTCACCTTAATTAAAAGGAAAAGTTGGAAATCATTCATAAAACATTTCACCTTAATTAAAAGGAAAAGTTGGAAATCATTCATAAAACATTTCACCTTAATTAAAAGGAAAAGTTGGAAATCATTCATAAAACATTTCACCTTAATTAAAAGGAAAAGTTGGAAATCATTCATAAAACATTTCACCTTAATTAAAAGGAAAAGTTGGAAATCATTCATAAAACATTTCACCTTAATTAAGAGGAAAAGTTGGAAATCATTCATAAAACATTTCACCTTAATTAAAAGGAAAAGTTGGAAATCATTCATAAAACATTTCACCTTAATTAAAAGGAAAAGTTGGAAATCATTCATAAAACATTTCACCTTAATTAAAAGGAAAAGTTGGAAATCATTCATAAAACATTTCACCTTAATATGAGATACAAAGATAAAAAATGAAAACAATGGAAAAATTTAAGCAACACAGGCAAGCCAAAAATCCCTTTGGTCATAAAAGGAAAAAAGAATGGAAGGATTTAATATTTACCTTGATAGCAAACATGGTCACCTTTTGAGGCGCTTCAATGTTGTACCAAATGCACAAGTTGCCACGATTTTGAGCAACTACAATATCACTTCCTGGAACCCACTAAAAAGAAGAAAAAAATTCCATTCAAACATTAATAAAAGCAAACAAAAATTTATACACACATCCACATTTACACTGCTTTTCATATTAAATAAAGTTGAAAGAATAGACAATTTGGTTGAGGAAAGTGCTCTATATAACAGAGCAAAATTGGAAAAGGTGACAAAGTACCAAAGACTTGCATATGACAAAAAATGCACACACACACACACACACACACACAAACCTAGAATCACAAAAATATATCTCAGTTATAATAGGAGTTAAAGGTTTCATAAAGAATTTGAAACAATTTGAATAAGAAAATAATGACGTTAACTTAGCATTGATGCAATGTTTTCCCATAAAAATAATGGAATACTTTTCAATTATAAGTATAATATATAAACAAAAATAAAACACTAAAATAAACAAACAAATAAAATTATTTATAATCCAATACAATTACCACTACAGGGTCCTTGACTCAGTTGGGTAGCTTGCTAGATCCAATCACTGAGATCCCTGTTTTGAATATGACTAGGTTTAGTTGCACTGGTGAATCACAGAGATGATAAAACATGTTTGTAGATAAATGTATTTTAGTCTTTTGTGTTATATGCAGAATCTGTTGCTTTCTGATTCAAATGTTTTAACTGCTGTTTGTTTTATCCAGTGTGTATTATAAAAAATACACACAAAAAAACTACTTATACAGCATCATTCTTACTTACATTAAACCAATATTTATCTCCATCCTGCACACTATATATATATATATATATATTGTTGCAATATTTTGGGTTGATAATGGGGGTATGATCCCACACAGTCGGACGATTCTATTTATAAAGGATGCTGCTAAAAACTGACGAATCAAATTAATTAACGTTCTGCTACCAACCAATCAGAAACCAGAATTGCTTCATAAATATTAAACCTTTTCTGGAGCAATTTCACATGTTCTTTTCCCGGGTTTCAACACGGTAAGAATATTTTGTTCTGTGGAACTGTCTACAACAAACAAATCACCTACCAGGACTTGTGTGTAACAGCGAACCATCCGAAACTGTTCTGAAACTCAAAATGGCTTACACTTCTATATATATATATATATATATATATATATATATATATATATATATATGCATAAATAAATGAAAAACAATTTCGATTTTACTGTCTCTGGATTTTCCACTCGTCACTGATTTGAACATCCATTCACGTGAAATTATTTTTCATTTTTTTCCCACTCTCTCTGTTTTTCATTTTTACGCTAGTATGATCCGCTTCATACTTGCAGTTTCATCAAATACTTTACAAGGAAAATCTTATTCCACATTTTGCTAATTCCCCTCCTCTGATGAGAAGAAAAGTATTTCTTTCGAAACTCCCTAGATTAAGGAAAATTCGTTTTGTGTTTCCTTCCCAAAAAATAAATATGTTTTTAACTCTTTTTAAGTGTTTTTCAACATATTATTGTACTTATATATAAGTGAACTTGTCTGTTTGATGTAAATTCTCTAACAAACTCCTCTTTCAATTTTTAGTCTGCAGACTTGCAGCTTGATATATAGGTGATTCATATATATATATATATATATATATATATATATATATACACACACACACAGTAATAGAAACAAATTTGATTGGGTCTTTAACCAGTAAAAATAGCTGCTAAATGGTCAAAATTTAAAAATATTGGAACTTGCACTTTCGTACTTTTATGTATTATACGGAATATGTTGCTTTCTGATTCAAATGTTTTAATTGTTGCTTATCTTATCCGATGTGTATACAAATAATCACAAACAAATACAATAAAAGACCTACTTCCACTGTATCATTCTTACTTTCACCGAGTTGACTAGTTAGTAGGTGGACTACTTTTAACTGGGCTCATAATACATGTCACATGACTAACATATACAAGATTTTGCAAAAGTATCTGCAAAGTATTCTTGGAAAACCAAATTTAAAAAAAAATCCAAATAATTCCACTTGAAGGAATAACCCAAATCCTTAAAATATTAGTCTCTAAATAGGAATCGATGGCTTCATATTTGGAAGAATGACCTGTCCTTATACTAGTGAAAATAAAAATAAAATTGACATAAGGAATGAAATATACATTGTTCAAAGTAGAATGTTATAATATATCAGTATAAGGTAAAAATAAAAAGACAGAAGAATCACTAGGCTTGTGAAAAAGAACTTAAAAACTACCTGGAGAATATACCTGATGAACCAAGTATGAAAAGCGTTGTAAAAATAATGCCTTCTATAGTTTTATTCTACTTGAATGGAACAGAGGGGATTGCAAATTGAATTGTTATGATGACTGAACTTATTCATTCATAACCTGAAAGATCATCTCTCTGTTGCAGATACTGACAGTGTGAAACTAAGAAAGAAACCCAGAGTGATGGATGTGCATCAGAAGCAAAGATGTGTCATTGAATTCTTTCATACAGAAAAAATTGAACCAATCAATATTCACCGGCACCTGTTGAACTTTTACAAAGCTGATGCAGTATCTTTAATTGGAAGCCATGTTTAATTTCAGAAGAGTTTCCGATGGGTAGTTATTCTATACAATTCCTGGAGATGAAGAATTTTCAGTGGGTAGTTGTTCCGTACAGGTCCTGAACTTTATAATTTTGCAAGCAAAGAGCAAAAGATCCTTCTCGTGTTGACATGAAAATATTATGTGCTTGAATGTTAAAAGATTCAATTTTTAAGTAGCAGTTCTGGTTTATGATTGGTTGCTAGCAGAACATGGTTTAATTTGATTCGTCAGTTCCTATGGGCAATGTTTATAAATAGAATCTCCAAACTTTCAGGGATCATACCCCCTATTACATATCAAAATATTCTAACACAGTTCATGTCACTATTATTAGGAGATGGGTTTGTTGATTTCAGAGTAGTGCTAGATGTAAGTGACTAAGTGCACTTTGGACATCCATACACAGCCACTATGTCAAAAGTGCATTGAGAATGGGGGTGACTATATAGAAAAATGGATTCTGGAACACAAAAGGTCGCTTCTTTAAATCATACCATTCCTGTCTTTATAGCTCTTCAATTTTTTTTTCTTAAAAAATAGGGTGCATTATTTTGGATCAACCCTCATACAAGAGAGATACAAACAGCGTGGTTAAAAAGATGGTTTGAATCCTAAAAAGATCTCTCAGTTGAAGCATCTGAAATAGCGGGTAAATTTCATCCTGCAAGATCAACTGCTGATGTGCTGACTGCAATTAAGGAAAAGATCACACAGCGTTGGAGTCAGCTATCGTTGTTAAGCAAAATCACATGTATTATCACCCAGAAAGTATCTCACATCTGATGCAACCCTCTACCTGTATAAGTCAAATATGTGCTGAAATGAAGTACTGCTGCCACATCTGTGGAGATGCTGTTCAGGACACTCTTTCCTACCTCGAGTGCAAAACATGTAGGTTGGAATAGGAAAAAGAAAGGATAATAGTGAAGAAACAGTTGGATTTACATACATAGATTTATTCTCAGAGAACCAAAAATAAAATAGAGATACAATATGGTAATGAATATGATATATGCAACTATAAAATTATTGAAATAATTATTATGGAAAGACTACATTAATATCCGCTATAATTAGGTATCCCAAACTGGCCTAGTTTAGGTGCGAAAACTAGTAAATAAAGTAAAATTTCCCTTAACTTCAACTTGCGATATCTCGTTTGTTTTTTGGGTTATTTTGATATGGTTTTGATTTAAATAAAATTTAATCTTTTGTCTTTATAGATATATAATTCTTTTTCTTGTGTCTTTAATAGTTTTTTTTTTCAGGATTTTTCAAGTTATGCCTCTAATTTTGGTAAATGTCGCTTTATTTTTTACACAAAAAAAATGTTGATGTTTTTCAAATTTGTTGCGCTTCATATTGTGAGTCTCTAAGTATATAAAAATGGTATCATTTTAAAGAAAAAAGGTCACTTAATAACATGGTGAGGTTATTAAAAGGTTATAAGTGGTTTTTCTAAAAAAAATCCAACTTGAAAACTTCAGTGAAAGAAACATGAAAGAAATTTTATAGTAAGAATTCCGAAAAAGGCATCATTTTGTAGAGGAATATCTCCTCTTTAATAATCTGTTGGTGTCATGTTTATGGCCCCATAAATCAAGGAGCGCACACTAATAAAAGTTGGGGTACCTACAGAGATTTTCAACTTAATGCCAGAGAGACCAATTATCAACTCTCAGCTAGCCAGTAGCCACACAGCAGCACAACGTACTGACTGACTAAAAAACATAAACAAACAACTCGTTTCACTATGGACTTACCAAAGTTCTTAGGTGAGTTTGTTTTTTCTTTATTATTTAAAAGTTATAGAAAGATATTTTTTTAATTAATATTTTTAGAACGTCATTAAAAAAAATGAAAATTTACAATTTAAAAAATAATGCCAGTTTATTTTCTATAGCTTTTTTCAAACTTTCATATGTTCTTTCATCGCTTTCTCCTTCGGTTACGGTTGGATAAACTTCAGCATTGTTAGATTATTTTAATTAAATTAATTAATAAAACCGTGTACAAAACATTTTTAGTTGTGTGGGACTGACGGAAACTTTTATTTTTTTCGGTTGGATAAACTTTAGCATTGTTAAATTATTTTAATTAAATTCATAAACAAAACGTTCGGCTAGTGACTTATGACGATAAAGTATATGTTTTTGTTATTGTTCAGAAACATAAGTTTTTTTAATTATAAAAAAAAAAAAGAGAATTAAAAAAAAATTATTTAAAATAAATTACTTAAAATAAGCATTATTTATTTACTAATTTTTTGTTTCTTTGTTTTGGATTCGTAAAACATGTCAACATTTACGCTTTGTAGAAAAAAACTGACTAAATATAAAAACTCAGTTCCAAGGCTATATATTAGCAAATATATTAAATTATTTTGTCCTAAAATTTGAAAATAATTACATAAAAACTTTTTATGTCAGCATTAACAGAAATTGTGACAGAACGCATATTAATTTTTTTTTTGTCACCCGTACATACACTCATAAACAATAAAAGTAGTTGCAGGACAGAATGGCTGGCATTCTGCAGCAAAGAAGGGTACCAATCTCAAATCACAAGTTATCGGGCAAATAGGTTTAATTCTCTATTTGAAAATGCCCTGGCAATATATCACTATAAAGAGCACATAAAATTATTTTTATCTGTGTTTGCAACATCTTGTCAGTGGAAATAAAGTTCAACTGGAAGCTGCTCTCTCTGACTACTTGAAAAGAAATCCAATTGATTCATCTCCACCTCCACCAAAGCAACAAAAAATGTCTTCCGTAAGTGAATCTGCTGAACATTCAGATAACTCCTGCAGTTGTGATGAAGATCCATCTCAGGATATCTTCAGTTATGAACATCAAGGACAATGGGTAGCTGTCTACTATGACACCAACTTTTACATTGGCCAAGTCATTGATATTATATCTGCATCCAGCGCTGTAGTAAAATTTTTAATGCAAACAAAAAGTAGAAAAGATTATTTTCGATGGCCTTTATCAGATGACATTGCACAAGTAGAGTCAGCATTTGTCTACAGATGGGATTTTGAGGTAATGCCAGTTTCAAGTGATGGTGGGATTTGGAGGGTTCCTGAGATATCTACCATAGCAGAAGCCTATGAAAGAATTCTGAGAGAAGATCGATAAGAAAGGAATTGTCGTAAGACCTAAAATATCTTTCTTACTTGTTTTTTAAGTTGAAAGTTTTTCAATGTTTAAAAAAATTTGTGCCTTTTTTTTGTATAAAAAATTTCTAAATATTATTATCGTCGGTGCTTTTTTGGCGAGTTTAAATTTCCCAAAGTAAAAGTATTTCTGTGGCAAAAAGTTTTGTATTAGAAACAAGACAACCATTTTTTTTAATTCCTCACCCCAAAATTAGTAAAGTTGCAGAGTTTCAAGCTTCTACCACCAATGGTTACAGTTTTATAGCAATTTCAGTAACGTATACTTTTGACTCATTTTTTTTACCTTTTTTTGCCCTTTTTACAAAATTGCCTGTTTGACTGCTTTTACATGGTCCACAATTGAGTGGTTTTATCAATTTATAATTAAAAGAAAGAATTATCTTGATCTCCAATGTGTTTTGAATCATACTAAGAAGATTCAATACATTAGCTATTAAAATGAAATTGATATGAACAGTTAAAGTTGCCTTTCCGTGTCGTATTTTCACTGTTTTCACGTTGATAGAGGGATTTTGCCTAGTGTTTAAGTTGGTTTCATCTAATATTTATTGCCTAAATTTGTATTAATTTTCATCTACTACAAGATGACATTACATTTATAAGGATTTTTCACTTGTTAGTAGCTTACATTTTTAGTTATAGACTATGAAATTTGGCTTCTCGGCCACGATAGCAAATTTCAACTTTCCGACAAACTTTGAATGATCATAACTTGATGGCTAATTGACCTACCAAAATAAATTTGGTATTTTTGTAAATGGTTTACAAAAATCTACATGCCCACATTACTTTTTTTTAGATATGATAAAAATAAAATTTTGGTTTGGGATACCTACTATAATTGATAAAGTAATGTATTGCATAGATCAGAGAATAGAGAATTTGCATGAACGATATTATAAGAAAATCTGCATTAGGATGCTGTTTCCAAGACACAAGCAAAAGAAATATTTCAAGAATATCCTCAAAGACAAGCTAAAAGCCTTTAGTATAACTGTGGAAAAATGGAAGAGTGTGGCTTTCATGCCATTGGTTTTGCAAAAGCAGGTCTATGATAAATGTGGGAGGTTTGATTCTTGAGCTGTACTCTGTGAAAGCCATCTGTGTAGAATTTCTCATTTCAACACTACTATATTTAATGTTACTATTTCAGCATGACCATGTGTGTGTATGATGAAACCTGTCTGCCAGGGATGATCTACTTAGTCAAAAACAGAGTAATATCATTCTAATTTGCTTACGTGGGTCGTGTGGTTAAATTCAACTGCTTTAAATTCAACACACTGCTGTAAAATACTTGTCCAAATCCAATACTTGCTACTCCAACGTCCACATCCAATACTTGCTACTCCAACGTCCAAATCCAATACTTGCTACTCCAACATCCACATCCAATACTTGCTACCCCAACATCCAAACATCCAAATCCAATACTTGCTACTCCAACATCCAAATCCAATACTTGCTACTCCAACATCCACATCCAATACTTGCTACCCCAACATCCAAATCCAATACTTGCTACTCCAACCTCTAAATCCAAGACTTGGTACCCCAACGTCCAAATCCAATGCTTGCTACTCCAACGTCCAAATCCAATGCTTGCTACTCCAACGTCCACATCCAATACTTGCTACTCCAACGTCCACATCCAATACTTGCTACTCCAATGTCCACATCCAATACTTGCTACTCCAACATCCACATCCAATACTTGCTACTCCAACATCCAAATCCAATACTTGCTACTCCAACATCCAAATCCAATACTTGCTACTCCAACGTCCACATCCAATACTTGCTACCCCAACATCCAAATCCAATACTTGCTACTCCAACATCCAAATCCAATACTTGCTACTCCAACGTCCACATCCAATACTTGCTACCTCAACATCCAAATCCCATACTTGCTACCCCAACCTCTAAATCCAAGACTTGCTTTCCTCCACGTCCAAGTCCTATACTTGCTACGCCAATGTCCAAGTCCAATACTTGCTACTCCAATGTTCAAATTCAATACTTGCTGATTTATACCAAAAAGTATAAAATATATAAAAGTAAAAATTTTTTTATTTTACCATATAGATCGATCCCTTAAAGCAGTTCTTTCAAGGGAGATAATTCTGCCATTACAAAACTAGTCACACTTGTCACATCCGGGAATTAATTACTTTCTTTGTAAACAAATCCTGATGTTTATAAAAAGAAAATGTTTCAAAATAGACCTACCTGGACATAAGAACAGTAATTCAAGATAGCCACTCTTTGCTGTTCATCGATGTTGAAAAGATTTAACTGAAATTATTCAAAGACAGAAATTATTTATCATTTCAAAGAAAAAAGAAAATAGATAAAATTATTGATTCATGGATATAACCTTTGAAGTTAAAACTACAATGCATTGATAGTTCCTATTTCTTACTATATAAGTCAAACATAGACCATACTTGAAGAGAAGGGGAAGAAGCACAATGTTTCTGAAATAAAATGTTTTAAGAACTATCCGTGAAGTAATTTTGTGAGATAGGCAAAGAAATGCAGAGATCGGACGGAAGCTTGATATTAAGAGATTTATCAACAATGATGTTTGAAATTGAAAAGAAAGATTAACATGGTTTGTACATGTTTTTTGGTTACTAGACTTCAGCTGTGTAAAGAAACCATAAAGATTTCATTGAAATAAAATCAAGAATATAACCAGCAAATACACAGATATGACAGAAAAGAATAGATTATTCTACAACTAAGATAAATATTTTTTCCTAAGATTTATATATGCTTATTTATATTTACACATAAGAATAGTGTTGAAATAATTTGAAGTATTTCATTAAAATTGCATCTAACAACACTGAAGCAGCGAACCAAAGGAGCATCAAAACTATCAGAATTTCTGTGAAGATGAATCATGAAGGAGGTCTTAGTCAGTGCAAAATAGCAGAAAATATTTTAATAATCCTTTCTACTGTTTATAGAGCAATCATACAATTCACAAGAGAGGACAAAGAGTGCACAAAACCTCATTCCAGGTTGCCCCGGGCCATCTGAGAGAACCTTGCATCATGTGAAAAGAAATGAAGAGGATCCTTGGTGCAAAGCCTCTGACATTGCAACACAAGCTGGTGTCAGTTCCAGAACAGCTGTCAGGTATCTTCACAAGCTGGGCTACTATGGTAGAGCTGTGAAAAAGAAACCTCTTCTTCATTCTGTCAATATCAAATGCAGAAAAGATTTGGTTCGCAAGATGGTAGAGAAATCTATGACCTTTCGGACCACTGTCATTTTCTCTGATGAGTCACGATTCGCATTATTTCTCAACAGTGGAAGGGTATGGGTATGAAGGCTCCATTAACAAGAGGTTGACTTAAAAAGACTGCAGCCAATGCTGAAACATGGGGGGGGGGAGATTCTTAGTTATGGTGTTGAGTGCAATTTAGAGTGATGGTCGCTCCTACCAATATTCTCAAGTGGTAAAATGAACTAAGTTAACTCCCTATTTATGGAAGACAGAGCTCCTTGTCACTCTGGTTGAGCCAAAATGAGATAAATAAACTTCCATGGTCAAGTCAGTCTCCAGATATGAACCCAATTGAAAACCTTTGGGGTATATTAGACTGAAAGCTTCGCAAAAAGAAAAGGATGTCATCTTCTAAGCCTGAACTTTTAGCATTATTGTGTCAGACATGGCAAGAAATTCCTAAAGATGATATTTGTCAACTGATCAATACCATTCCTAGAATGGTTTTAGTATTATGAACAGCAAGGAGAATGTCAACTAAGTATTAGTTATTAAATTTGTGACCATTTATTTTGTATTTCGTTCATTGAAATAAACTGTTTCTATAGGTGTCTATTCTTTTCTGCCACGTCTGTGTAGATAGCTCGACCAGATAAGTGTTGATCATGGTAAGCCATTCTTGACAGCTGGAAGACAAACCCAAAACCATGATAAGTGGCGGAATTATGTTCTCCAGCATGTGGCAAAGCTCACTGCAGTATGCTAGTCAAGATATTTATATTTCTCTTAGTCTATCTGTCTGTTCGTTCCACTTTTCATCAATTTGTTGTTTTAATACTTCATTGTAAAACAACTTCCTATTCCAGTAACTTCTTTATAAGGACTGCAAGGTTATGGAACTCTCTTTCTGCTCACTGTTTTCCATCTACCTACAGCCTTGGTCTTTTCAAGACTAAGGTTAATAGGCATCTCATGTCTTTGTAATAATCAGCTCTCATTCTTACTAGCTCCTTACATCTTGAGTGGTTTCCATTAAAAAAACAAACAAAAAACTACTGACTGAAATTTTGTATGGACATTTATTATAATGTGTAAACAAATTGTTATAGCATTTGTTCGATGCAAAGTTAGTGATTAATAATGATCACAATACCACATTTACTCTAGAAGTTTTCTTGGAAACCATTGGATCAATCTGGCTGAAATTTTGTATGGACCTTTGTTATAAGGTGCAGTGAACTAACTATTATAGTATTCGTTTGATGCACAGTTAAGAATTAATAGGATTAAGAATAAAAAATGAGCACAAATTTACCCATATTCAAGCATCAATTTAGCATAAAGCATTCATTTTAAGTCAACAGGCTATAACTTTTGCCTGTTTTTAATGGGCTAAGAAGTTTAGTTATTTTATAGATGTTTAAATTAATTTTAAATAAATTTTACTAATAATTTTTTATTTTTTAATATAGATAATTAATAAAAATAAATAATCTTTTTTTTCTTTGCATTAGTCTCAAACTACAGCAAGGTCTGTGATAATCTTTGCTTTAACTTGGCATAATCATAGATTTGGTCTGGCTGAAGGACTTTTTTTACAGAGATTATTGTGCACAGTGTATCTCCATCTCATTGGCCTTTCCTTGATAACTTAAAATTTCAGCCTTCAATACATGTTATTGCTTTTTGTACTTATTACTTCTGCCAGGGAGGTTATGTTTTCCGTCAAGTTTGTTGATATATCAGTATGTTTGTTTGCATACAGCTTACCACCAACATCACTTGACCAATCATCATGGAACTTGGTCAAAATATCAGCCATAGTCTAATGTAAAACTGCTTTAATTTTAGGATATCCATGTTAAAAGTCATGGAAAGGGTGAAAATCACACATTTGTTGATAACTTAAGCTCCGATCATCGGTTCATCGTATAAACACACTACTTGGTCCATATTGTAGCCAATGAAGTTCCACATATTATATGATCCTGACCTTTGACCATGTTAAGTTTGATCTTTGATAACAGTAAAGTAGCATGCAAAATTTCAGATAAACAGATTTTGAGTTATCAACATTTCTATGGCACGAGTTTGGAAATACTTTAAACTATATGGAGAAGTAAAGCCCAGATAAGACTTTAGCCCATCCTTGCATCGTCAGGCAGAAGTATGCAGTCTCACAAACGAATAATGTTTATTTCAGTTAGTTTTTACCAATAAACATCTAATGTTGAAAAAAAAAATGTTTTATAGCCTTCCTTTCTTGCATGGATATATTTCCTATAATCTAGCGTACATTGACATGTAATATTATAACATAAGGCACAGTGCATGCACATTGTCATTTAGATCATTGAATTTCAATCCCAACTTGAGGTAGTTGCTAGTCTAGCTGCACTGAAGAGCTGTGATACAGCAAAACAGCCTATCTATGAATGACTAAAATATGTTCACTTTCTTGGGTTAAGCATAATGATAAGTGAAATAAATTGTCACAAATGTATAAATACATTGCTTTTTGTGTAAACAAACAGAGCTTCTGGCATTTGACAATGTTTATCATTTGCAGTTTAACCTACATTAGCAGCAGCCAGATGGCATAGAGGTTAAAAGTGGTGACTTTTATCTAAACAGTTGAGTCTCAGTTCCAATTTGAGGCAGTTGATAGTGTAACTGCATTGAAGAGACATATACAATTAAAATATACAGAAAAAAGTCTTATGGAAACAAATGTTGATTAACTCAGATACAGAGAGAGAGAGAGAGAAGCAAGTAGAGGAGATATGAATGAATAAATATGAATATATTCTGAATACGAATGCAAAAAAGAAAATATTAAAGATTATTCGCAGGCACAGGTACTGTTATCATGGACTTACCTTCATTCTTTTATCCCGGAACAAAAGATATTTTCCAGTCTCATTCAGCTGAAATGAAAAAAAAAAAAAAAAAAACTTATCAAATTCAGTTTCAAAACTTTTGATTACTAGTGAATAATCGGACTACTATTCTTATTTTGGTTTAAGGCTCTGAAAATTTAGACTACAATTTTCCACTTTCTCTCTGTCCTTCACTCTCTTTTTCTGTCACTTATTTACTTTGTTATTCATTTTTTTTTTTAAATAAAAATAGCTCCAGACAAGGCATGAAGCCATTTTATGTAGGGTGTGAAAAAATACTACTTCAACATCAAGAACTAGCCAACAATAAGGACTCTTATAGATGGATAGATTTCAACCTATAAAGCTGCCATTCTTCCCCCTCTTTAAAAATCTCCTCCTCGGATTGAGTACTGTTATTGGGTGATGTCTCCTGCCGTTTTTTATGCTAAGAAACAGCAACAGACATCACCCAATAATGAAAAGCAAATAAACAAATTGTGCATGGTCGAAGCAACAATTTTTGATTATATAAATTGACATTGTAGATATCATTTACGAGCACTTCTGTGACCTAGTAGATAGAACTGCCGACTATCAACTAGATGGTTGAAGGTTCCATCTCTGGTTAGGGAGAGGTGCTAATCTAGCTGCACTGAAGAGCTGTGATACAGCAAGACAATACATATATACACACATACAAGTTTTAGGACAATTAATTAGAATCAGAAAAATTTTAGCATAATTTCCAATTCCAAAACCGATTTTTTTAGTTTTTTCAGGTAACCATAAATGTGTTTTTGTTTTTTTTAGAAAATGTTTGTTACACATTTATTTAATTAAAATTAATGTAAGAAAATTATAATAACACACAAAATAAACAAAAAATAGAGATTAAAATTTTTTTTTGTAACAAAGTCAAAATTTTGAATTTTTTGTAACTAATAAAATAGAATCATTAAACTTTGTTAGAAACGAATGCATAAATGAAAGTTGTCAAAATGTATGATTTTAACATTTCTAAATATTTTTGAACATGCAAGATTGAAATGCGTATGAATTTTAAGAAAACTACTTTTTTGTCAAAATTTTCAATTTTTGTAACAAAATCAAAACTTTATTTTTTGTAATCAATGAATGAAAGTTGCCTGTCCCTGCGGTACCCCCCTCCAAATGTTCAAACTGAAAACCAAAACAGTGGTTCCTTTGCAGTGGTGCACAAGTGCTAAGTTGTCCAACACATGCCAGCATATAAAATGGACATTAAACAAAATATGATAATGAAATGAGGGCTGATGGACTGCTTACCTCCATCCAATCAATCTTAGAGTCATGTTCAACTTGGGCAATCATTGAGTCCGAAAGTAGGTCAACTGGAAACAAAATATTTTTTTTTTAAGTTATAGGCATTTAATAGTAGCAGATAAAAAATAAGGACAAAAAACAGAAAAGGACAAGCAAGAAATTATATTTCAGATTACCTCTGCTGGATTATTATTCTTGTTGCTATTTGTGGATTATCTCGTTCTTTGGATTAACCATTTCTTTGATAATTTTTTCTACATGTACAGCAAACATATTACTTAATTTTGTAATGCGTTTTTTTTTTTAATCCTCAATTAAATCTTCTTTCTACCATTGTTCCTTCAATGGAACATAATTCTTTAATTCATTTTTTTTTTTGTGGACTTATCTCCATCTTCATCGTTGTTGTTTCACCACATTTTGGCCAACTCATCCTCTGGCATCCCAACGTGACAAAACAACAACTATGAAGATGAAGATAACAGTATGCAAAAAAAACAAAAGAATGAATACACAAATTATGAAGCCTCATCTCAAAGGATTCCAAAAATAAAAAAATTAAATTTTTTTTTTAAATATATAATTTTTGAAGAAGTCATAATTTTATTTCAAATTCAATTTTTATCACATATTTGCATTAAACGAACTTAATTTCAATAGTCTACGTATATTGTTTTCACATAAACTGCAAAAATTATTTATGTCATCTACAAGTTATGATAAATTTAGATTAAAAAAAATTAAATTGAAAAGTAAATTCTATGTTTGGTAAAAGCTTAAAATGGATACATTCAATCATCACTTTCAAACTGCTACAATTTCAAAATTACACATGACAAATCGACTTTAATATTACTTCAAACATAAAAGAAAATCAGTTGACAGATTAACCATTTTTTATTTCTTTGCACATATTCCTTTTTATTTATTTATTTTTTTCATTTTCTTCTTCAGGGCCACCTTTTTTCCTACCACTGTTTCTTCAATTTTTGAAATAATGTATGAAAGTCATAATTTTATTCCAAATATAATTTATATCACATATTTACATTAAACTAACTTGATTTCAATAGTTCATGTACATAACTTTCACATAAACTGGAAAAAATTATATAGTCTACAGACTATGATAAACTTATATAAAAATTATATAGTCTACAAACTATGATAAACTTATATAAAAAATTATATAGTCTACAAACTATGATAAACTTATATAAAAAATTATATAGTCTACAAACTATGATAAACTTATATAAAAAATTATATAGTCTACAAACTATGATAAACTTATATAAAAAATTATATAGTCTACAAACTATGATAAACTTATATAAAAAATTATATAGTCTACAAACTATGATAAACTTATATAAAAAATTATATAGTCTACAGACTATGATAAACTTATATAAAAAATTATATAGTCTACAAACTATGATAAACTTATATAAAAAATTATATAGTCTACAAACTATGATAAACTTATATAAAAAATTATATAGTCTACAAACTATGATAAACTTATATAAAAAATTATATAGTCTACAAACTATGATAAACTTATATAAAAAATTATATAGTCTACAAACTATGATAAACTTATATAAAAAACTATATAGTCTACAAACTATGATAAACTTATATAAAAAATTATATAGTCTACAAACTATGATAAACTTATATAAAAAATTATATAGTCTACAAACTATGATAAACTTATATAAAAAATTATATAGTCTACAAACTATGATAAACTTATATTAAAAATTATATAGTCTACAGACTATGATAAACTTATATAAAAAATTATATAGTCTACAAACTATGATAAACTTATATAAAAATTATATAGTCTACAGACTATGATAAACTTATATAAAAAATTATATAGTCTACAAACTATGATAAACTTATATAAAAAATTATATAGTCTACAAACTATGATAAACTTATATAAAAAATTATATAGTCTACAAACTATGATAAACTTATATAAAAAATTATATAGTCTACAAACTATGATAAACTTATATAAAAAATTATATAGTCTACAGACTATGATAAACTTATATAAAAAATTATATAGTCTACAAACTATGATAAACTTATATAAAAAATTATATAGTCTACAAACTATGATAAACTTATATAAAAAATTATATAGTCTACAAACTATGATAAACTTATATAAAAAATTATATAGTCTACAAACTATGATAAACTTATATAAAAAATTATATAGTCTACAAACTATGATAAACTTATATAAAAAATTATATAGTCTACAAACTATGATAAACTTATATAAAAAATTATATAGTCTACAAACTGTGATAAACTTATATAAAAAATTATATAGTCTACAGACTATGATAAACTTATATAAAAAATTATATAGTCTACAAACTATGATAAACTTATATAAAAAATTATATAGTCTACAAACTATGATAAACTTATATAAAAAATTATATAGTCTACAAACTATGATAAACTTATATAAAAAATTAAATTTAAACGTAAATTCTATCGTTGGCAGGATAATGGTTAAAACAGACAATTCTAGAACTAGCATATATTTTAACATGCAGTTGGTGTTATACAAAAAGCTCTGAGAAAACAAACATGATTGTTTTGCATTTAGTATTATAATTGTATTGTAGTTTAACGGATTAGAAAAAATATGCATCCATTAGAGAAAGTAAATTCTACTGTCAGCAGGATGAAGATTAATGTGATGGCAACATTCTGTCTAGTGAGACAATGGCATTCAGCATTTAGTCTGGTGCACTGCAGCATTTACTGTGGCTATAAAGCTGAAGCTGCCTCTCCGGATGCAAGCCTGGACAGGTGATAAAGAGGATCTAAGTTTTCTCAGTTACCAGAGTCTCTCTCATTGCATTGTAGACAAAGTCCGACGGAAAGGCAAATCAATACGGTTGGAGCAAGTGCAGCTGCAGGTGTTGCAGTGCTTCACTATACACTATAGGAACTCCAAATTACATTTTTTGTCAGGGTTTACTCCCTTAGCCCTTGCCTTTCCCAAGCCATCCACAAGGCAGTGAAGCTATTTTCCCATAGCTGGTGTATGTTTGAAAATATTTCCAATTTTGACAGAAATAATGGAGATTCTCATCGTATCTGAATTTTTGAGATGAGGATTGGTTATTCGTATTATTTGAATTCATTGGACTACTGTTCTCACCTTGAGTGTGATTTTCACAACGTTTTGGTCGATGTAACCTCTGACCTTCTTCAGGTGTACTTTGTCAAACTTGGGGATTTGGACGGCATTGAAACCTTTTATTTACTTCATGGGGGTAGGATGTTCTTGTTTCTTCAGCCATGACTGGATAGAGATCCTAAGTAATTCACAATTATATTTTTCAGTGGCCACACTTAGAATTGAACCTTCAGGAGAATATCACTTTTGACAATTAATTTTTCAAAGTACTCTAACCCCTGTGCCATGGGTCCACAATGACACTCAGGATGAGAACAGTAGTTCTCGTGCAAATAATACAAATCTTCATTGTAGTTATGATTGTCTCTACTATTATGTAAAAGTTACTTTGTGTGTGTGTGTGTGTGGGTTCCTTTCTCATAGGTTCCGAAACAGCTGAGCCAATCTTTTGTAAATTTCACAAAGATAATTTATATATCTGGCAGTATTCTTGGATATGTTTTGTACAGAAATTCATTTGATAAGTATTGAAAATCGAAAAAATGCGACCCTAAAAATAGATTTTTCTTATAGATAAAAAAGAAGAATTTTTAAAAGGGAATTTTTATTCGTTACACTGGCAAGGGAGATAATAGCATCTTAGCAAATGATTCCTTCTTAAAAAACAGAATTATTGTCATCTGGGTATATAGCTTAGTGGCAGAGTATTCAACTACAGATCGAATGGTCCCCTGTTTAAGCTTGGGTGTATTCACCATTTTATTTTAATTTTTTCTTATTAATGAGTTTAATCTACGATAAAAGAAGAGGTACCATTTTAAAACTGCCACAAATCATTTCTTTGTTTGCATATTTTAAAACTAAACATTAACCAGAAGTGACATTTCCAGGGCATTCATCATCAAACCCAAATATCAGCTGACATGATATTTACAATAAACACAGACGGAATTTGATAAACATTATCATTATGATTTTTTCTTTTGCGAATTAGTCTACCGGGCAAATAATTCCTCGTAATATATAATAATCAATAGAGGATTAGTTCTATAATAATACCTATGCAATGAGTATAAATTAAAATATCATGTTGAAGCATATTGTATGACCAGGTAACACTAGGTGTCCAGCAAGTATCAAAATAAAAGTGAAATCTTTAAAATCAAAAACACAGCAAACTAAACAAGTCATGTAAATAGTTAGATATTGCTTGTTTTTTTTTTTTCTTTCTTATGTTTAATTTTTTTTTTTTACATTTTTGTCTCACTACATTTTGTCTCCATATTTTATTTCATGATATATTCATGTACTTGATCATCATTTCTAAATGTGCTCATCAAAATGGCCGCAGCTTAGAAATATCTATTCTTGTTCTTTTTTTTTTTTTGACTTCACAAAGAAATATGTTTTTGACTTTTTGATTCTTCCTAACTTAAAATGAATATGCACGCATCTCTTATTCTCCGAGAAATGTGGAGGCGGAATTGTCTTTAATTTCAAATTACAATAAGAGATGCATTCAGTCATGAGAACAAAAGATTTTATCATTAGCAACAACAGTAGCAGCAGTCACCAATTAATGCATTAGAGAATTGCGTTATATGATGAACCCGAAGCCGAGTCTAATTATACGTATTCATCATCGAGAATTTCGGGAGATGAATAAATAAGTAAAAAACGAATGCAATTCCAAATAAGTCTTACGCGTAGGCTTGTTTTGTCGCTTTGGGTTATGGCATATCAACCCGTTTTGGTTTTGCAATTTTTATTTTAGATGTGGAATAAAAATTTGGATTATTCCGATCATTGTTTTGATCTTGGTTCTTATTTCCACGTCTTGGACAATGTAACCTTCAATCATCTCAAATTTAGGAAACTATACAAAATTTTAAACTGAATCTTTTGTCACATAATGGGGCCGTACATCAACGATGAGTTAGCTAGTGTGAATTTTGATATGGGTCACCTTTAGTGTATGTCAGAATAACTTTACTTTGCAAACAGAATTGTACCCAGAGATGGGTGACATGAAATTGAAGTGTATGGTGGCAAGAGGTGAAACAGTAGACAAAAAGAAAGTTGAACAATGATGAATGCCATTATTTTTCGAGCAATATAAACTAAGGATTTAAAATCAGTTCTCTCTGGGAAGCCCTAACAATGAGATATGGTAAAATTACGTAAAAAAAACAAACTTCGCAAATGTTTTTTTTTTTTTTTTTTTTTTTACATGGGTGTCACCACGTATCAAGGCCCAGAGGCCACTCGAGGATAAAGGTTAATAGGTATACATTAGTCATTGTGATTTTAGCATAGTAAACAGTGGGAATTTTGTAACTTGGATTACTTAGGGGGACGATTCAATTAGAACTTGTTCACATTGGACTTTTTCTTTTTTTTTTTTTTTCATAGGTATCAACACATTATCAAGGCCAAGAGGCCACTCAAGGATAAGGGTTAAAGAGTGTACAGTAGAAATTGGACAATATAATAATCATTAGTAATGAAAATTTGTTAAATTTGATAACTTATATGGAACGGCTCATCAAGAACTTATTTACGTTAGACTTGAAGACAACCATATTGTAGTCAGCCGGAAAGCAGGAAAACGGAAGACAATTCCACAGGCGTGCAGTTCTAATAAAAAGCTTTGTTCATGGAATCTACATTTAGGTTTAGGCACAGATAAAGAGTGGGGGGAATTATTGATAGTGTTTACAGCTAGACGAGTGTTTCTTGTGAAAGTTTTGCGAGGGGGGACCATAGATTGAAGCTCAGTCGAACACTTTCCATGAAAATAACGATACATCAGAGACAAACTCGCAACATCTCTTCTGTGAGATAGAGGTTGCAAGGAAGAGAAAAGGACATCTCCTACGAGGCTACGAAGTCTATTTTGAACTCAAGGCAGGACAAGTCCTTTCTAGCAGCTCCTGCCCAGATGTGGCAACAGTATTCCATTCTTGGACGTACCTGGCTCTTATATAGATAGAGAATTGCATCAGCAGTCAGATATCTACTGGATCGATAGAAAGATCCCACCATTTTTCCAGCGACCTTGGCAACAGATTTGATGTATGTGTTCCATTTAAGATCAGGAGTAATGGTCAAGCCCAGAAGCTTGTCAAAACTTGAGGCCTCCTGAAGACGAGAGCCATTCATTTCAATTGATGCCAGATGTGGATCAGAATGTTGATGATGTAAAGAGAGAAGCTTGGTTTTAGATGCATTAAAAGTAACCAGCCACTCCTTTCCCCATTGTACTACATGCTCAAGATCAGAGGAGAGAGAATTGGAGAGAACTTGGTCGTTTACTGTCTTAGATGTGCTACCATAAATGGTAGTGTCGTCAGCATAAATGTCTACAAATGATGTAAGGATGTGATTTGGAAGATCATTAATGTAGATCAGGAAAAGAGTTGGGCCCAGGATGGACCCCTGAGGGACACCGGCATTAATACTGTGGGCTTCTGATTTTTGCCCCTCAACTACTACTCTTATGAACCTATCAGAAAGAAATGATTTAATAATTGAGAAGACATTTCCAGCTATAGCATAGCTAGAGATCTTATGAAGTAAACCTTTATGCCATACCCTATCAAAGGCCTTAGATATGTCAAGAGCAATTGCCCTAGAGAGGTTGCCTCCGTCGAGAGATTTGCTAATCCTATGAGATATAACTGTAAGTACATCTGCTGTAGATCTAGCAGAGCGGAAACCATATTGAGTGTCACTAAGAAGGTTATTTTTGTTGAGATGGTTGATTACTTCTGTATTTAACACAGATTCCAGCAACTTACTCATGACGCACAGGAGACTTATTGGCCTGTACTGAGAGGGGGATGAGCGATCACCTGAATTCTTAAATACAGGGCATACTGATGAAATTTTCCAGGGAGATGGGAAACTATTCTCCTTAAGACAACATTTAAATAGTTTTGTAAGTATGGGCGCTAGTTCAGGTTGAAGTTTTTTGAGTACTATAATTGGAATACCGTCCGGGCCAGTTGCTTTACTGGAATCAAGGTTTTTGATTAGCTTGGCAACATCACGTACAGATATACGTATATCACATAGTGTGTTTTCAGATACAGGAGGAAATATTGGGGGTTGGCGGCCTTGATCGCAAAAGGTAGAATTAGCTGCAAAGTTCTTGACAAAGAGTTTGGCTTTGTCTGATGCTGACGAGATTACCTCAGGTCCATTGATGATAGTTGGGATGGAGCACACGCTTCTGTTCAGAATTCTGTTTGCTATTTGCCAAAACTGGTGGGAACCAAGCCGCTGCTCAGCTACTTTGGACTTAACAGATTGAGCATACAACCATCTTGCGCTCTTAATTACTTTCTTACAATGGTTGCTGGCAGTCCTGAAAGCGGCTTTAGTTTCCATACATCTATTACGTTGGAAACAGTGGAAAAAGTGATTTCTGTGCGCAATGGCAGCAGCACATTCTGGAGAGAACCATGGCTGGCTGTTAGGTTTTTGCTGAAACCTTTTCGAGGGTATGAAACGATCAATACCTACAATTAACCATTCCGTCAGGTCTAATACTATAGAGGACACATCCTTTTTAAATATGGAATGCAGAGGTAGATCAGTTATAAATGTACGGAAGCTATCCCAGTCAGCCTTAGTGTATCGATATACTGTACGATGGAGAGGTACGTCTGGGGACTTATTACATTTCATTTTTATCTTAATTGATACAACAGAGTGGTCGGAAGATCCAAGAGGCGACAGAACAGAAACTGAACATAGTTCAGGGCAAGTTGTGAGAAAAAGGTCAAGTAGGCTCGCATATTGGCCGTCATTGTCGGGCACACGGGTGGGTTCCTGAACAATCTGAGTGAGGTCATAGGCAATGGAGAAATCATGACAGAACCTTCCCTCATCATCGGTCTTGTTTGAGTGGGTCAACCATTCGACGTTGCGAACATTGAAGTCTCCACATACGTGAATGTTAGCTGAAGGATAAGCAGATAGGACTTGGTCAATTTTCTCAGATATGCTTTTAAAGATAGTAACTCCGCTGTTGTGGGGGCGATAGAGAGTAAATAAAAATGCCATAGTGTGAGCTAAAGCAACCCGGAAGCACATATAGGGTAAGTTAGGATCTTACCTGGAGATGTCCCTACCACATGGAAAGCTATCTTTAATATAGGCACATATTCCATGCCCATGGCGATCTTGGGGGTCAGATTTAGAAGTTAAGTTAGAGTATCCTTTAATTGCGAACTCTTCTAGGGAAATAGCCTGTCCAATGCCAGTTTCACTTAAAAATAAAAGGTCTGATTTAGTCTCCTGTAATTGGGTTTCAACCTCTGGAAGGTTAGAACGTAGACCCCTGATGTTGGAGAAGGAGACATGGTAGTAGGGGTTTACGTTGGAAGTTGGAGAACCGGGTTTAATCATGTATTTTTTCTTGAAACTTGTCATGATGAAATTTTAAAATTTGTGGACTAGGTCGTCAGATTTACTTAGAGCAGGACAGAGAGGGGAAATTAAGAGAGAAAAAGAAACGAAGAATTTTTTTTTTTTTATTTGTAGGTAATGATAAGGTAAAGCCGTAACAATTACCCACTAGTATGGCATCGAGAGGCCCCACCAGAAGCTACTGCATGGTCCAGAATCCATTCACCAAATGGTAATACAGCAGCCCCAGTACTTTGCACCTGCTGATAAGACAGCCTCCTTAGTGGTTAATCCAAGGTTCGGGTCCCTGACTATCAGGCGGATAACGTCAGCCCAGACAAACGTTTACCTCCAGCACCCTTACTAGTGACATGGCTACAAGGATAGACATAGAAACAGAAAATTTCCGCCATCTCAGCCAAATGTTACCAAGGTCTCTGTCCATCTGCAATTGAGAGCATTACCAAGACTGCTGCGAAAAAGGTAGGCTCTCTCTACCATGCTAGAAAGCTACTTACGCCTGAAATTATCCTGTACCTCTATAAGGCCACCCTTCGCCCATGTATGGAGTAGTGCAGAGTAGTCTCACTCTTAGACAGGGTCCAAAAGAAAGTCGCCAACCTGATAGGTCTTGAACTGTCATCTAAGCTTCAGCCTCTATCCCATCTGCCTGTTCTACAAGTATTTTAATAGTGAATGCGCTGATGAACTACAAGCACTTGTACCCCCTCGATATAAATACCCCCGACAAACAGTCAAATCCCACCCTTACACAGTAGAGATCCCTAGATGTAAGAAAGCCTTCTATTCCAATAATTTCTTCCTCAGAACTGCTAGACTTTGGAACTTCCTTCTAGGATTCTGCTTTCCCAACTGTACTGACATGCAGAAGTTCAAGTGTAATGTGAACAGGCATCTTGCTGCTCATCTTCCTTCATAATATCCCTGCAACTTATGTCTCCGATAGTAGTCCCCTACTTCAAAGTGGCACTGTGCATTGTTTGGGATGAAAATTGAATTAAAAAAAAGTTATTTAATCACTCTTTTTATAAGTCTATTCTCTCCAAGAAAACCTTGAAGAAACTCTGAAAACGTTTCCTTGTATCTTTACTGCATAAAAAGCAACAAAAACAAAAAAAACAGCAATGATGAAGAGAATAAAAAGAGCACATATAACCCCCCACCCCCACCATGTATTAGACATTTATTTTATTTGATTGATTAATTGCTCAGTGAAGAAAATGTTATACATTTATTTAATCCATGGGAATAAATTGTTCTTGTTCTGTCAACCATGATATGGTAATTTTTATTTCAATCTTAGTTATTACTACTGAGACAGGCTCGAAGGTGCAGTAAACTGCAAGCTAAATGCACCCAACGGGATAGACACGGACAGAGGTAACATGCGACCGAGAAAAGAGGTGGTGGTGGGGCGGACAACAGGCGTAGAAAAAAAAACCCAGTTGTAAACGAAAAAAAAAATAAAAAGGAAAAAAGGTAGATAGGGCCAGAATGGTATTTGTAAAGGATACTTCTTTTGGCCAAGAGAGCGGTAAGCGCTAATTGACCATGACAGCCCGGCGCCGATCACCAAATACGTGAGTGGCGGAAGGGTACCAATGAAATTCCAATTTACAAAGCGACCATTGTTGGCTGCTCCCTGGTGGGCAAGTGGCCTCTATTGAAAAGACACGTGCCTTTGTGGAATTGGATTTGGTTCATTTTTATGATCCCTCAAAGTTAATTGAATGAGACCATCCTGGTTTTAATGGCCCGTCAAATTTCATTAGGCACACGCCGGCCGAGATTGGGGGTCTGCCTATTCTACTCGATTGCCAACAGAAGAAGAAAAACAGCCCCTTTTTTAGGAATAGGCCGCCTGGTGAAGATTTAAGTGACAGCGGTTCCGGCATCCTGATTGGCTAAAGGGTCGAATGAGAGAAAAAAAAGAAGACGATCAGGAAGAAGATATAGTTCCCGCCCCCACAATATAAGCAGCGAATTTTGACCGCAAGACAGAGAGAGAGAGAGAGAGAGAGAGAGATCTGCTCCCCTGGGCTCGAACGAGCGAAAAAGCCGACTGCCTCATCGATTGATCCTGTCACGTAGCTATTTAGTTTTTATCGAAAAAGAAAGAACTTTGCAGTTAACAAACGGCAAGTCCCTAACTTAATAGCGAATTACGAAACAACGATTGTAACCTTTATGAATAACAAGGAATTTTGCATAAGAAAAAAAAAAACAAATATCGACTTGTCTTTTTAATTTGTTTTGCATGATTGCAGAAGCGCTCGACGAGTCTCTTTCAGGTACTGGCTGCTGACATTCTCATCAAGGAGACACGGAGATCAACAATCGAGGAGCGTTCCACCACTGGATGACACGCGGGTGACGTAAGTGTCACACTACCTGTAGCGAGGAAGGAACCTCCAATCTCCAAAAGACTGTTACTTAGAACTGATTATTGCTCAATACCTTTAGCAGTTGCACCATCAGTCTACAAAGATTCTGCAAGTTCAACAAGTTGCTCCTGAAGAAGGTTGGAGGTTACATCAGCCGAAATGTGAAAATAACAACCAAGATAAGAATAGTCATTCAAACTATCCAAATAACACAACCATTTTTGGGGGCTATATATTGATGAATCTGGATATTTTAGTAAAAAAATTTATGACTCAAGTTATTGAATATCTCCAAATATCTAATCATGCTGTAAATGTATCTTTTGTAGATGAATGATTTTTTTTTAAGGAAATTGATCCAGACAAGGCATGAAGCCACTTGATGTAAAAATAAAATAAAATACTACTTCAAGGTCAAATACTAGACAATAATAAATGTTAACTAGATAGATTTTGACTCCAATAACAGCAATTCTTCCCCCTTTGCCAGAAACACTGTTCATGAAATGTATAAGTACTAAAGGACAAAATAAGCAAAGTGAGAGTTACAAGGCTGCTGAAAGTAAACCCAAGATCCACTTTCTATTCTCCATGTAGATATTTGTAGATAAATTTGTTTAATCGGCATATATTTTGTTAATAGTCTCTATATAATTCATCCTAAAGATGGGTTTATATTATTTGGACTATTTGGACTACTATTCCCATCTTGAGTATTATTTTCACATTTCAGCAGGTGTAACTTCCAACCTTCTTCAGGTATAGTCTGGAATCTTTCTGACGAATTTAGGAATCTCCACACGAATTTTGAATGGAATCCTTGAATTTAATCCATAGGGGTAGTATGCTCTTGTTCCATCAGCTATGACGAGGTAGAAGTCTTAAGTAATTCACATTTGTATTCTGAGTAGCTCCCGCATTGAGGATTGAATCTTCAACCTCCAGAAGAGTGTTATTTACAACTGAATTTTACCTAGTACTTTATCCATTACAAATTCCTGAGTTCGACAAGATACAGCTGAAGATGGTCAGATGTTACATCGGCCGAAACATTATGCAAAGATGAAAAGAATAGTCACAATAAAAATTATGTTTTATTTTTTTTACAAGGTAGTCACCACTTATCAAGGCCCGAATGTCACTCGAGAATAAGGGTTAGTGAATGTAAGGTGGTAGTTTAATAATCAATTTTCTCTTCCCTGCAACCTCTTTCTTATAGAAGAGATGTTACAAACCTGTCCCTGCTTTATCGTTATTTTCATGGCAAGTGCTCGTCTGAGCTCTAATCTATGGTCCTTCCTTGCCAAACTTTAATGAAAAACACTCAACAAATTTCCCCACTCTCTTTCTGTGCCTAATTCTAAATGCAGATTCCATGAACACAACTTCTTTCATAGAACTCCCTACGTGTAGAACACTGTTTCCTTGTCCTGCTTCCAAGCCAATTATAATATGGTAGCATTCAAGTCCAATGTAAGCAAGTTCTTGTTAAGCTGTCCCAAATTCAGAAACCTAAAGATGGGATTCTGATAAATACTACATCTCTCCAAGTTAGAACTAACTTGGAAGTAACAGCAACAAAGAAGTAATAGCAGTGAAGGAGGTGACGTCATACTCCCCAAGTTTCCAAAATTTGGGCCTTATCACTGGATGCAGTTTTATGTGTTCTTATCAACATTCACACTTTACAAAACAAAAATAAAGAATAATCTCTATGATGCATGTATTTGTGACAAAATGAAATATCATATTCCAAAAATCACATAAATTGATCAAGTAGTTTTATTTTTAAATAACAAAATCAAATTTCAGGAATAACAAAAGAGCATCTTTCTTGTCTGCCATTTTGAAAAATATCTAAAATAAAAAACATTAAAAAAAAATAAAGTAAAAAACGGAAATGACTCAATAATAATTCAAACACATCGTTATTTTCATGGCAAGTGCTAAGCTGAGCTTAAATCTATGGTCCCCCCTCCTCGCCAAACTTTCACAAAAAACACATGTCTAGCCAAAACCACTATCAATAATTTCTCACACTCTTTATTTGTGCCTAAACCTAAATGTAGATTCTATGAACAAAGCTTCTTTCTTAGAACTGCACGACTGTGGAACTCTCTTCCAATTGCCTGCTTTCCAGCTGACTACAACCTGATTGTTTTCAAGTCCAACATAAACAAGTTCTTGATGAACCGTCCCCCTAAGTAATCCAATTTACAAAATTCCCACTACTTATGTTTACTACGCTATAATCACATTGACTAATGTATACCCATTAACCCTTATCCTCAAGTGGCCTCCGGGCCTTGATAAGTGGTGATTCCTGTGGAAAAAAAAACATGCAAGATTTATGTTATGCCTATGAATTTTCATTAATCACTAAAAAATGATTTTCTTTGTAAAAATAAAACTACTTGACCAATTTATATGATTTTTGGAATATGTTGATATGTACTGTAGAGATTTTTCTTTGTTTTGTTTTTTAATATAGGGGCTTCATTTGTTCTCACCTTGGCAAATAGGGTCGTATCATACCATATCTCTTCATGAAATACATTCATACATTGAGCACTTTTCCTACGGATGGAAAACATTTTGGATTTTATCCAAGCATTAATACATAAGTGAATAAAACGGATCCACAGTTTATGCCAAGAACCATTCTGTTATCTGTCATTTCCAAATTTTATTGATCGGAAGCAAGATACAAATTGGAGTTACGAGCTACTGAAGATCAAAGGAAGTTGGGTTTCTTTCTGATCCTTGCTGTACATCAAAGCAGTGGATCTGTTCTTAAAACGATTTTGGCCCAAAGACATTCACTTTAATAACTGGACAATAATGACAATGTAGAAGAAGAAGAAAAAGAGGAGGAAAAAGAAACAAGGAAAAAAGAAATAGGTGAAAAACAAAGAAAAAGGGGAAAGAACATGAAATAGAATAATAAAAAGGGAAGAAAAGGGTGAAAAAGGAACACGGGGGGGGGAGAAAGAAGGGAAAAGTGTGAAAAGAAGTAAAAGATGAAGAATTCAATACAACAGGTTTCTAAGTAGTGAAGTATACACTTCCTTGTCTCTGTGGGAATTCCATTTTCTGCTTCAAATTTTCTTTACTTTCATTTTCTTTTCACAATTTTTTTTTTTTTTTTTTGGGGGGGGGGTACGTTTTTTTTGGTTGTTATTTTCATTTCTAATAGTTTTATTTCAATAAAATATAAAGATTAAAACAAAATTTAAACTTTCACTACATATTTCCAATTTCTTACATCTCTCACCTGGCTACAGCATATTAGCAGATCTACGGATTTGTAATGTGAAACTTGACCAAACGCAACACATTAGGTTGGAGAATTTGCTGAAAGCACTACATTTGCCAAATATAAATGTTATCCTAAAGACGAATAGGTTGTGCTCGTACAATCTGTGCAGCATTCAACATTCTGCATAAACCATTGTTGAAGCAGGGAGACCTTTAATTGCAGAAAGGTTGACCGACCAAAGTGGCTTTTTGACTAGGGTTAAAGTGTAGTATCTTTTCTAATACTACAGTTCATCTGTTCTGTTCTCGGTCAGTGAAGGAGAAGAAATTCTAGATAAAAAAACAATTTATTTTTTGGGTTCTTGTGCAGAATTTGAACCAGATGTAACTGACCATTAGTTCGGCTTTGCTCGGAACATGACGTGATGTGCTCAAGTTTGACTATAATCTGATGTGAGCAGACGATTTTTGGGGAAAATATTGGGGGGAAAAAAATCAATAAATTAAGTGGTATAAAATTCTAAGGGAATATCCTGGTTGTCTTAATTTAATCAAAAAACAAATTAAAAAAAAATGGTTGCCCAGCACCACTCTAAAGAATAAAATTGTTCATGTAAAAAAAAAAAAAAATAAATAAAAAATAAAAAACTTGGTTACTTTACATTAGTTACAAAAACCAAAAAAAAAAACAAATGCAAAAAAGAAAAAAAAAACATTAAAAAAGTGTTTGTTAAAAAAATATGAGAAACACATTAAAAAAATCGTTATCTTATTAATTTTGTTCAATTTTGTTTGACAAAAAAAAAAAATGGTTGGAGAAAGTTTACTTTACATTAATTACAAAATTAAAGAAAAAAATACAACTTGTCTATTTTTTTTTCCCTTAAAAACTTTGTTACAAGAATAAAACAGAACTTGATCGTTGTTTCTTTTTCATTTTTGTTATATTTTTTTCTGGTGATTTGATTATATTTAAATTGTTTTCTTCAATATTTCCCTTGAATAGTGTTGTTATGCTTGGATGATTGGCAACGCTCAGTGAAAGCCGACATGTTCCAAGCAAAGTTGAGCAGCCAGTTCAAATTCTGAACAAGTACCCTTTTTCGGAGCTAGAATTTTATCGCATTAAAAACAGAGTTGGGATTGAAAGCAAGTGATTGAACAATACTGTACAAAGTGAAGTTTGGAGACAGTTGACCTGCTGAATTGTGATGGCTGAAGAGTGAGCTTGTGAAATATATAAGCAAGTTTAATTTGTGGACAATAAATAAAAAAGAAAAAGAGAGCGTGTAGTAGAACAAGATGAGAAGATTAAATGAGAGTTAGAAACAACAATCACTACATTTTGATTACAATTATTAGTTTATTGTGTAGATAACAAAAACGCAAATATGACAACCATACATTTTAACTCATGAAGTGTACAGTTTGTAAATGTTTGAATGTCAAACCTGATTCAATTGTTATGTTCCTTAGCTCAGACAATTACGACCTGTTCAACTTAGAGAAGGCATTTGATAACAGCAGTGGCAAGATGTGCAAGATATCAATCAGAACAGCCGGAGCTTAAAACCCCGTGTTTGCAAAAAGATTCACTTCAGTGCCTCGAATGTATTGGGCAGGAGAAAGTTAGTGAGGCCATCAACATCAGTGAGGGTTATAAGCACTAGGCAACCAACCAAGGGCGACAACTTGCCATATGGTTATTATTAACAGGAAGTTGCTAGTAGGTTGTATCTGCTGATACCAGAATTATGCTTTGCCATAACAGAGATTTTTAAAAATTTCTACTAGATGGGAGTCACTGTTTATCAAGGCTTGAAGGTCAGTCATGGATAAGTGTTACTGAGTATCAGGTGGTCAGTGAGACAACACAATCATTATTGATAATGGTGGAACTTGAGTAGTGTTTGTTTATTGAACAGGATGACTTGAAAATGGCCATGTTATAGTTAAGACAGGAAAGAATACTTTTAGCAGCTCCTCCCAAGATGAGGCAACAGTAATTCATCTTAAGACGTATTTGACTTTTTATATAGGTAGAGGATTCCATTGGGAGTGAGATACCACCCATTTTACTAGCAACATTGGAAACAGGTTTGATCTAAGTCTTCCATTTCAGGATACAGAAGCTTATCATGACAGGGTCCTTCTTCAAGACGAGAACTGTTCTTTTTGATTGGAGCCAAGTCAGGATCAGAGTGCTGGTGGTGAAAACATGAAAGCTTGGTTTTAGATGCATTAAAGGCGACCAGCCATCTTTTTTTTACATTGTACCACGTGATCATAGTCAAAATAGAGAGAATTCAAAATATATTGATCATTGCTAGTGTTTGAAGCTCAACATCATTTGCCTTCCATTTCCACTTTAGCAAAAGTCCCACTGGTTTGCTATAGATTTATTAAAGAAAATTAAATTAACTATTTTTATTCTATAAACCAAACAATGAACCTCTGTAGAAACTTTTGTTATTATTTTCATGTCTTTAAAAGGAAATTAAAACCGACTTTTAAGAAAATAACTATATGATTGTATGTTTATTACATTTTTTTTTTAAATATAAATTACAGTCAATAATTTATTACGTTTTGAAGGAAGAAAAATTTGTAAAAAAAATAAATCAAATGGTTTCAAAATTTAAAAAAGAATTATTACTGAAAATTACATGAGTTGGAGACTCATGATTCCATGATTCTGTTTGCAATCTCAGAAAATTGGTTTCCCTATTTTTTTTTATTGATTTTGGATGGAAGGAAAAATGCAGGACAACATTAATCGATCTGGATTAATATGAAATGATTGATACAACTAAGATCGATACAGTTAAGTGAACAAATACTTTCATAATGGATTTGTAAAAGAAATCTACATCTATTCTAGTTCCTTTTTGTTTTTTGTGTCTGAAGAAAATGGTATTTCCAAATTGTTTTATCGTAAGTTTATGCAAGCTGTACTCATCATCAGCAGCATCATTGGTTTAACGACCATTTTTTTAATGGAAATTATTACAGACAAGGTCTGAAGACACTTAGTGTAAGGAGCTAACAAAAACGAAAGATGATTATCGCAAAGACAAGAGATGCCAAGCTAATGGACTCAGGATCTGTATTTCAATGATGTATCAAAACAGTGAATCAATGAAGACCACTAAACTAACAAGTTAAATGAGCTGGAACAAAGGAAGCAAGGAATAGATCAGACAATTCTGAGGAACACATACTGGCATGCTTTGGATGGCTTTAAGAAATTAACTTCCAAAATAACCTATTTCTAGCCAGGTCTTTATTTATCCCTCAAGTACATTTTTATCACTTCCTCCAATTTTTTTCTTTGACCATCTCCTGTAAACTAAACCTGCTACCTCAACTGTTCTACATCTATTAACCCAAGAACCACACAAAATGGATTTAGAGCTAAGCTTCTATCTTTATATCATCAACGCTCTAATCCTTATCTGGCATCTGTTGGGCTGGATGGTTCTCGTCTTCAGGAGGCGCCATATTTTGACAAGCTTCGGGGTCTGATCTTTACTCCTGATCTGAAATAGAACACGTACATCAAATCCATAGCCAAGGTTGCTGGAAAAATAGTGGGATCCTTCTACCACTCTGGTAGATATCTCACTGCTAATGCAATTCTCTACTTGTATAAGAGCCAGGTGCATCCAAGGATGGAGTACTGTTGCCACATCTGGACAGGAGCTGCTAGAAGCACCTTATCCTGCCTTGACAAAGTTCCAAATGAACTTTGTGGATTCTTTCCCACAGAAGAGATGTTGCGAACCTGTCTCTGCTTTATCATTATTTTCATGGCAAGTGCTCGTCTGAGCTCCAATCTATGGCCCCAACCTTGTCAAACTTTCCCGAAAAACACTCATCTAACTGAAACCACTATCAATGATTTCCCCTACTCTTTATCTGTGCCTACACCTAAATGTAGATTCTATGAACAAAACTTCTTTCTTAGAACTGCACGATTGTGGAACTCTCTTCCAATTTCCTGCTTTCCAGCTGACTACAATATGGCTGTTTTCAAGTCTAACGTAAACAAGTTCTTGATGAAACATCCCCTTAAGTAATCCAATTCACCAAATTTCCACTACTAACAAGTGCTATGATATTGTCCCATCAATTACTCTATAATCATTAACCTTTATCCTTTAGTGGCCTCGATGCCTTGATAAGTGGTGACTTCTTTGTAAAAAACAAAAACAAAAAAAAACATAAGCATAACACTGAAAAATATTTTAAATTCAAATTTAAAAAGACAAAAATATGGTATGGCTCTTGTACTATTTAGACTATTCAGATCATTCTCCTCATCTTGGAGGTTATTATCACAACATTTTGGTGAATGTAGCCTTTGACCTTCTTCATGATCACCCCTTTTATCTATTATATGGCCCTTTGTGGTCCACAAGGACCTCTAGCACAACAGATAACATGCTAAGTTACAATCAGTTCTTAGCGACAATCTTTTGTAGGTTGACGGATCAATCCTCAGTACAGATAATACTAAGAATACAATTATGAATTATTTAAGACTTCTTCTACCTGGTCATGGCTGATGGAACGAGAGCAATCTACCCTTGCGGATTAAATATTCAAAATTCTGTACAGAGTTTTACAAGATACACCTGAAGAAGATGGGAGATTACCTTGGCTGAAATGCTGTGAGAATAATATTTAAAATAAGAACAGTAGTAACCTCCAACCTTCTTCAGGTATATCTTGTCAAACTCTGGAATCTGCATGAAATTTAAATGGAACCCTTTCTTCAATCCACAAGAGATCTTTGGTGCAACAGATAAAGTACTAGTAAAATTCAGTTGTAAATTCAGTTCTAAAGGTTGAAAGTTCAATCTTCAGTGCAGGCAATACTCAAAATACAATTGTTAATGACTTCTACCCAGTCATGGTTGATAGAAAGAGAGCACAATACCCCCATGGATTAAATAAAGGGTTTTGTTTGAAATTCTGTGTAGATTCCAGAGTTCAACAAGTGACAACTAAAGAAGGTTGGAGGTTACATCGGCCGAAATGTGAAAAAAAAACAACAAAAAAAAACACCTAAGATGAGAACAGTAGTCTGAATAATCCAAATTATCAATCCTCATTGTAAAAATACAAAAATAAAAATTATTTTTTACTATTTTCTCTCTTAGATTAATCCTTTCGATCCCTCCTTTCCTTCTTTTTGTATGTAATAAAGAGACAAAGCAAACTAATCAATTAGTTTTACCATATAATTAAACTTCCAGACCCAGACATAAAAAAGAAAGAAGCAATGACATTTCTTAACATTGTTTATTTCATGTTTAATTAAATGCTAAAGAAAACATCAATTAGAATAATTAAGTTTATTCAAATGCTGAAAGTTCATTTAAACTGGCAAGCTCGGTGATTGATTGGTTTGATAAACAAAAGAAATTCGTGTAATATTTGTGACTGGTAAAAAACAGCATTAGCAATGTTTTGCAAGTTGTTGTCTCTCATAACATTGTGAGCTGTCCCTCTTTACATCTGGTGTAAATTATATAAGCAGCTACATTAGGAACATCATGATATATGGAAGTGAATCTCTCACCTTGTCATCTATTGTCCGACTGTAGCATGATGAGAGAACTAGGATTAGAAACTTATGTAAAAAGGGACAGACAACAGTAAGTAAAAGAGCAAATTAGATAAGTTTGAAAATGATATTTGGAAAAAAGTTAGAATCGAACCCTGTGGGCAAGTGTTAAAAAGATAATAGATATTTAATTTAGGAATGTAGTCGATTGTTTATTCTTTTAGAAATAACTGGATATCAAATATGTCAGTTAAAAGAATGGACAATACAAGTTTAGAAATAATGATAATTCAATTTAGGAATTTCTTTGTTTACTAGAGACGTGTAGATGCATGTGCAAAGTGCACGTGTAATTTGAAACATGAGGGAGTCACATTGTTTCACCACGCCTCTGACGTCATCAAGAAAGGAGATTCCCAATATATTGAGATGGGTTCGAGTCATAGAGAGACGAGAGTCAGAGAGCGACTTAGTGAGAGCTGATGCCCTTGGAGGCAAAGGGAGGAAGAAGAAACTATGTAGTCGTAAAGGCTTGAATCCCTGACCATCATCAATCATCCAGCTGGTATGAATAAAGAATCATCTATATTTGTAAACTGTTGTCTTTGTCTGTCGTCGTTCCACCAAAAGGAAAAGGTAAATGTGTTTTGTCTATCATCTTAAAAGAACTGTCTGTCTCATTCCTATCACCATTAAGTAATGACTCTCTGATGTAAAAAGATCAGCATCATCATCATCATTGTGATGCACTCAGTGTTGCATCATACCTCTCAGATGCGTAATAATAACCTGAAGTCCCCAGGAATTGTCACAGTCGTCATCATGATATAAACAGTAAATAAATGTCATTATCATCCGTATTATGTGTCTCCGATACGCACGCCCCTGACTACACAACAAAGCATCTGTAATGTGAAATCTGACCCAATGCAACAAAGTAGGTCAGATGATTTGCTGAAAGCATTACACTTGTCAAGCGTAGAGGTTATCCCAAGAATGAATCAATTATGTTTGTATGGCCATATAGAGCATCCATCCTCCTAGATGAACCATTGCAGAAGCGGGAATGTTTCAGATTGCTTGAAAAATTGGCCAACCAAGGAAAATTTGGATGCAAGTGATTAGACAAAAAGGCACAAAATAAAATTTGGATACAGCTGATGGAGAATGAGTTGTAGAAGGTTGGAGGTTACATCGTCCAAAATGTTGCGCGAATTACACTCAAGATGAGAACAGTAGTCCAAATATTTCAAATTATCAATCCTCATCTTAAAAATTAGAAACTGTTTGAAAGAATATTTTTCTTTTTTTACAAGGAAGACACTTTTTATCAAAACCCAAAGACCACTCGAGGATAACATCTGGTATTATTTGGATAACTTTAAGGGGGTCAGGAGACTTTAGTCTAGTTAGGAACAAAGTGCAATATTTGCTCTGATACTACACATCATCTTTTATATTTTTGCAAAGGCAATCCAGAGTACCCCTTTTTGGGAAGCTGGATTTTCTCCACATTAAAAACTGACCTTGTGTTCAACCTTGCCCTTGTGCAGAGGCAAGTATATATATACTAGTGTTGAGATGATTAATCAGAATCAAAACCTTTTTGGGTATTAGAATCAGAAAAATTTGTACCTATTTTCCAGTGCCAAAAACGATTCTTTTAATTGTTTTATTTTTTCTTTATTTCATTTTGTTTAAAACAAAATCTTCCAGTACTGGTAGTAAAATTAAGATAAATATTTATTAATTTTAAACTACCAACTACCAGTAAAACTAAAATCTATAAACTATACCTCCCAAGTTTATTTTTACGTTTGAGAAAATACCTGGACATTTAACATGTGTTTTTATATTGCCCCCCCCCCCCGCCATTTAGCCCCCAAAGTCCTCAGGGGACGTCAAATTTTTGTGAAAATGAACAAACAGCACAGTTTTAGGTCTTAACATATGTAAATTTGAGTTCTGCACCATGCAAAAAAAAAGAAATGACTAAGTCCATCATTAGACCCCCCTCCCCATTTAGCCCCAAAAGTCTCCCACACCTTAACATATTTACATTTGAGTTCAGCACCATAGAAAACTGCTAAATAGACATACACAGAAAATTTGGGACAAATATGGTAAAATGGAGTGTTTTTATTAGCCCTAAAAGAGCTCATGGGGCACACTCAAGAGTTATTGTGAAGTATAGACAAACAGAATTATATAGAAATCAGTTAGTTACAACTTTTCAGAAAGTTTTATAAAAATTTAAGGCATCAATTTTTTTTTTAATAAGCATAAAAGTATCAATTTTAGTCATTTTAACCCAAAAGGCAACCCTAGGAGGGAAACCGCACAGTTTTCATGGAAAATCCGTTCTGTTACTTTTTTACTCATATCATGTTTAATGTTTGTGCAAAATTTCAAAAAATTCCAAGGTGCAGTTATTGAGAAAAATGCGAACAGACAAGGGTGAATTTACAGGTCCACCCTCCTTTTGTCGGGGAACCAACAAAGCTATAATAGACAAATGTAGATATAATAAATGGATGTCACTTACAAATTGCAATGGTCTTCATGTCCAAAAGATAAGCAATTTTCTTGTTATTGTCTTGTCCTCTCACTTTTCTTTCATTTAAACGAGCACTGAAAAATAGACATTTATCAAATCTTGAGATCAGAGACATTTTGTAACACGCACAAAGACTCAACTCAACAGGCATCTAACAATAAAAAAAAATATAAAATTAGACTTTTTAGTACATTTTTTTTTAAAATTCCATTTTCACCTCAAACAAGGCACAGTGCCACTTTGATGTAGGGGGCTACTTTCAGGGACATAAGTTGCAGGGATGCTATGTAGGGAGTTGAGCAGCAAGATGTCTGTTCACATTACACTTGAACTTCTGAGTGTCAGTACAGTTGAGAAAGCAGGAACCCGGAAGGGCGTTGCAAAGTCTAGCAGTTCTGGGGAAGAAACTATTAGAGTAGAAGGCTTTCTTACATCTAGGAATCTCTACTATGTAGGGGTGGGATTTGGCTGCTTGTCGGGTTTGTCAGGAGTTATTACATAAAGGGGATACACGGGATTGTAATTTGTTGGAGCATCCACCATTAAAATACTTGTAGAACAAGCAGAGGGATGCAACATTTCATCAGTGGGACAGAGGCTGAAGCCTAGATGACAGTTTGGGACATTAAAAACAGGAAAAAGTTATGGCCCATTGACATAGAAGTAGTGCTTTATACAAACTGATGATTGAATATAGTTAAATTTGTGCTCATTTTTTTCATTAAATACTAATCTCTATTAATCCATAGCTGTACATCAAATGGATACCATACTACTGAGTTTGCTGCACCAATAAAAAAGGTTCATAAAAAATCTCAGTCAGATTGGCCAAGTAGTTTCCAAGAAAATTTCTAGAATAGATGTGGTAACTAATCCCTATCAATCCCAATTAACCCTTAACTATGCATCAAATGGATACGATAATAATTAGTTCGCTGCACCATACAGGGCCATACAAAATTTTCAGCCAAACAGATCCAGGAGTTTCCAAAAATGATAACTAAAATGAGGGGGGAAAAAAACATATTACAAAGTCTTTTATGATTAGGGTGCAATTGCACTGAAAGTCTCAGAAAATTAAATAAAAATGATTTTCATTAAAAAAACAGATTACAGTATTACTCAGTTTTCAAATGGTCTCATCTTAATCTTACGAAATAAGGCTTTCAAGGATGTGGCTTGCTGCTATTCATATATCTATATTATATTTCTCTTTGTCTGAAGACAAAATAGATGGCATATAGTATCAGAACAGATACTACACTTTACCCTTAACCAAAAGGTAAATTTTCTCATTGATAGACACCACTCTTCTGGATGAGTAGATGAGATTTCCTGACTGATCCTCTCTACTCAGAATCAAAAGGCATTGTTCTCTCCATCAATTCTAATAAAACAGAGTTAATGCGTTCTTATTAAGAATCGGTATAATCATGTTGACACACCGGTTCTTGTTTAACCATCAAAGTTAAGCAACGTTGAGCCAGGTTAGTACTAAAATGGGTGACCATTTGGAAATTCCAGGTACTGTATGTACTCTCCGCTTATCTTGGCATTGTTTCTAGTCATCCTGGACTTCTCCTTGCCACTGGACTCAAGCAGTGCTGAATCAGGAGAGGTGTGATTGAGGATTGCATAATCCTTGCTCCACAATTACACGCACAGCTAACCTTACAGGGGGGGTATCCTTTGTCTTTCGAGATTGAATGGAGGCAATGACTAAGAGTCATGATATCTTGTAAATCTTGGAAATTAGTAGACCAGTTCATAAGTTATTGTAGCAAAACGTTGCTTATTGAATGTGATGTCAATCGTAGGTGTAGGTAAAGAATGAAGCTAACAATCATATGAAAATCAAATCTCTCTGATAATATAAAATGAAACAATGTCAGTGACATAGCATGAATGAAATGTAAAATCATGTTTCTAATCAAAAATGAAAGAGTTAAGTGATTTTGAATGGAAAAATTCAATGATTATTTTACAGTGTTAGGAATAAGACATTTTTTAATGAAAATTCAACTTGCAACTGAACATCTACTTTGTAAGTTTATCTACTTCTTCTGTAACAGAGCGAAGATGCACATATGACAGCAGCAGCAGTTGTATGCAGATGACTGAGCCATGTGTGAGTTGATGTCACAGCGAGAAAAAAAAGGAAAGAAAAAGATTATAAAAAAAAGAAAAACGTGGCCGTGTAGTGACTGTGGCCTGAGAGCGACAGGGAAAGATTTATACTAAATATAGCTGGACAAAGAGTACCATGTGTTCGACACAGCAAAGCTTTGTTAAGCACATTATAATATGAGAAGACTTTTGAACAAGAGACAAGGCGTTATTCTGGAAGTACTTGTAAATAAATGTCTGCTGTTTCAACTGAAAAAAAAAAGTGAGTTGAATTCTTCCCTTGTTTTTGCAACTGTCTGCATACAATGTGCGTGTCCTGAGTGTTGATATGTAACAACTATGTTACACTTTGTCAAGGGATTAGACACAAGATCAGATAGGGACTTGAAAAGCAAAATGAAGTACATTCTGGCTTGAGTGAATCCAATTGGCATTTTTCAGTAGGGTTACTTCAATAAACCAAATGGAATGTGCTCTGATAAACTCATAACACTTGTGCCCCCTTGATGTACATACTCTCAATTGACTCAATAAGCAACAAAATCCCACCCATTCACTGTTGAGATCCCTAGATGCCAGAAAGCCTGTTACTCTAATAGTTTCTTCCTTCGGACTGCTAGACTTGAGAATTCTCTCTGTGTTCCCTGCTTCCCTGACTATACTAGCCATCAGAAGTTTGTGAACAGGCATCTCGCAACTTAACTCCCCACAGTTCCAAATGTTCCAAGTGGCAATACGCCTTGTTTGGGGTGGAAAAATAAAAACCTAACCATTTCTCAAAGACAGAGAAATCAGGCCTGGGAGGGTGCACTTCCTAGGACGGAACAGAACTATACTTTAGCCTGGCTGCAACAAAACTATTGTCAGACTGATTGTTGAAGATGTATGAGAAACAATGTAAAACTTTGGTTTACAATTTATTTGAAATGAACGATGAACCAACAGATTTGAAATGGCACACATACATCAAATCCATTGCCAAGGTCACTGAAAAAATGGTGGGATCATTCTACTGTTCCAATAGATATCTCACTGCCAATTCAATTCTCTACATGCATAAGAGCCAAGTACATCCAAAGATGGAATACTGGGCAGGAGCTGCTTGAAGCACTCTATTCTGCCTTGACAAGAGTTCAAAATAGACTTTGTAGCCTAGTAGGAGATGCCTTTTTCTCTTCCCTGCAACCTCTTTCCCACAGATGAGATGTTGCAAGCATGTCTCTGCTCTATCGTTATTTTCATGGCAAGTGCTCTGAGCTCCAATCTATGGTCCACCCCCCCCCCTGCCAAACTTTCACAAAATCACTCATCTAGCTGAAACAGCTATCAATAATTTCCCCACACTCTTTACATGTGCCTAAACCTAAATGTGGATTCTATGAACAAAGCTTCTTTCTCAGAATTGCACGCCTGTGGAACTCTGGTCCGTTTGCCTGCTTTCCAGCTAACTACAGTACGGTCGTCTTCAAGTCTAACATAAATAAGTTCTTGATGAACCTTCCTTTTAAATAATCCAATTTACCAAATTTTCACTAATGATTACTACGATATTGTCCCAATGACTACGTTGCACTCATTAACCCTTATCTTCGAATGTCCTCCAGGCCTTTATAAGAGGTGACTCCTTTGTAAAAAAAAAAAAAATATGTCAGAGATTGTTATTGTGAATATGTATTAAATTATTATAACTTGAGTTCCTTCAGCTATAATCGAAACTGAAACCAAAACTTATAATTCTTGGTAAAATTATTTATTACAAGAAATGGAAGGTCATAACAAATGACAGTCACTCGGAAGAAAGCGTGACACACAAAATAACACACACGCTATCATTAATATATAGATTCTAAGCTATGAAAAACAGATTTCTTTTTTTTTTAATTTTTGAAATGAAGAATGAATGTTCATATTATTTGGATTAATCGGATTACAGTAATCCAAAAAGATTTGTTTTGATACTTTATTTTTTCTGCAGCACCTTATGCATTTTGGGGCCAGTAAATAACGGAGCATAGCGGATCCAAAGGTTTTGGAGAAAATAATTCCCTATTAATCAATAAGAATGGTTCAAATCGAAAAGAAATTCAAAGACCCACCTACCTGACCAGCAGAGGGTTCATGAACTCTGTCCGTACACAACCAATGATTTCATTGACACCGTATTCAATCAAAGTAAGTTCACCAGCATTAAAGATCATACAAACCTAAGAAAAAACAACATCTCAACTATATATCCAATACTAAATAAAAGATGAGGAATAAAAGTTATATATAACTTTATTGTATATGGACAATAAGGAAAAGTAAAGGGAAAAATTAAGAAAAAAAAACTTGTTAGGACATAGCGTTCCAAAGCTAAATGCTTTTCATCAGAAGAGTAGAAAGGCCAGAATTATACACAATGCAAATATAAAAAAAAAAAAAAACTGGTTTAATAACATTTAGATATAAAATGAGAATGAAGGAATAGGCTAATATAGTAAAAAATAATTAAAAGTAGGTACAACATATAAGGGTAAATTGGAAGGGTAGTATATATGTAGGTAATAGTAAATAAATAAAATAAAAATAAATTATATATAGGTCACTGTGAAATAATGAGGATCACTAAAGAAGAGCCAACAATAAAAGAAAGGAAAAGATATGGAAGAGAGATGAGAAAGTGGAGAAAGGAGAGGAGATAGAAACAGTAAATAAGGGATATCGGAATACATATATAAATAAGATAAAAAATAAAATGATCTAAAAGCGAAGAAAAGATTGTTTGCTCTTCTTAATAATGTTGATCTTTTCTTAACAAGTTTTTGCTTTGTTAAAGATTTAATCTTTGGAAAAATTCATTCTACATAAAATTTAGAAAATAACCGGACTACCCGTGACCCGTTGGGTCAGTATGTTATATTAGCTATGGAATTAATGCATGAGCGTGACACTTGTGATTTAAAGAAAATAGTTTTTTTTTTGACATAACAGAAACATTTCTATGAAAGTATATTAAAATGAAAGAATATAGATAGATTTCTATGAGTCGTTCTGTTTATTATAATTGATTATTTTTGAAAAAAAAAAAATTTACAGTTACTGAATTATAAGTGGTTGGCTATACTTATAGGTAAATGTGCACTGAACAGATACCATAATACTTATAGTTAAATTCACATTTTGATATATCTGCTTTTTTTAAGTTTTTTTCTTAGATTGTTCATTTCTATATTACGTTATTTTAAACCCCACTCTTCCCATGTTAAATAATAATTTTGAAATAATGACGTTAATATTTCAGTGCGCAGGTCATGCGCAACCGGATGTCGTAAACCAGAAAGTGAGTTACATACATCGTTACAAGGTCATTTGAGTTTTATAATTATATAGATTATTCTTTAACTCTAAACTGGTGAAGATTTCATCTGGCAGGGTCTGTTTTCCAGCAATAGCTAAAGCAAAGTAACTAATTATTTTTTAAGAAATTATTTCCCTTATGCCAACTCATTCATTAAGTAATCTACAAAAGTGTGTGTCCAGAGAGAGGAATGGGCTAAAGAGAGAAGAAAGATCGAGTGCATTTCTATGTGGTCCACCCTTCCAGGCTTTGACTCCTCACTCTTTTAGAAAAGTGTTAGTTTATTGCTACTCTCCCAAGGAATGTTGATGGGGCTGCCCAGGCAAATATTTGCATTTTTATAACTAGAAGAGTATTTGTCGCAAAGATTTTATAGGGGAAGAAGGCTTGATCTTATTCAAAATTTATAAACTGTATTTATATCTGTTAAGGCATTCTTACTTAAGTAAAAATAATAAGTTGAATATAGAAATAACAAATATCTATAAATATCACAATTCCTAGCTTGTAGCGAAAGAGTAATATCAGATTAATCAGATGGAAATCTAAGCAAGGAAATCCGCACACATACATAACTGAATATCATTAAATGAAAATATAAACAAAAAGAAATACTTACATTTTCGTTATCAAAATAATATTTCTCCTTTCCTCCCGAGAACTGCCATGGAATCTGGAAAACAGATCAATTATTGATTTTTAACCGATTGTAGATCTATTTCTTTCTCTTTCAAACAAACGGAATGAATAACAAGGAAAAATAATATATCATTCCAATACCATCTGTTGGCATAAAGATTATAAACATGAAGGTTATCAAAACAAAAACACATACACTTTCACACGCGGCATAATTATAGCAGTGGTAAACACTGAAATTTATTTCCTCTTTTGGAGAACAGCCCCTGCAAGGTGATTGGTTCACATGAGGATCAATGAAACCCTAAGTAACTACTTTCAGACCCTTTGAGATTAAGGACACTTTAGAAGAATGATATGCAATAAAATTCTTTTTTTAAACTTGCAAACAATGCTACAGAAACATATGGAATTCTTCAGATTGCTTTTGGACTATCTTGCATGAATTGCACATAAGTTTTTGAGTGGCATAAGAGATTCAAGGAAGGTAGGGAGTTTTTGAGGGATGATGAGAGGTGTAGGAGGGGTAAGGAAGTCAGAACACTAGAATTGATTGGTCAAATGAAGAATTTCATGGATAAGAACTGTTGTGTGTCTTTAGAAAAGTTTGTCCCAAGGATGCTCAGAAAAGATCAGACTATTTGACCAAGATGGGCATCAAGACAGTTCCTCACTCTTCTTATAGTCCAGAACTTGCTCCCTGTGACTTTTGGTTATTCCCTAAGCTCAAGGAAGACCTTAAAGCCTGTTGTTATGAAACAATTGAGGAGAGTAAAGGGACTGTGATGAGAGTCATTGACGTGCTTACATAAGAAAACTGCCATGGGTCCTTCCAGAAGTTGTTGGAACAGTACAACAAGTGCATTGCAGCCGGATGAGATCACTTTGAAGGGCACTAGAGTATCATTAAAAGTGCCCATACAAAAATAGTCTGAAAACTTATTAAAAACGCACCTTGTATTTTCATAATTACAGAAATAATATATCTTTCATTGAAAAAATTGGCCAGCATTTGCATTTTTTTAACATGAGAGTCACAACTTATCAAAGCCCAAGGCCATTCAAGGATAAAGATTAATGAGTGTATGATAGTCACTGAAGCAACAGCATATTAATAGTTAGTAGTGGAAATGGGGAAAAAATGGATTGTTTTGGTAGGATGCGGTTCAACAAGAACTTGTTTACATTGGACTTTAAGATGACCATTTTGTAGTCAGCTGGAAAACAGGCAAGCGGAACAAAGTCTACAGGCAAGCAGTTCTAGGAAAGAAGCGTTGTTGATGGAATTTGCATTTAGATTTCAGCACATATAGGGAAAAAAAAAATCATGAAATATTTATTCGGCACCTTCATACTTTTTATCTGGAAAATTTTGATGATAGCACAGTCCTCATCTATAATATAAAAGCGAAAATGTGTGTTAGTATGTGCACATTTTTTGTATGTCCGGTAAAGGTTTTTGGAGGGGGGGGTCACTAATTCTTAAAACTTTTTATATACTCCCTAGATTATAATATCTCCGATTTACAAAAGGAGGTTGTGTCTATCTTTTATTTGAGCGACTTTTACACACTATTTTTGTGGTATTTCCTAGTCTCTGCGTGTTTGTTTGGCTTTTTCGTATAAAAGTAAAACATTAAAAAAAAAAAAAAAAAAATCGAGTCGCTGGCCTCCGTGGCCAGCAGAATCAGCTTTGATCACTGTGGGGAAAACCCCTTCATATCAGACAATTGCTATTCATTAAGACACTGCCAGAGCTCCCCACTCTTGGGGGAGCTGATTTAAACCATGACGATGGAAAGAACTGCCGAACTGCCGTGATTTAATTTCTTCTACGTTAACTCATTCACTTTCACTTTCTGCATGTCAACTTTTTAATCGTTAAATTAGAACGCTTTTCACTTCCTGTCCTGTCGTGGCTGAGCGGTAACATCTCAGTTTTTTTTTCACTTTCACCTTCGCGTCAAGGCTTCGGGTTCGAGCCTACCTGGCTAGTACAATTTTTTTTTTTTTCCTCAACACACATCTTCAAACACCCAGGCAATGCCAGGCACCCACGCTAGTTCTACATAAATACCAATTGAACTGTAATATTGAAATCTGAATGCATGCAAATTTTCGGTGGAGCCTTCAAATTAAGTTATGTTTACTTCAGAGGAGTTTGGAAACCGGAAGTCATTTGGATGAGCTAATGTGTGAAATTGCCACTACGTTTGATTACCTAAAAGAGGTTGATATGATATAAAACAAAGTGGCCTAGAGTTAGAGATTTTTTGACAATCACGTCGAATCATGTATATTTCTGAAATAATAATGCTAACTCCTTATTAGAAAATAAACTGATATATTTTTTTATTGTGTCATGGAGTCTACTTTGGATACGGGTTTCCCATCAGGAGTTTCTTTTCGATCTCTAACCTATATATCGTCATAGAAGTAAAGAGATTTTTCCAACTTTCTTCCCTTCTTGTCTTTTTGTTGACCACAATCCCAAACATAATCACCTTTTAAATCCGTTCGGTATCAATGAATTAAACATTAGATAACATGAAAAGGATTGATATGCTACAAAATAAAACAACCAAACCATGTACGTATACAGTTTGTATTGACTGATTTCTTGATATAAAAGGTAGGCCCTGAAACAGTGTGTATTCTCTCCTGACGACCCAAAATGATCTGTACACCAGAATGTATTACCCTACAAAGAAAAAAACCCATAAACTTTACTATATACAAGTCTACAGGAAGAGGAGGCTCCAAAATGGTGCATATTCTCTCCTAATTACTCAACATTATCTGGAGACAAGAATGAAATACTTCATGTGTTAAAACATCTGATAAACTTTATTATATACATGTCTACAAGGTAAGTTGTTTCTTCCAAACAGCAATATCTTCTGTTGGTTGCTCGCTTCACTGCGAGTTTCTGCTGCTATTCCGATAGCAAATATCATTCTTGTGTCTTGCTCTGTCAACTGAGACCTTTGTCCCACCTTGCCAACACCTGACGGACTGTATCAAGCAACTCTCTTGTAATTAAATCTTTTTCTTCTTCCTTCTTCTTAGAGAGAGAGAGAGAGAGAGAAGAGAGAGAGAAGAGAGAGAGGAGAGAAAGAAAAAGGGTGAGGAGAAGGAGAAAGGAAAGGAGAGAGAGAAATAGAAAGAGAGAAAGGGCAAGAGAGAAAAAGAAAGGGTGAGAGAGAAAGAGATGGAGAGAGAGGAGAAAGGAAAGAGAAATAATAGTTTATATAATATTCTGCTTGTTCCTGTTTTAGTTAGTCTGTATGTTATGCTTTGGAAAAGGCCAAATGCAATATTTGAAGGCTAAGCTGCTTCAAAAAAAAGAAAGCCAAATTTGCCACATTCGGCTTAAAAAAAAAAAAAAAGGCAATCTGATAACCCTGGACAAGAATATGAGAGTGAAATCCTTTTGATGCAGCTTCGTTTTCAAATATCATAATAGTAATATATGATCATTATAATAATAGCCTGAGAAAGAAACTCTTAGTAATTCTGACATGCAGCAGTTCTTCATTGAACAAAGAAAATATCAACTTTATCAAAACATATTTGTTAATTGAATATATTTCTCATCTTGCTGAATTTCTGTGGGTTCTGCTAGTAAATAAAGAGTAAACGAGAGAAAGAGAAATAAAGATGAAGATTATATATATATATATATATATATATATATATATATATATATATATAAAGATAGATAGAGAGAAAAAGTTAAGATAGAGAGAGAGAGAGATAGAGCAATAAAGATGGAGAGAAAGAGAAATAATAATAAATAAATAAATAAAGAGTAAAGGAGAGAAAAAAGAGACAGAAAAGAAAGAGGGATGGAGAGAGAGAGAGAGAGAGAGAGATGACATGTTTCGCTTTCTCTTCCGTTGAGTGTCTCGAAGAACACACAGATGAAAGTCAAATACACAAGACATGATAAAACAGCACGGATTTGTCAATATTTCAAAATATAAAAGACACTTGAGAAGGCAAAGCTGAAACGAATGTATCCATTCAATGTACACATTTAAAAGAGAAACTACTTTTTCATGCTTAAGCATGACAGGATAACAAATAACCAAAACCTTTTAAAGAAATGCATAGAAATACCATTTTCTCATGTGTTTTCGATTAAGCTTAATAATTTGGTGAAAATACTATTTCTAAATTGTTTGTGAAAGATTGATCAACCAAGAGACAGAGTCTCATATAGAGAGTCATTCATTCAATTTGCTAATATAACCATTAAAAAAAACTATTTCAAACTTAAGCATAATAGATCAACAAAAATACTATTTCAAACTTCAGCATGACAGACCTAGAACAATATTTCAAACTGAAAAATGAAAAACCAAGAACAATATTATGTCAAACTTAAGAATGAAAAAATAACAATATCATTTCAAACTTAAGCATGACAAATACAGCACAATATCATGTCAAACTTAAGCATGACAAACCAAGAACAATATTATGTCAAACTTAAGCATGACAAAGAAACCATGATATTATGTCAAACTTAAGCTTGACAAACCAAGCACAATATTATGTCAAACTTAAGCATGACAAAGAAACCATGATATTATGTCAAACTTTAGCTTGACAAACCAAGAACAATATTATGTCAAACTTAAGCATGACAAAGAAACCATGATATTATGTCAAACTTAAGCATAACAAACCAAGCACAATATTATGTCAAACTTAAGCTTGACAAACCAAGCACAATATTATTTCAAACTTAAGCATGACAAACCAATGACAATATTATGTCAAACTTCCACATGAAAGACTGACAAAAATATTATTTCAAACTTAATTATGGCAAACCAAAAAGAATACTATTTCAAACTTAAACTTGACAGACTGACAAAAATACTGTCAGCCATGACTGGGTAGAAATCTTAAGTAATCCACAATTGTATTTTGAATGTTTTAAACCTTCAACTTCAAGAAAAGTGTAACCCACAACAGAATTTTTTTACAAAATACTTGCTTTACTCTTGCAACGTTGAGTTCTTACACAAATTTGAACAATCCAAATAAATATATATAAATTTAATCTTTAACATATTTACACCAGTCCAATGCATGGTAAGTCTGCTAGTATTTAATATACACACACTTGGCAGTAAATGAGTTAAAAATGGCCAATTTTTTCCTATGTTTCTTTTTGAATGATTGCCAAGATTTACGATAAATTGATGACAACCCTGATGAAACATTCTCTTATCTGCAATCTCTTATCGCAAGAATTTCTCATCCACTATGTTGTATCATCATATTGTTTCGCTTATCATATTTTTCTTTTTTTTATTCACAGATTTTAATCAACTGTCACAATATTTTTCAACATCAGAAAGCAGTCCCTCTCCCCATCTTCCGACAGTTACTTGTTCAACATTTTCTTATCGCAAATACTTCTTCGAATGCTTGTTGTTTGTATGGTTGATTTTGGATTTATTTCAACCAGCAGAAGTATTGGTTTATGTTGAATTTCTCCAAATTTACTCTTCTGCACATTAACCAAAAAATATGTATTACTAGAAGGCTGCTCGGTGTTGCCTGGTTGTAAAATATGCATAAATATTATATTTTAATTAATGCATAATTCTTAGTTATTAAAAACAGAAATAGCATAAATATTAAACGTAATGTTAAATTCCTTTAAAAAAAAAATGAAGTAAAAAAAAAAAATAGTAAGAAACTGAGATGTGCATGCAAGTATCAAGTTTTTTCTAAATTCACTTCTTGTAAGTAAAAAAAAAAAAATATTCGAGCTGAGATCAAAATGAAAATCTACAGTGAGTCAAGTATGATAATTTTTAGGCCAGCTTGACACAATCTTTAAAGAGTGTTTTCAAACCTACTTATTCTTAACATAAGTAATCTGTCATATGAATGATTCACACATGCGCATTTGTGAAATAGTTGATAAATAGAAAAAATCCGATGGCCCCGACGTACCAATTTTTCAATTTTGGCCTCTTGCAGGGGCCTGACAATATTTTTCGGACACTTTGAAAAAAGTACTTCAAGGTGGTTACTACTGCCAAAAACTTTTAAGATTGTAGTATGTAGTTGAGGAGTGAAAATCCACTACTAGTGTAATCATTTTTCAGTTTAGCTTCGATAATTTTATTTTTTTGTGAAAACTTGTTCGACACTATTTTTTGGACATGACAAAAAATCCTATTTTATTAAGAGCTATGTTCATGTATATGCTGCTGTATGCAAATTTTCTGTTTGTACTCTTAGCTGTCATCATTAGAATCAATTATCTGTTCTATTCTATTGGCAAAACAGTCAAGTTTAATGAGGTAAAATGCATTCAAAAGAAGTTGTTTGTTTGGCACGGAAGAAGCGGGAAGATGGCCTCAGCATCAGAAGGATCGCCATGGATTTGAACCTATCGAAATCAATGGTCAAATACATGCTGAAGACAAACTCCGAATGGAAAAAAAAGAGAGGACGGAAAAGATCAATTGGCAAGAGGACTGAAAGGAGAATGAAGAGGACTGTGACACGACTTTTGACATCTGGAGAAAAAGTTACAGCAAGAAAAGTGAAGGAGAAATAGGAATTGGATGTAAATGTCCGAAAGAACGCTGCATAAGATTGGTTTGAAGTATGCAAAAGCAAAGAAAAAATTACACTTACAAAGAAACACCAAGGAGCAAGACTGGAGAGTGCTAAAAGGTGGTTAACAAAGCATGTTGACTTTAAGAAGGTTATATTTACTGATGAGAAGCGTTTCAAGTTTGATGGGCTCGATGAATGGTATACTTGGTTGAGAAGGGGTGAGTCTGTTGTACTGAACAAACGACAGATGGGAGGAGGAGTTATGGTTTGGGGTATGATCTTTGCCTATGGAAATATATGGTTGGAGTGGCTGAAAGGACAACAGAACAGCAAAAGCTACAAACAGTTACTGGACGAGAAAGCCTTACTAAGGATAAGAAGAGAGGTGGGGAATGATTTCGTTCTTCAGCAAGGCAATTGCAGCATCCATGTGCCAAAACTCATGAAAGAATGGATGGCTAAAGTGAATATGATTACTTTGGAACGGCCTGCAAAAAGCCCAGATCTAAATTTAATGGAAAAATGTTTGGGAAATGCTTGCGCAACTTGTCTATGATGGACCTGAAATAAGAAAAGAGGCTCAACTATGGGAATGAATACTAGATGCCAAAAAACAATTAATAGAAACGCGTAGAGATGTTATTGTGCAAATGTTTGATGATTATGAAGAGAAATTGATGAAAGTTATTAAGAAAAGTGATATTACAGACTATTAACAGTTTTTCAACGATGTCCGAAAAATAATGTCACGTGTGTTTTGTATAAAATGATGAAAATTAAATATTTTTCCTTACCTAATCGATTTTCTTCCATTTTTATTACAGGTATTGTCTTTATATGTTTATGTTATTCTATTGAAGGAATTTCACCACTCTATGGTACTCGGAAAGTCGAATACTAAAGTGTCCGAAAAATATTGTCAGGCCCCTGTAGCAGCCCCTTTTTTTTTTGAAAACTGATTAAAACGTTTTCCACATGTCTGAATACCCCATACACCAAATTTCAAGTCTGTAAATCAAACATTTGTTCAGTATATAGGTTGAGAAGTGTCCTAACACACACATTCTCACTTTTATAGATTTGGCTTAAAGAAAGCCAGCATCTACTTTTCACCCATTCTCATGGGTCAAATTATTTTATGATAGTCAATAGCTTACAAAGGCATTTTGGAAATTATTTTTTCTTACAATTGAAAATAAAAACATTTCTTTTTTCCCAATGTTTGAGATTAGGGACTTTGCTCTATCGTTATTATCATTGCAGATGCTTGACTGAGCTCCAATCTTTGGTTCCCACATGTAAAGCATTCACAACAAAAACTCATCTACCTACAACCACTGTCAATAATTTCTCTTTCTCCCTCTGTGTACCTAAAACTAAATGAAATTTCCATGAGCAAAGTTTCATTCCAAGCACAGAACATCTATAGAACACAATACCATGGAGTGGGGTTTTCCAGCTAACTAAAACAGTCGTTTTCAAGTCTAATATAAACAAATTCTGCCTAGTTTTAACTATCATACTAATAATCAAGTTTCATCATCAACCTGATAAACTCTTTAATCTTTATCCCTGAGTGGCTTTTAGGCCTTGATAAGTGGTGAATCATTAGTTAAAAAAAAAAGGCTTACCTCACTGAACTTGTTGGTGTGTAAATCTCCAAGCATGAGAGTATCAGATGAATTTGCAACTAAATAACGGTCGCCTCCCATAATACGTACTTCATCAATCTCATAGCCATATTGGGATTTGAGAACAATCTTGGCCCCGTTTGCTAAATTCTTCACAATCACCTGTCAGGAAAACAAAAAATTAAAAATCACAACAAAGTAGCATAATATTTTTAAATTTAAAAGAAGGTAAAGCGCGAATCCAAAAAACAGCTTCTACACTCTTATCGGAATGGTATTCTGAGTTTTCTGTTTTCATATTTATTAAGTCACTAGCAGGAAAACCTGACGTTGCTCAGGATTGAATTAGGATCACTACTATGCACTTTCCCACTATAATTACGACTATATTGCTTTGTAATCTAAATAAAAATTGACAGAACTCCTTTTCACTGACACCATAATACACACCAACTTTTAATTTTGATGTGTTCTACCAGCTGCCAAACACTTGCATCATTGTCCTCCATAATTTGTCCTTAACGCAGACATTTCTTTCATATGCAGATTAATGCCTTCACACTTTTAAACCATACATCCCTCCCCCCTCACCATGATCTTTAATAGTAAGGACTAGTTATGTTTGGTCATGTAGCGAGAGCTAGTTATGTTTAGTTGTGTAGTGAAGGCTAGTCGTGTCTGATCATGTAGTCAGGGCTAGTTGCCTTCCTCCGACAATTTTATACATGATTCAAATTTCCTAAAAATAGGATATATTTGAAGTTTTGAAGGAGGTTCAGCTCCCATAGCTCACTTAGGTTAGAACTGCACGCCTGTGGAACTCTGTTCCGTCTGCCTGCTTCCCTCCGGACTACAACTTGGATGTCTTTTTTTTTTTTTTTTTTTTTATTACATTTTCACCCCAAACAAGGCACATTGCCATTTTGGTGTAGGGGGCTACTATCAGGGGAAACATCTACTGGGGTACTATGTAGGGATTAGGGCAGCGAGATGTTGGTTCACGTTGCACTTGAACTTATGCATGTCAGTACAGTTGGGGAAGCAGTGACCTGGAATGGAATTCCAAAGTCTAGCAGTTCTGGGGAAGAAACTACTGGAGTAGAAAGATCTTTTACATCTAGGGATCTCTACAGTGTGGGGGTGGGACTTTGCAGCTTGTCGGGTTTGTCGAGAGTGTTCACATCGTGGGGGCACAAGTGCTTGCAGTTCTTCAGAGTCCAATGTTAACAAATTCCTAATGAACCGCCCCCTTAATTAAACACTTCATCAAATCTCCACACTAACGTAATGTACTTGCAATAACCCTTATCCTTGAGTTGCTTCCGGGCCTTGATAAGTGGTGATCACTGTGTAAAAAAAAAAAAAAAAAAAAAAAAAAAAAGGTCACTTAGAAATTTGTAAACATTTCCATTGCCTTCCACAGAAAATTTTACATACACTTTCAGATTTTATGGAAATTTTCAAACATTCTTTTTTGTAGGGAACACAAAAAGATCACACAAATACATTCACAAGTATAGAGTTATATATATATATATATATATATATATATATATATATATATTTATATATATATTACACTAGCCTGGGTGCCTGACATTAACCAGATGTTTGGAGGTGTGTGTTGAGCAAGAAAAAAAAAAAAAAAAGTGGTAATAGGTAGGCAGGCAGGTTTGAACCTGTACCGCGAAGGAGGAAAAGAAGGTGAAACAAAAATGTGACGTGTTTGCTATTGCGCCCATCGCCAAACCGGAAGTGACGAAGGTTTAAATTAAGGCTAGTCAATTAAAAAGACTTAAATGACTTTCAGAAATATCGGCGAAAAAAGCAACCCCTCCCTGTAGAAAAGTTCTCAGTTGAGGGTGAAGGAATTAATGTTTTTACCCAATTTTTTTATATTTGTCGTCCAAACGGTTGAGCTTCAAAACAATACTGATCTCATGAAAATCCGTCACCTCTGTCAAAAGTTTTAGGCAGACATACAAACATACATACATGTAAACATACAGGTGAGATTTATATAATAGATGAAAGATTATTTTGACTCTGCAAACTATCCTCTGATGATTAGGGTTAGGGTTATCAGGAATAAGTTGGTGTATTAAATAATCAATTCCATGATAGTTTATATCAGCAAAACGGGTAGGGGTAATCAGAGAAGGTAAACCAGACCTTTTATTTTTAAGTGAAACTGGCATTGGACAGGCTATTTCCCTAGATGAGTTTGCAATTACAGGATACTCTAACTTAACTTCTAAATCTGACCCCCAAGATCGCCATGGGCATGGAATATGTGCCTATATTAAAGATAGCTTTCCATGTGGGAGGGACATCTCCAGGGAAGATCCTAACTTACCCTATATGTGCTTCCGGGTTGCTTTAGCTCACACTACTGCATTTATATTTACTCTCTATCGCCCCCACAACAGCGGAGTTACTATCTTTCAAAGCATATCTGAGAAAATTGACCAAGTCCTTTCTACTTATCCTTCAGCTAACATTCACGTATGTGGAGACTTCAATGTTCACAATGTCGAATGGTTGACCCACTCAAACAAGACCGATGATGAGGGGAGGTTCTGTCATGATTTCTCCATTGCCTATGACCTCACTCAGATTGTTCAGGAACCTACCCGTGTGCCCGATAATGACGGCCAGTATGCGAGCCTACTAGACCTATTTCTCACAACTTGCCCTGAACTATGTTCAGTTTCTGTTCTGTCGCCTCTTGGATCTTCCGACCACTCTGTTGTATCAATTAAGATAAAAATGAAATGTAATAAGTCCCCAGACGTACCACTTCATTGTACAGTATATCGATACACTAAGGCTGACTGGGATAGCTTCCGTACATTTATATCTGATCTACCTCTGCATTCCATGTTTAAAAAGGATGTGTCCTCTATAGTATTAGACCTAACTGAATGGTTAATTGTAGGTATTGACCATTTCATACCCTCTAAAAAGTTTTAGCAAAAACCTAACAGCCAGCCATGGTTCTCTCCAGAATGTGCTGCTGCCATTGCGCACAGAAATCACTTTTTCCACTGCTTCAAACGTAATAGATGTATGGAAACTAAAGCCGTTTTCAGGACTGCCAGCAACCATTGTAAGAAAGTAATAAGGAACGCAAGAGAGTTGTATGCTCAATCTGTTAAGTCCAAAGTAGCTGAGCAGCGGCTTGGTTCCCACCAGTTTTGGCAAATAGCAAACAGAATCCTGAACAGAAGCGTGTGCTCCATCCCAACTATTATCAATGGACCTGAGGTAATCTCGTCAGCATCAGACAAAGCCAAACTCTTTGTCAAGAACTTTGCAGCTAATTCTACCCTTTGCGACCAAGACCGCCAACCCCCAATATTTCCTCCTGTATCAGAAAACACGCTATGTGATATACGTATATCTGTACGTGATGTTGCCAAGCTAATCAAAAACCTTGATTCGAGTAAAGCAACTGGCCCTGATGGTATTCCAATTATAGTACTCAAAAAACTTCAACCTGAACTAGCGCCCATACTTACAAAACTGTTTAAACGTTGTCTTAAGGAGAATAGTTTCCCATCTCCCTGGAAAATCTCATCAGTATGCCCTGTATTTAAGAATTCAGGTGATCGCTCATCCCCCTCTCAGTACAGGCCAATAAGTCTCCTGTGCGTCATGAGTAAGTTGCTAGAATCTGTGTTAAATACAGAAGTAATCAAACATCTCAACAAAAATAACCTTCTTAGTGACACTCAATATGGTTTCCGTTCTGCTAGATCTACAGCAGATGTCCTTACAGTTATATCGCATAGGATTAGCAAATCTCTCGACGGTGGCAATCTTTCTAGGGCAATTGCTCTTGACATATCTAAAGCCTTTGATAGGGTATGGCATAAAGGTTTACTTCATAAGATCGCTAGCTATGGTATAGCTGGAAAAGTCTTCTCAATTATTAAATCATTTCTTTCTGATAGGTTCATAAGAGTAGTAGTTGAGGGGCAAAAATCAGAAGCTCACAGTATTAATGCCGGTGTCCCTCAGGGATCCATCCTGGGCCCAACTCTTTTCCTGATCTACATTAATGATCTTCCAAATCATATCCTTACATCATTTGTAGACATTTATGCTGACGACACTACCATTTATGGTACCACATCTAAGACAGTAAACGAGCAAGTACTCTCCAATTCTCTCTCCTCTGATCTTGAGCATGTAGTACAATGGGGAAAGGAGTGGCTGGTTACTTTTAATGCATCTAAAACCAAGCTTCTCTCTTTACATCATCAACATTTTAATCCACATTTGTCATCAATTGAAATGAATGGCTCTCGTCTTCAGGAGGCCTCAAGTTTTGACAAGCTTCTGGGCTTGACCATTACTCCTGATCTTAAATGGAACACGTATATCAAATCTGTTGCCATTGCCGCTGGAAAAATGGTGGGATCTTTCTATCGATCCAGTAGATATCTCACTGCTGATGCTATTCTCTATCTATATAAGAGCCAGGTACGTCCAAGGATGGAATACTGTTGCCACATCTGGGCAGGAGCTGCTAGAAAGGACTTGTCCTGCCTTGATAGAGTTCAAAATAGACTTCGTAGCCTCGTAGGAGATGTCCTTTTCTCCTCCTTACAACCTCTATCTCACAGAAGAGATGTTACGAGTTTGTCTCTGATGTATCGTTATTTTCATGGAAAGTGTTCAACTGAGCTTCAATCTATGGTCCCCCCTCGCCAAACTTTCACAAGAAACACTCGTCTAGCTGTAAACACTATCAATAATTTCCCCCACTCTTTATCTGTGCCTAAACCTAAACATAGATTCCATGAACAAAGCTTCTTTCTTAGAACTGCACGCCTGTGGAATTGTCTTCCGTTTTCCTGCTTTCCGGCTGACTACAATATGGTTGTGTTCAAGTCTAAGGTAAATAAGTTCTTGATGAGCCGTTCCATATAAGTTATTAAATTTACCAAATTTTCATTACTAATGATTACTATATTGACCAACTTCTACTGTACACTCTTTAACCCTTATCCTTGAGTGGCCTCTGGGCCTTGATAATGTGGTGATGCCTTTGTAAAAAAAAAAAAAAAAAAAAAGTTCTGGGGTGTATTGTCAGAGAATTGTTAAGGATATAGGATTGGATTAAGTGTGGAAAAATGATTTTGAAATTCATGTGCATCTTGTATAAACCACAAGGTGTTATTGTAGAGGTAAGGATTGCAATTGGGTGAAGCGATTGGAGAGAGGCCAATTAATTAGAGGCTGATAAACATGTGGGAAACTGAGGGCCATTTACAGTAATATACTATTGGAGAAGATGGTGACAGTGGTCAAGTAGTTAATGGCACAGACTGACAACCTGAATGTTCCAAGTTCGAATTCAGTTCATTCCATAAAAATTAATTTCACTTGACAACGTTCTTGTGGTTCTTCCTGTAAATACCTGATATCTTTTTAGAAAGAAATCTGACTAGAAAAATATCAGAGGAACCAATGCCAGCAATAGAATTTAGGAATTCATATGATATGATGATGATGATGAGTATTGGAGAATATGAAGTTTCACTCGAGGTTGATGTAGTAAGTTTCACAAGGTATGTATTAGACTTTAATTGAGCCCTCTGTCAGGTCAATTGGTTAGCAAATACATTCTACTGTGGAGACAAATTTTGATTATTTATGATTTTACATTGAGGCAGTTCATTAAAAAGTCAGCGATTGATCATAAATCCTCAACTTTTTGGCATTACAAAGTCTGCACTAATAGAATTTATGCTGTAAGACATCTAATGTTTAAGAATTTTCCATTGCACAGTGGTATACGTGGTATTCATGTTTTTCATGTCCAGATGCAACATATTTACAGAAACTTGATTTCTAGAAATTTCCAGTGCCATACTTGGATTCCTTTCACAAAAGTACACTTATATAGCAAATTTCATTGCTTAATGTTGTGTTTTAACACAGATCTAACATTTTTACTGAAAAAGGTAAAAAAGTTGACAAAACATATGAATTTAAAGAGGGAAAAATATTTAACTATGCAAGGTATAAAAATGGTAATAACTTCCTTATTTTTAGTCAGGTTTAAAAAAATTAAATAATATTCTTTCTTAGATCATCAAGCTATTTCTATGTATGCTATTATTGGATATATTTTAATCCGTTTAAATTTTTTTCATGTGTATTACTACTTTCAACCTAACAAAAGTCAGGCAAACGGAAACAAATTGCTACTTACAGCTATATACATGCAGTAAGAAGAACAAGGTAAACGAACACACATACACAATACCACGCTGCCAAATACTCACATACGTACTTATACATGCATATCCACACTATGAACAAATTGACTACTAACCCAAGTTTCTATACTGAACACGTGTTTGCACTATGAACATTCCCATGATTGAAAATAGCTTTTATATTCTTATCTCTTGTATAAAAATATTTTGTTATACACCTTCAGTTTTCTCCATTTTTCATTTACAAAACTCTGTTTATGTTTTAGATAACACTTGCTACCCGGTGACCCTTTTATTCTCTTAATGTTTAATTTATTTTCATTTTCATATGAATATGTGTTCCATTATTTTCTTCCTTTGCTAAAGCAAAACTATCTTTAAAAACTGATTTTCACTGGCCTTTTGTCTAAGATCAAAGCGCAGTACCTGTTATGATCCTACATTTATATAGGTTATCCTAAAGATGAAAAAAACTGTGCTCGGAGAGCTTGAACTGCAGGAAGGTTGGTCAGCCAATTCATATTAAATGTTGGTGTGGTTCTTGGCACTACCCAAAGACACTATCATCATTCAAAATGGCCTCTGCCACAGTCATGCCATATATCAAAACAAATCACCAGACGATTTCTGAACTGAAGACCATCGTCACAACCAAAATAAAATGTCCTTGTAATACAGGGTGCACATTTGGAGCATACCATTGAACGGCTATAAAACAAGAACTGTTGGACATTCATAATTGAAACTTGGTAGACAAGTCAGACAAATTAAAATTTATTTGTACTAGACATTGGTTGCATAAATTGTAATTTAATTTCTTTACTATCTGCTTATTTAAATTGTTTCTGATGTCCACTCCTAACTGGGGTGTTGAAGGGCATCATCAGTGATATTTTTTATCCTGAGTCATCAGGGAGTTTGGGGTTTTTCAATATCATACACCTGTGTCCTTAATTAGGTTGCCAAAGAGCATTATCAGGGATATATTTTGTTTGAAGCATCTGAGAGTTTTGGATTTTTCAACAAGATACACCCTTGCCTAGCCAACTCTTTCAGAGATGATTGGTTTCTGTTACACACTCTATTTTTTAAATGGTATAAGACATTGGCTTTTATTTATTATACACCATGCCACTTTGCACCTTACTGAAAGTTGTCTACATTAACTTTTAAAATATTGTTATCTTATTTTGTACATTTTTTTATGTTCCTATTTGCCTCCTCACTAGAGCAGAGTTGGATAAAAGGTCGGTTTTTAATGTGGGAAAAAATACAGCTCCCCATAAAGGCTCACTCTGGATTGGGACAAAAATTAAAATGATCTCAGTCTAGAAAAAAAAATCCCATTTCATTATCCGAAGACAGAAAAGGTGAAATGTAGTATCAAAACAAATACTACATTTTGCTCCTAGTCAAAAGACTTCATTAGCTAACCAGTCTTCCTGTAATTCAAGATCTCCATGCATCTACAACAGTGTATGCCGCAAATCGATCACTGCACATAAATACATCAGCATTCATCTTTAGGATAACATCTATGCAAATGTAGGATCACAACAGGTACTGCACTTTGATATTAGACAAAAAGCCAGTGGAAATCAGTTTTTAAAGATTTCAGGTTTGATTCAGACTTGAAAACTCTGTGCCTTCATTTTTTGTCTTTAAACAGGAGATGCATTGATTCATGTACGAGATATATCGGTAAACTTTATCGGATTGAATAAGAAACATCCGAATAAAGCAGACAAGCTGCCAGAAACAGCAAAGAAGATTGCGTGCAAGTTGTAATGACAAACTATGAATGGACTTAGACTTACATCGACAGACAAGCGAGAGGCAGACAATTGTATGGAGACTGATGATTTGTGAGTCATAGATATTTGCATAATTGATTTATCTCCATCATAACAATGCAGTCATTAAATCATTTGTCATGACAAGACTACATGTCTCTTAGACAGACCATAAAAAAAACAATGGTCAGGCAATAAAATCAATCTCTATATGAATTTAGGTATGTGCGTATGTTTATGAATTTTTTGAGATGAGGATTGCTTATTCGTATTATTTAGATTTCTTCGGGCTACTGTTCTCATCTTGAGTGTTGTTTGCACAACATTTAAGTTGATGTAACCTCCACCCTTCTTCATGTATATATATATATATTATTATATGGATGCTGGGAGTTGAAGTTTAGATACTGTCCAGTGAAAGTTGGTTTTCAATGTGCAGATAATGTAAATCCTTGACCAGGTTATATTATAGGTTAATAAGAGGGTGGACTAAATCAATTCGCTATTTTGACACCCCATTGTAATACAGAATCCTATTCCAGTAGCTTTATTCCAAAAATTGCAAGCTTGTGGAACTCTCTTCCTGCTGACTGTTTTCCTCCTACCCATAGCCTTAACCTTTTTAAAGACTAAGATCAGTAGGCATCTCTTGTCTTTGCTATATATCATCTTTCATTCTCAGTAGCCCAGTAGATCACGTGGCTTCACACCTTGCTGAGTTGGTCGTAGCTAAATATGTATTTGTTGTGAATGCTTTGCAGGAGTGGAGAGACCTTAGACTGAAGCTCAGTCGAGCACTTGCCATGAAAATAATGATAGAGCAGAGACTTCTTTCATGCCTGTGTATAATATGGAACATATTTAGAAGTTTAGTTTTAATAAATTATCTGTTAAAACATAGTTTGTATTCAGTCTAACAAATCTCTGAATAAATTGAAAGGATATAATTCTTGAAGATTATAGTTATAATAACCCTAACTTACACAGCTAGGAGAAGTACTTCAGCAAATATATTCTTTTCATCTTCTTTTTCTTGTTTTAGTTTCTTGAATATTTGTTGAAATCAATTTAACTTATGTTTATTTTTAATTTGTTCATTAATTCTTTTGTGTGAATATTCAAAAATGATAAGCGGAAGTTGAGAAGTCAGATTAAAGAAGAGGTCAAAGGTCATTTAAGTTGTGTACTAATTACCATATCAAAGAACAGAGAGAAAAATAGGGAAAAAGATAAAGAGAAAAGGGGAAGACAGAGGAGGAGGAGAAGAAGGCGGTAGAGGACAGGGATAAAAGAGGAGATAAAGGAAAGGGAGAAATGAAAAGATAGAGAAGGAATGAGGAGATAAAAGAGGTTAAGAAAAAGGTAAAAGTGTGAAGAATAGAGGAAATAGAAGGAGATAAAAAGAGGATATAGAAAGGAGAGAGAAAAGTTGAGGTAGAGGAGGGAAGTAGACATAGAGAAGGGAGTGAAAACAGGAGGTGGTGGGGGAAGGAAAACTGAAATGGAAAGGAAAGAAAATTGAGGAGATAGAAAGGGAAATAGAAAGGGGATAGAAAAAGAGGTTATAGAAAGGGACAGGAGATAGAGGATGGGGGGGGGGAAATAAGTAGAGAAGGGAGAATAGAGAAGATAGAAAAGAGAGAGAAAAAGCGAAAGAATAGAGGGGAAAATACAGGATATAGAAGGGAGAGAGCAAGAAAAGGAGATGAAGCGAAAAAGGGAGGATAGAGAAGTGAAGAAATAGAGGAAAAAGTGGAAGAAAGAAGGGATAGAGAGAGGAGTCGCAGGAGAGAGAAAGAAGGAAGGATACAAAGAAAGAGAAAGAGAAAAAAAGAAAGAGAAATGCAGCCTTTGACACACTGTTTCTTTTCTCACAACACAAATCCCAATCTATTATTTCAGTTATTGGAATTCGTGGTGGTAGTGGTGGTGGTAGAGCCGCTTTACTATCATTAAAAGATAAATCAATATCTCAAATTTTCACCACTCTCTTCTCACTGATATGCAAAAAACAATACGAAAAACACACACACATACAGAAAGAAACACACATACACAAAATCGAATATATATGCAAACACATGCATCCATACAACAAAACATATAGAAGGAAACAAATACACACACGCAAACACAACACACACAATAATCCTGGTTAATTTGCAAACAATACTTCTCAATGAAGTGACAATGATCAATTTGCGAAACAAATTTTCTTTACCCTTGAAAGAGGTTTAATAAAATAAGTATAATTACATAGCTTTTACTCATCAATATATATATATATATATATATATATATATATATATATATATAAAGTCGCCCATAATTTGTTTGTACATATGTTTCGAGTTAATTCTCATCAGCGTAGCTCGACGGTTTCTAGGGATCGAACTTCAGACCATGTTTATGACAGTCAGGCGCCTTAACCGTTAGGCCACAAACCCTAGATGACTTTTACTCTTTATTTTTATCGCTTATAAATTTAGATTTGTTGTTGTTGTTTTTCAAACGATGAATACGGTTAATATTGGCTTCGTATTTATTTAGAAAGTCGCCCATGATTTGTTTGGACGTATATATAACATTTTTATTTATTATTTTTAAAACAGTAATCTACGTACATGCGTGTTTCGAGTTAACTAACTCTAATCAGCGTAGTTCGACTGTTTCTAGGGATTGAAATTCAGACCATGTTTACCACAGTCCGGCGCCTTAACCGTTAGGCCACGAACCCTAGATGATATATATATATTATATATATATATAAAATGGTTGTATAGTTTCCTAGATCTAAGTACACGGAAACTCTTGTGTTTATTAAAAAGTGCTCGATGAATGAACAGAACATGTTTATAATGTGTTTATTTGCATAAACATTATTAGCAACATATGTGCATACATTTTTCTGTGGTGATCTCTTATTGGAGATCCCGCATCTTTAGAATAAGAGAGAAAATATCATGAATGATAATTTCTCTGTTAGCTCAAAGATGTAGAATCTCCAATAAGAGATTGTTGTATAAATAAACATATATACTAGCAGAAGTACCCTGGGTAAAAAAAAAGCCTTTAAAAAAATGGACTCTGATTTGTATAGCAATATAAATAACTTTTTGGAACTTGGAGGGGGGGGGTCACCACTTATCAAGGCCCGAAGGCCACTCGAGGATAAGAGTTAATGAATGTAAGGTGGTGGTGAAGTAATCATTAATAGTGTAAATTGGGTAGAATTTGATTATTCATGAGGACGACTTAGCAGGAACTTGTTTACATTAGATTTGAAGGCTATCATGTTGTATTTAGCCAGGAAGCATGTCAGCAGAACAGTGTTCCAAAGGTGGGCAGTTCTGGGAAAGAAGCTTTGTTCATGGAATCTGCGTTTACATTTAGGCACAGATATAGAGTGGGGAAAATTATATATAGTGGTTTTAGCTAGTCGAGTGTTTTTTTTATGAGTTTGGCAAAGTGGGGAACATAGATTGGAATTCAGATGAGCACTTACCATGAAAATAGTGATAGAGCAGATGTCTCTTCTGTAGGAAAAAAGTTGCAGGGAAGAAAAAAGGGCATCACCTACCAGATTTTGAAGCTGGTTTTGAACTCTATCAAGGCAGGATTGGATATGCTGAGTATCTCTTGCCCAGATGCGGCAACAGTAGTCCATCATAGAGTGCACCTGGCTATTATACAGATAGTGGATCACATCAGCAGTGAGATATTTACTGGAGCGGTAGAGTGATGCAACCATATTTTCAGCGATCTTGGCACAGATTTGATATATGTGTTCCATTTCAGATCAGGAGTGAAGGTCAGTCCCAGAAGCTTGTCAAGACATGTTGCTTCCCTAAGACTAGAACCATTCATTTCAATTGGTGCGTAGTGGAGATCAGAGTGATTATAATGAAAGGAGATAAGCTTGGTTTTTGATACATTAAAATTAACCAACCACCTTTTTCTCCATTACACGATGTTCTCAAGATCAAAAAAGAGAAAATCAGAAAAATCTTTGTCATTGCTGTCCTTCAAAGTGTCGCCATAGATTGTTGTGTCGTCTGCATAAATATCTATGAATGACCTAAGAATGAGATTTGGGAGATCATTGATGAAGATCAGGAACAGGGTTGGACCCACGGTGGAACTGTGAGCATTAATACACTGAGTTTCTGATTTCTGCCCATCAAACAGTACTCTTATAAGCCTATCAGAGAGAAAGGATTTTATAACAGAGGACATTCCCAGCTATTCTATAGCTGGCAACCGTGTGAAGAAGACCTTTATGCCACACTATGAAAAGCCTTTGATATGTCAAGAGCTATTGCTCTAGAGACAAAACCTCCGTCAAGCAATTCACTAATCCTGTGTGATATAACAGTTAGTACATCAGCTGTAGATCTTGCAGAACGGAAACCAAACTGCAGGTCACTGAGCAAGTTATTTTTGCCAAGGTGGTTAACCACTTCTCTTGGTTATCAGTTTCCAGCAACTTACTCATGACGCACAGGAAACTGATTCGTCTGTACTGAAAGGGAGATGATTGATCACCAGAATTTTTAAATAGAGGGCAGACTGATGAAGTTTTCCAAGGTGTTGGGAAACATTTCTCTTTAAGGCAACATTTAAACAACTTTGTAAGTATGGGAACTAGTTCCGGTTGAAGCTTTTTGAGTACTATGACTGGAATGCCGTCAGAGCTAGTTGCTTTACTAGAATCAAGGTTTCTGATAAGCTTGGCAACATCATGTTCAGAAATTTGTATGTTGCTTAGTGTGTTTTCAGTCACAGGAGGGAATATGAGGGGGGGGGTCGGCGACCCTGATCGCAAAGGGTAGATTTACTGCAAAGTTCTTAGCAAAGAGTTTTGCTTTGTCAGCATCTGACAAGATTACCTCAAGTCCATTGATAATGGTAGAGATAGAGGACACACTTCTGTTCAGGACCCTGTTTGTTATTTGCCAAGACTGGAAGCTAAGCCACTGCTCCACTACTTTAAATTAACGTACTGAGCATTTGAATCTCTTGCATTTTTTATTACTCTTTTACAATGATTGCTGGCAGTCCTAAAGCTAGCTTCAGTTTCACAACATCTATTATGCTGGAAGCAATGAAAATAGTGATTTCTGTGTGTAATAATGGCAGCACATTCTGGAGTGAACAACAGCTGGCTGTTGGGCTTTTGCTGGAATTTTTGGAAGGTATGAAGCAGTCTATACCCACAGTTAACCATTCAGTCAGGTCTGATACTATAGAGGACACATTCTTTTTGAACATGGAGTGCAGAGGTATATCTGATATGAATGTTTGAAAGTCATCCCAGTCAGCCATAGAGTATCGATACTCAGGAGAAGAACATCAGAGGACTTATTACGCTTTGTTTTTATCTTAACTGAGATAACTGAGTGTTCGGAAAATTCTAATGCAGACATGAATGTTAGCTGAGGGATTGGTAAACAGAATATGGTCAATTTTTTCTGAGATACTTTCAATGATAGTAACTCCGCTGTTATGGGGTTGATAGAGAACAAATATGAATGCTGTGCTACTCTGATGCACATGTAGGGCCAATTAGGATCTTCTCTGGAGATGTCCCTACCACATGAAAAGCCATCTCTAATGTAGGCACATGTTCCATGCCCAGGACGATTTTGGGAGTCAGATTGTGATGTCAGATTTGAATATCCAGTAACCGTGAACTCATCTAGAGAAATGGTCGATTCAATACCAGTTTTGCACAGGAACAATAAGCCTGGTTAGTCTCCTGTAATTGGATTTTTTAAAACTGATACTTATTTTCTACATACTTTTCGTACCTTAAATTTCTTTTCACCTTACAGGTAGAAAGACACACAGACGTTGAGCTTTATTACATCATCCTATAGATGTACAGACAACCAGACACAGCATTGCTCAGATCATCTTTGGGGAGGGGACAATTGCTCACACGAATATGAGGGGACAGTAGTGGGAATCTTTATTGATATAAATGGATGAACATTAATTAGGGTTCTGCATTATAAGTGACCCCCATGGGTCCCCCACCTCCGTTGGTGGGTTATCATGGCAAGTTTGGTAGTTCTACGCCAAATGGTGTAAGCATGCATAGGTTCCCAGTTATAAGTGACACCACTGGGAACTCCGCCCCTATTGGTGAGGGTGAGAAGTGTATCCCATCAAAACTTTCCCCACCCCATGGTGGGTTATCCTGCCATATTTGGTAACTCTACGAGTGTACATTAAATAGTGTGAGTGTGCACAGGATTTCCAGTTATAAGTGACCCCCCCCCCCTCTGGGGCCCCCTACCCTATTGGTGGGAGTAAGCAGGGTAACATATCAAAATTTCTCCTTCCTTATGGTGGGTTATCCTGCCAAATTTGGTAGCTCTATGTGAAATGGTGTGAGTGTGCATAAGCTTCACCCTCAGAAGCGACTACACCCCAGAGCCCCACTCTATCATACCCATTTCAAATTGTTGATACCTCTTCTATCATTGTATGTGGTCAGTTTAGTATAATAATAAACCATATAGGAGCCTATTTGTGTACAGACAGACACACAGATGTTGAGCTTTATTATATAAATATACACTAGCAGGTCTCGTTAACAGAAGATGAGCACATGTCAGGGCAAGTTGTAAGAAACAGGTCAAGGAGACTTGCGTATTGTCTATCGGAGTTGGGCATACGAGTGAGTTCGTGAACAATTTGCATTAGGTCATAGGCAATCAAGATTAAATGTGATGTTTTAATTTATTTATTCACAAAACCTTAATTAAAGTTGTGTAAATAATATAACTCATTTCACAAATAAATAATATAACTCATTTTTTTTTATTATTGTTTTTACCTTTTTCAAATTGTGTGATACCATCTCTGCACAACATCCATTTATTAAAAGTTTTGTAAATAGATATAAATATTGGTCATGAATAAATAATATAACTCGAGTTTATAATTATTATTTTCACAAAAATTTGCTTGAAAATTAAAATGTTTTGTAAATATATAAGCACACTCGTGTCAGGAAAATCTGCACAAAAATTTTTAAGTTTTGCAGATATATAAACACACTCTACATAAAAATCAAACTTGGTTGCAAATAAACAATATAATTTGTTTTATTTAAAAAATCACTCCAAACTTTAATTAAAGTTGTGTGTGTGTATATATATATATATATATATATATATATATATATATATATATATATATATAAAACACACTCTTGTTAGCAGAGGCAATGTGAGTGCGATGGTCAAGGTAAACCAGTGTCCTTTTTTTTTGTTTTTTCACATTGAAATTGGTTGTTCAGTTTTATAGATATTATAATCTAATATTACACCAATTAAATAATACCAACTTTGTGGGTGTTTGTTGTGTATTTTTCAAGTATTAGCTGGACATACAAACAGACACTTGTCCTTTATATAATACTTTTATTTTTATATCCATATTCTTGTGTTTATATGCCTTATTTATCTGGCAAACATAGTACTGGTAACCCCGTGGTCTTATCTAAGCATTTTATGGCAACTGGTATTACCAGTTTATCAAAAGTACCTGTTTTCTATTAGGTGATGCAACTTTTTTCTTTTGTAAAATGCATTGAATTAATAGCTTAGATTATATTTACTGAAATGAAATTAATATTATATTTAATGAAATGAAATTAACAATGATAATAATAATAATATTAATCCAAACACACATGTGTTTGGATTAATATTATTATTATTATCATTAATTTCATTTCATTTTTCTTATGTGTTTTTATCCTAAAATAAAGTTTATTCTGTGTATACAGTTGTTTGCTATTTCACCTTTAAAATTTAATAGGTTCTTTAGGTCTTTAAAGTTCAGAATTTCAAATTGTTCATTCAGACATAATTTTGTTATCCTAAAGTTTATTCTGTGTATACAGTTGTTTGCTATTTCACTTCTACAGTTTAATATGCATATGATTTCTCCTCCTCCTTTTTCTCCCTATTTCCCCTCATAAAAAAAACTGTAAAAGTTTGAAAAATGAACTCTGTACATTTGCATTTAAAATCAATTCAGACTAGTCGTCTAATGAGGCTAAATTTCAAAAAAAGAACAAAAAAAATTACAGCTGAAAAGTGTATGCACATATGTAGTCAATATTATTTGTATAAATAAAAAAAATTCATGCAATATATGTGCGTGTGTGTGTGTGATGTTCTTTCTTCTTCAGAAAAACTAATACATTTTTAGTAAAAGCTTTAGTTGTTTTATAATATTTTGCACATTGCTATTCCATGTCTCTCCAATGGCTTCCCACCAAAACTGGTCAGCGTTCAAAAAGAAAGAAAAACTTGTCTATGAAGTATTAAGATCTGCCAACTGATCAAACCAAAACATCTGCCACTCAAAACCACAATATTGTTGTTGCTTTTGCCTGCGAGTATTGGAGCATTTTGTCTGGAAATAACCACTTGCATTATACTGTCATCACAGAACTTATCTCAGCCACAAAATATTTTTATAGCTGTTTAATACCTTTAATCAATATGCTTAAAAAGACATTCAATGTTCCATAACCACACATTCTTTTTTCTTATATTCAATATCTATGCTAAAAGTGAACATCGTTTTGATTTAATAGGAATGAAACAAGACATGGGTAGTTTGAAGAGGGGTTAGGGTTAGGGTTATTTACAATTTTGCATGATGCATCCAAACATGCTTACGATTGGCTGGTGATAAAACAAGGACTGTGGAACATTCATGACTTAAACTTTGTGAAAGGGTGAAGCATAAGCAGAAATTCTCAAAGAGTGTAGAAAGTAGACCTTGAGTTTTTGGCAGCCTCTAAATTCTTACTTCTCTTATTTTGTCCTTTAGTTTTTGCATTCCATGAACGATGTTTCTGAAAAAGGGGGAAGAATTGCTGCTATGCAAGTTGGAATCTATCCATCTAACACTTATCATTGGCATTTTTGACCTTGAAGTAGTATTTTTTAAGCTTCTTATATTAAGTGGCTTCATATCCTGTTTGGAGCGATTTCTATTAAAAAAGAACAAATTGATCAACAATTCAACTAAATTACAAATGAACTTTTGCTTTTGTTTATAATCTGAAACCAATGAGAAAACGTAATTTTAATTTTTTTTTTTTGAATGAAAAAAATAAAGGACGCATTTTTTGTGAGGGGGGGGGAAGTATTTTTTTCATCTTGAAATAAAAAGTCAGGAAAAAGAAATAATTACTTACCCTAACTGCAAATGGTAAGCCCCTTCCATCTAAAAAAAATTTCTTACCAAACTATTAAAGTCTAAGTGACACTCCTGAAATAGCTTCCTTAATCCCAATACTAACCTAAGTTTGAGTTGCAGCCCTCTTCACTAAAAACACTTACTCAAACCCTAAATTTGAGTGGCAAGCGCTCTCATTCACCAAAAACCTTGTAAAACCACACATAATTGTCTAAAAGAGTAGAAACCTTAGATTTTATATGGTTAACTGCCCTAAAAAACAAAAAGGGCCTACTAATCATTTTATGTTGAATTCATATGCAAAATTAATCCCTTATGCTACATTCTAAAATAATTGTGTTTTTTTTTTTATCAAGTCTTTCAGTGTGTTCACAAATAATCAGCTAAAAAATGTAGAATCTAATTTAGGGGAGATATTAAGTGGCTTCATGCTTTGTCAGGAGCAACTTTCATAAAACTGATTCAAACAAATTATTGCTTGATTTACCTGACTGAGACCAACGTGGGTAATTTCAAATTTGTTCTTGTAGTTAATCTTTTTGAGGCTGCAGGTGAAGATCTCCACACCACCACAAAGGGTACCCTAAAAATAAAAAAGCAAACAAACCTTAAAATACATACCTTTATTTTCAGCTTCCATTTCTTCATTATTCATTGTATAAGGAGAAAAATATATCCCAAAACAAAATACTGGTGCCATATCTGGAGGGTATCATATCTGGAAGAGTGGCACTCAGAGCATCCTTTCCTGCTTTGCCTCAGTACAAAACCGACTTTGAAACCTAGTGAGGACATCCTCATTTCTTACCTATAGCTCAAAACTCCAATCTATTGCTTTGACCTATAAAACATTTTCAATAATTACTCATCTAGCTACAACCACTGCAAATAATTTTCCTTTCTTTCTCTGTGTACCTAAAACTAAATGGAACTTCCATGAGCAGAGTTTCTTTCCAAAAACTATTCAGCTGTGGAACACAATACCATAGGGTTCCTTCCCAGCTGACTATAGCATTGTCACTTTAAAGTCTAATATAAAACAAATTCTTGTTGAGTCGTTCTCTTACACAATCTAATTTCTTGTATGTACAACATTAGACGTTATCTGCAGCTGATAGTATGGCTTACTGGCTTATAATTATTACTACCATTGAAAATGAAAACAGTGATTTTGTCCCAATAAACCAAAATAAGGTGATTTATTCCCAGAATTTGAGTATATAAAAAATATTGGTGCTTGTCTACATTTGGGCCTATAAAAAAATTTTTTTTTCAAGAAAAATCTTTATGATGTATATACCTGTCACCACACGAAGAGGTCATATTCCAAAAATCACGTAAATCAATCAAGTAGTTTTTTTTATTTAAGAAAATCAAACCATAACGCCCCCGAAATGTAAACACAGAATTTTTATTTGGGGGGGGGGTGTCAACGTGTGGGTGCTCATTTTATGTTAAATTGTGTTCATAAATGTTATTTTCGTTTTCAGCACCACTGAAAATATGTAAAGGTGGTAATTTCAAAAGATTTTTCGAGGGCGGAAAAAAATTTTTTTTTTTTTTTTCAAAGTCGATTTATCTGCCTGTGTTGATCCTACATTCCGGATCATTTATAATTAAGATGACACGCTAATCCTTCAATAAAATGTGTCATAAAATTTGATTTTCTTAAACAAAAAACCCCTACTTAATCGATTTACATGACTTTTGTAATATAACATCTTCGTGTGGTAACAGGTACATACATCATATAGATTTTTAAAGATTTTTCTTGAAAAAAATTTTTTTATAGGTAAACAAGCACCAAAATTTTTTTTGTCAGTAAGACCAATAGATTCCATTTCAAATGCAGATAACAGATGCAGTTAATTTCATACAATCCCCAGGTTGGTGTCAAAAGAGTCAATAAATTCACCTACTTAGGCAAGAAATGTAATTCCAGTAGGCAAACTAACACAACTACAAGATTATGCATATCTGTCATATGCATGGACAGTCTTCAGACAGTTGTCAACAATTTTTCGAAACATAGGAATCTCACTGTATATGAAAGTGGCAGCATACAACACACATATTTGAACAGTACTCTAGTATGATTACGAAATGTGGTCAACACTGAAACATCAAAATGACACGATACTAACTAAGACGCATCAGATGGAGAAATTCCTCCAGTGTTTACTTTGACCATCCTTTGTGAACTAAACTTGCTATGTCAACTGTTCTACATCTACTAACCATCTTTGGACAGAACAGATATTACACTTTGATCCTAGCTTGAAGGCCAGAGAGTGTATTTAAGTTCGAGTTTCACATTTGACACAACGACAATATCAGATGAGGCCATTTAATATGTGTGTTTAGTGATGAAAGGGCAATATAAAACTGAAGCTTGAATATTTGAGACAGACTGACAGACAGTGCCTCTTAAATAGATTCATGGATAACTTAAAAAAGTGAACAAGATAAAAAAAAAAAGAAAGAAAAAGCCCTAATAGGAAAGAAATAGAAAAAATTACCCCAAAATAAAGAAGGGAAAAAAAAGAAAAATATTATTTCAATAGGAGCAAAAAGTAGAAAAATAAAGAGTTAATTCAAAATCAAGGAAATAAAAAAGAAAAATATTTTTTTAATGAAAGAAAAAAGTAGAAAGATAAAGAGTTAAGTCAAAATAAAAAAAAAATGAAAAAAAAAAAAATTAAAGGAGGGGAAAAAAATAGAAAAATAGAAAAAGTCAAAATAAAAAATGAAAAAAGAAAGAAAAAAGAAAAATATTGTTTTAATCAGAGAAAAAATAAAAAAAAATAGAAAGAGTCAAGTCAAAATAAACAAATGAAAAAAAAAAAGAAACAAACAAAAAAGAAAGAAAAACATTGATTTAATGAGAGGAAAAAAAGTAGAAAAATAAAGAGTTAAGTCAGAATAAAAGAAACGAAGAAAGAAAAGTAGGAAAAGATTTAAACACAAAAAAATATTTAATGGGACACAAAAAAAATTAGTAGGGTGACACAAAAAGGACAAATAAAAGAAAAAATGATATATAAAACAAAGTAAAGAAAAAAAGACATCTTTTTTTGTTTTATTTACCGCACATATACTTGAGCCATCTGGCTTCCAACCAAGTGCAGTGATTGTATACAAATTGGCAATCTTTTTATCCATTGGCTCCTCCCATAAACCTTTCCGTGGACTCCAGTTCAATACCTTGAGCCTTAAAACAAAGGGGGGGAAAAAAAATCAGATTAAAGAGTTTTTTCCATCACATCATAAAATAAAGATAATATATTTTAATGAGATGTATTGCTACAACTCCATAAATAAATAAGAACATGGCAGAAATATTTCCAATAGGACGCATGAAAATTCGATACTTGTAACAGTCATGCTGCGGTGCTTAAAAATATTTTCATTTTATGAACATCTGGTGTGAACGCAGACCCCACAATATTATAGTATCACCTTTGTTTAAAATCAAACATACTTATTTAAGTTAATGAAGTTTCAGATATATACATTTGGGGCGCCCGGCTTTGCCCGGTCATAAAATACACTTAAATATGACATTTTAATTTGTCACGATTTCGTATATATTATTATAGAGTTGTGATTTCAAAAGTAAAAGAAAAAGTATTTGAGTGTCATCAGCTAGAATCGAAACCGAAAGCAAAACTGTAGCATTCAAAGCTGGTGATGTTACCACTGTACCAATATAACACATATGTACTTTTTAAAAATTAAAAATAAACAAAGGTGAATGTACAAAATGTATAACGATTTTTCCAATGTGGATCCATTTTTGATCCTTCAAAAACTATTTTAACTGGCTAAAACCCATAAAAGAATGGCCCATAAAAAATCCAATCATTTGAGATCTCTAACACCACTCTGCGACTTTTAGCTTCGGAAGAGATAGAGTTTGAAAATATGGAGACAAACGGACAGATAGACAGACATATAGCCTTTTATATATTAGATTTAAAGATTTTTTTTTTTTTTTTACTCTTGTTCCCCCCAAACAAGGTACAATGCCACTTGAACAAAGGGACTACTATTTGGGATCATGTCTACAGGGGACTATGTGCGAGATGTCTGTTCACATTACACATCTTCATGTTAATATAGTCATAGAAAGCAGGGAGGGAATTCCAAAGTCTAGCAGTCTGAGAGAAGAAGGCTTTCTGGCATCTAGGAACCTCAACAGTGAAGGGGTGACATTTTGCTACTAGATGGGTTTGTTGGGGGTATGTACATCAAAGGGATACAAGAGCAAAGAGCACATTAAAATACTTGTAAAACAGTCACAAGGATGCAACATTGCAGCGATGGGACAGAAGTTGGAGCTTAGTAGATAGTGAGGGCCCTATTAGATTGGAAACTCTTTCTTTTAGACTCTCTCTAAAAGGGAGAGACAGATTAGTGATGGATGCACTAGCCAAGATGTGCCAATGCATGAGCAAATGGTGGCTTTGCAGAGGTACAAGATACTCAGGTATGAGTAATTTTCTCTGTGGTGGAAAAGGTTTTTTATAATTTTTAAAGGAAAGAAGCTTAGTTTTAGTGGCATTAAATGTTACCATCCATTTACGACCATAATCAACAATAAGGTCGTTTTCTAAGGTTTCTGCGATTACATTAGATATGTGTACATATAAAGGTTTATCTCCAAAAACCGTGTAGGAGTTTGTGACATATTTCCATTCTACAGACATCTGTCACAAATGCAAACTTCACAATATTATTGTAGCATTTTCAAACAGAACACATACTACACTTTGATCCTAACTTGAAACAAAGAGTTATCAGGATTTCATGTTTGACAACAATGATATCAGATGAAATTTTAAAAATTAATTTGGAGATTGGGTGATTCCATTTTTGAAAAAAGGGATGGAGGGTGATAACATGTATGAACATGAAATTGTCTTAGCATATTATTATATTGATTACAAGTGTTGCCATATCATCTACAAACATTCTACACTTTCATTTTTTTCTTTAACCAAATCCCACCAATCGCACTTCTTACTGATTCATTTAATTTTCTTACCACTATGAAAAAATTGCAAAAGTTGACATCTAACATGTTTCTATCAAATCCTATTACTTACATGCCAAATTATCAAGAAAAAGATTATGACATAGTTATTACTAAGGATATGACAACAGCATATTTTTTTCATCGTTTTGACTCTCGGGTGTGTATCCGTTGATAGCTTATATGCTTTTATATAGTGATGTGATTCTCGACTGAGTAACTGTGTCGGATATATACTCAAGAGTCAAAACAATGAAAAGAGTATGCTGTTGTCACAGCCCTAGTTATTACTGACTGATTTACAAGTTACTTTGATTAGATTATAATCTCTAGAAAAATGTGATGTCTTACTATAGTTCTATTTCTTGTAATAATATATCTTAAGCAGTTCTCCATATTTGGCTAGAAAAATATTTACTTTTTTAATTCACGGTCTGATCGGAACTAATATTACACTGATTATTCTATTGAAAGACATTCTATTGCTTGCGTATGTGATGATGTTTTCAACTACCGTGGAATTTCCACGGGTTCTGCTAGTATATTTAATTCCAGCTATGCTTCTAGAATAGTAATTTCAAGGTTATGGAGGAGTGTATGAAGCATAAAAACGATAATGTTGTTTTTGATATTAAGTATTCTATTTTTTGATATTTCAAGTGGTCCTCCACTCTTGATCACAAAATGTAGCGAAATAACAATGAAAGACGTTGGAACAACAAGAAATTTCTTTTTTGGCTGCATTCATTCCTTGTAAAAAATTTTTGAAAGAGTTCACGTGAATTTTCTTAACCATTTGTGAAAGAAGAATGTTGTATTTTTTATTTTTAAAATTTGTAATGCATTAGCGTACGTTTCAATCAGCAACAAACATAGTAAATGGTTAGAAACTGAAAGGAATGTGTTGAACATAAAAATAGTATAATGGAAAATAATAATATTATTAATGATAATTATAACAATAATATTAATAATGATAATTATCATAATATTAATAATGATAATTATCATAATAATAATATTAATAATGATAATTATCATAATATTAATAATGATAATTATCATAATAATATTAATAATGATAATTACCATAATATTAATAATGATAATTATCATAATAATAATATTAATAATGATAATTATCATAATAATATTAATGATAATTATCATAATAATATTAATGATAATTATCATAATAATAATAATAATAATCTATATATTAATACAGTAGTACCTTTAATGTGTCACAATTTCCAGATTATAAATTATTTGATCAAGAGATCCTATTTATTAAAAATGAGGGTAGAAAGTGATAACATACTACGAACATTAAATTAGTATATAGATACGTTAATTTAATGTTTGTAGTATATTATAACCTTTTTAATGAATAGGATCTCCTGATCACCGAAGAAAACAAAAAAACAAAAAAAATTTAATTAAAAAAATGATGTAGCTTTTGGGCCATACACGAAACTAAAATATACCTTCTTGATCTTCTGGCTAGAATCCAAGAGTAGGACCTGTTCTGTCTAGAGATAGTATAATAATATTGTAGGGTTTCTGTTTGTGCCGAGTGTCCATACAATGGAAATATGTCACAGACTCCTATAAGATTATTGGAGATAAACCATAATGACCAGATATATTCTCACACTACATTAACCAGATTACGTAGATAAATACTTTTACAGTTTTAATAAAAAGGTCTAAAATAATTAATTGGATTTTTTCAATTATCGATTTGATATTTACTGGGGGCATTCTGATACAAAAACTATCAGATTGACAAGAAAGTTCCTGCGGTTTTTAATTATAAATTCAGATGAACAGATCTTGGCTCAAACAAAAATTTATCGATCAAAATAAGTACCATCAGAATCAACACACTTTTGCTAATGCAAAACAAGTGTATTTATGCCAGTAACGTAAAAATCTTGCATTCTGGTGGCGATGAAGTCGCTGACGGCATTTTTGATATCACTTAAGTTTTTTAAACATTTCTCATGCAGAAGGTTATAGAGATGCTTGAAAAAGTGGTAGTTGGTAGATGAGAGGTCTAGAGAGTATGTTGGATGAGGCAGAGTTTCAGAGCCCAATTCAATCAACTTCTGCAGGGTCGATTTAGCAATGTGCAGTCGGGCATTGTTGTGGAGGAAAATTGGGCGTTTTCTGTTGACTAATGCTGGGTGTTGTTGTTGAAGTTTCTGATGCATTTCATCCATTTGTTGACAGTACTTCTCCGCCATAATGATTTCGCCTGCATTCAAAAAAACTATAATGGATAAGACCGGTTGCAAACCACCAAATAGTCAGCATGACCTTCTTTTGGTGCAACTGTGGTTCCAGGAAGTGTTGTGGAGTTTCATCGGCATCTAACCACTGAGCTGAGCGTCACTGGTTGTTGTAAAAAAAAACAAAACAATTTTCATTACAAGTCAAAAAACGGGTCATTCTTGTTGAGTAAAAGAAGGGAAGATGACACTTCATAACAGCGTTTCTTTTGGTTGTCATTCAATTTATGAGGCACCCATTTATCAAGTTGTTTTGTCTTTACAATCTTTCTCAAGTGATTGGAAATAATCATATACGTTATGTCTAATTCAGAAGCAAGTTCTCAAACAATTATACATGGATTGGCTTCCATTAAGGATCTTAATTGATCGTTGTAAACATCAGATGGCTGACCACTATACTCATCATCTTCAAGACTCTTGGCACCGCCATGAAATTTCTTAAACCACCATTGTGCTGTGCATTCAGTAGTGGTTCCTAGGCCAAATGCTTCATTGATTTCGCAAGCTGTTTCAGCAGCTTTTGGGCCTAGCTTGAATTGAAATAAGAAAATTGTGTAAATTTACTTTTTTTTTTTATCTTGTATTCAACATTCCGAAAAGAAGATATGATTATTTTAAACACTCTTTAAAATGATATATAAATTAAAGGTATAAAGTCTAACGAAAACTTATTTGAAAACACATCATTTGAAATCAAAATTAACAATACTGCAAGAAATTTCTTCTCAACCTAATATTCAAGAACACTCCCAGATACATCAACATTTTATTAGTCTGTCATGTTTAAATTTCTGTGATCTGTCATGAGTTTATGCATCAGTATAAAAGGTGCTATAAAATTGGGATTGTAGGGAGATGTGTTGGTTTAGTCACATTGAAAGAATAGATAAGAATTCCTAGATTAGTATATGTACAACACTTAAGGTAGCAGAGGAAGCCAAGGAAAAAAATGTGAGGAAATGAAAGCGATGGACTTAAGGCAAAGAATGATAAATAAAGCCCTAGCCAGAGATTTTTTTTGTTTTTTGTTTTTTACAAGGTGGTCACCACTTATCAAGGCCCAGAAGCCACTCGAGGATAAGGGTTATTGCATGTACAGTACGTTTGTGTTGAGATTTGATAAAGTGTCTTACTTAAGGGGGCGGTTCATCAGAAATTTGTTTATGTTGGACTTGAAGACATCCAGGTTGTAGTCAGGTGGGAAACAGGCAAACAGAACAGTTCCACAGGCGTGCACTTCTAAGAAAGAAGCTTTGTTCATGGAATCTATGTTTTGGTTTGGCACAGATAAAGAGTGGGGAAAATTTTTGACAGTGGTTTCAGCTAGGCGGGTGTTTTTCATGAACGATTAACGAGGGGGTACCAGGGATTGAAGCTCAGACGAGCACTTGCCATGGAAATAACGATAAAACAAAGACAGGCTTGCAACGTCTCTCCTGTGGGAGAGAAGTTGCAGGGAAAAGAAAAGGGCACCCCCTCCCACTAAGCCTATTTTGTACTCTGTCAAGGCAGGATAGGCTGCTTTTAGCAGCTCCTGCCCAGATGTGGCAGCAGTACTCCATCCTTGGACGTACTTGGTTTTTATATAGATAGAAAATTGCATCAGCTGTGAGATATCTTCTGGAGCGGTAGAAGGATCCTACCATTTTTCCAGCAACCTTGGCAACAGACTTGATATACGTGTTCCATTTCAGGTCAGGAGTAAAGGTCAAACCCAGAAGCTTATCAAAACATGGAGCTTCCCCTAGACGACAGCCATCCATTTCAATTGATGCCAGATGGGTATCAGAGCGTTGATGATGTAAAGATAGGAGCTTGGTTTTAGATGCATTAAAAGTAGAAGTCAATTTCTAAAGGCTGTTCAACATGTGCCTACAAGTAAAACAGATGTTACTTGAATATGATGACAAGTAAATGTATATGTGTAATGCGTACAATCTATATATTAATGTGTATTTTTTCATCAACAAGAAATGATCACAATTGGTTGTCCATTAGTAAACTCAACACATGCAATACATGAGGAACACTTCCTAACAGTCACATATTTGAAATAAATGCTATCTTTATAAGAGGAGGATTTCAAAAGTAATGCCTAATATTTATTTATTCCACCTGATTGGATTAGAGGGGATTGCAAATTGCATTGTTATGAGAATCGAACTTATGCATTTCATCTCTCTGTTGCAGATATTGACAGTGCGAAACTAAGAAAGCAAACCCGACAAGCTTCTTGGCTTGACCATTACTCCTGATCTTAAATGGAACACGTACATCAAATCTGTTGCCAAGGCCGCTGGAAAAATGGTGGGATCTTTCTATCGATCCTGTAGATATCTCACTGCTGATGCTATTCTCTATCTATATAAGAGCCAGGTACGTCCAAGGATGGAATACTGTTGCCACATCTGGGCAGGAGCTGCTAGAAAGGACTTGGCCTGCCTTGATAGAGTTCAAAATAGACTTCGTAGCCTCGTAGGAGATGTCCTTTTCTCTTCCTTGCAACCTCTATCTCACAGAAGAGATGTTGCGAGTTTGTCTCTGATGTATCGTTATTTTCATGGAAAGTGTTCGACTGAGCTTCAATCTATGGTCCCCCTCGCCAAACTTTCACAAGAAACACTCGTCTAGCTGTAAACACTATCAAAAATTTCCCCCACTCTTTATCTGTGCCTAAACCTAAACGTAGATTCCATGAGCAGAGCTTCTTTCTTAGAACTGCACGCCTGTGGAATTGTCTTCCGTTTTCCTGCTTTCCGGCTGACTACAATATGTTGTCTTTAAGTCTAACGTAAATAAGTTCTTGATGAGCCGTTCCATATAAGTTGTCAAATTTACCAAATTTTCATTACTAATGATTACTATATTGTCCAATTTCTAATGTACACTCTTTAACCCTTATCCTTGAGTGGCCTCTTGGCCTTGATAATGTGGTGATGCCTATGTAAAAAAAAAAAAAAAAAAAAAAACCATAGACGAGTCATTAATATGCATTGAGAATGGCTAAGAATTGACTCTGTAGAAAAATAAATTCTGAAGCACAAAAGGTTGCTCATTTTAATGGTACCACATTTATCTTTGTAGCTCTTCAACTTTTCGAGTTTAAAAAAAAAATAGGAGGCTTTACTTTTGGAACAACCCTCATATACTAGAAAAACTCTTTGCTCAGAAAGAGCATATATTTGTCAGTAATGTTAAGAAAGAAAATACCTGTCAAAACTTCCAAGGACAACAGACAGACCACTTGGACTGCATATTGCAGTTGTAAATTCATTTTCATCTTCCTCTCGACTATAATCAAATTGTTGGAAGCTGCGACCATCCCGTCCATAAGCAATGATCCTCTTGTCACAGCCAGCAGCAATCAAACCATGGGATGTGTAAGCTAAGGCATAGGGGGGGCAGCAGTGTTGACACATCTTACCCTAAAAAGCAAAAAAATATATCCACATTTTTATAGAAACGTTTTTTTTAGTAATCTTGCAGTATAGTTAACAACCAAAAAATAATACTAATAAAAAATTACAACTATGGCATGGTCCCTTACCTTGATGGAGCTATTTTTGGATGACAATATTTAATACTAGCGGGGGTACCCGGCGTTGCCCGAGTGTTTGTTTCCGGGACTGGGGGGGGGGGAGTTTTAAAAAATGTTATGGTAGGTAAGTAGGAAGGATCAAACCCGGAGACATGAGTAAAAGTAGGAAAATAAAGTGTGAAAAAAAAAAACAAAAAAAAAACATCTGCAACGTTAACAGTTTGGCCACCAAGAAAAGTCCATTCCAGTTGTTTAGGAAAAAAACAAAAAACGACTACGGTAGGTTGGCGCGAACGTGAAAATATAATGTGAATTGTCCAGCACGCTAACCACTACGCCACAGAGCACTGCAGCTTAGTTTAGTGATTTTAAATAACTTCACATGAAAGAACTACGAAGCCAAACCGGTGTTCTCTTCTCAACTGTTCCTTGTGAACGATCCTCAAACGGTGTTAAGTGGTGGTAGGGGGAGGAGGAATTTATTAGAGAGAAAATATTTTACCACTTCCATTGATCTTAACCAATTTTGGCCGTGACTTCTCAGCAGAAAAAGTATAGAAATCTAAGATTATCGAGGAATTTGAGAAATAATAAGCCTATAACACACCTCAGATATTGTTCTGCCGTTTGTGCATATTATATTTGCATGAAATATCTTGATTTTTAATCCTATTAAGGTCAAAATCCTACGGGAAAAAATGAGTTCATTTTATTTATAGAGACTAGCAGGCCGCCCAGCATTGCCCGATTATAAAATATGCTTAAATATGATATTTTGTATTCATTATTATATTGGACCCAATATATAATAATGATTTAAAAAGTTAAAAGAAAAGAAAAACGACTCATGCGCCACCACCGAGAATCGAAACCAAAACGTTTAGCTTATGATTTACTTTTTCCTTTGACATTAATGCCTAAGCTATGAAGACACGTTTTCTGCAAGGCTAAAAATTAAAACATGAACCAATAGCTATTATGTTACGCATGCATATTCCTAATGCCTTCGTTCGACCTTCAACTGGCAAATTCCATTTTTAAAAAATTTTCAGTTTTGCATCGATTTTCCCCGGCTAAAACCCAAATATAAAGTTTTGCATGGGTTCAAATACCCTATATATTAAGTTTCATGTTTGTAGACCAAAAACTAACAGAGGAGTTTGGTAGGCAAAATTTTTAAAACAAATATATATACGCATACATAAATATATATAGAAAAACTTTTGTGTTTACTATAACCTTTTAATGCAAATATTATGCAAGTATAAATCATATATAATATCTGCATGAATATAATTACATGTAATAGTTAACTAAAGATGATCATCCCATAAGAAAACTGAAAAAATAGAAAACTAATTAAAATGAGTGTTTAAAATAATATGCAAATTAGCTACATCTTTTGCTAGTGACTTCAATTCCACGACTCATATATAACAAAGTTGTATTTTCTTTTTAAATAAATAGAAAAAAAAGGGTTTTCATATGAATATCAATACACAAAGAAAAAAAAAAATTTATAGGAGTATAGGTATATAGTTTATAAAAGTTATGTTAAAATCAGAGAGGAGAAGAGACTTATAATGTACTTGTTAGCTTCAGTTAATTTTCGCTTCAAAAAGTTTCCTTCTTGAAAAACCAAAATTTAAAATAAACATTTCATTCATAAACACAAGACTAAAACTTTCGCATTTACTCATATAAACATTAGCATTTTGGTAATTTTTATATAAATCTATATTATATTTCCCTTTGTTTGTCTGTCTGTCCATTCCACTTTTTATTGGAAACTATCGGCCCATCTAGCTGAAATTTTGTATGAACCTTTTTTATGATAGGGTGCAGTCAACTAAATACCATGATATCCTTTTGATGCACAGTTAGGGATTAACTGGGATTAGTCACCGCAATAACACACTTTCTCTAGAAATTTTCTTGGAAAATACTTGGCTGATCTAGCTGAAATTTTGTATGAATTTTTGTTATAACAAGGTGCAGTGAACTAAGTATTATGTATTAAGTATTATGGTTTGATGTACAGTTAAGGATTAATAAGGATTAGTATTTAATGCAAAAATGAGCACAAATTTAACCATATTCAACCATCAACTTGGCATAAAGCACTCGTTCTAAGAAAACAGGCTATAATGTTTGCCCATTTTTAATGGACCAAAAAATCTAATTTATTTATAGTTTAAATAAGACCATAATGAAATCAAAAGAAAAAAAATCAATTTATCTAAGTAATGGTGTGTGTGTAGGTGGGGGGGCGTTTATGTTAAAACTTACAGATTAATTATTGAATGTCAAGTCAGTCCCTATAAAGATCAGAAAGTAACGTTAAAACAAAAACGTGAAACGAAACCAAACAAACCCGAAACAATTTTTGTCCAAGTGATCAAAATAATTATTGAATTTTGAAACAATAATAAATGAAACGATATCGTTAATGGGAGAGAAAAAGACAGAGCAAGAAAGCCAGCTAACTAACTTTCTCATGTTAGGCTTTCTGAATTTTTAATTTTCATTTTTATAACAGAACAAATTTCATCATTACATTCCTTTTCCAATAAACAGATATGTAAGCTAAACAATTGCAATTCCACATTCCTTAATTTCAATAACATTCTGTATTTATTTTAACTTATGATTGGAATTCTCAATTCCAAATCTAGCTTTGCAAGTTCGAATCCTTGACTATCCTATTTCATATTTACATTTAACTAATTCCCTATTTTTTTACTTACATGAAAAGAGGACAGCCCTTTATCATGTAACACTGTCAGTCATGACTGGATAAAGATTCTAAGTAATTCACAATTGTATTTTTTGGTTGCCCGCACTGAGAATTTAACCTTCAACATTCAGAAGAATATTACTTTGCAGCTAATTCTACCTTTTGCGATCAAGGCCGCCAACCCCTAATATTTCCTCCTGTATCTGAAAACACTATGTGATATACGTATATCTGTACGTGATGTTGCTAAGCTAATCAAAAACCTTGATTCCAGTAAAGCAACGGGCCCGGACAGTATTCCAATTATAGTACTCAAAAAACTTCAACCTGAACTAGCGCCCATACTTACAAAACTATTTAAACGTTGTCTTAAGGAGAATAGTTTCCCATCTCCCTGGAAAATTTCATCTGTATGCCCTGTATTTAAGAATTCAGGTGATCGCTCATCCCCCTCTCAGTACAGGCCAATAAGTCTCCTGTGCGTCATGAGTAAGTTGCTGGAATCTGTGTTAAATACAGAAGTAATCAACCATCTCAACAAAAATAACCTTCTTAGTGACACTCAATATGGTTTCCGTTCTGCTAGATCTACAGCAGATGTGCTTACAGTTATATCTCATAGGATTAGCGAATCTCTCGACGGAGGCAACCTTTCTAGGGCAATTGCTCTTGACATATCTAAGGCCTTTGATAGGGTATGGCATAAAGGTTTACTTCATAAGATCTCTAGCTAGGGTATAGCTGGAAATGTCTTCTCAATTATTAAATCATTTCTTTCTGATAGGTTCATAAGAGTAGTAGTTGATGGGCAAAAATCAGAAGCCCACAGTATTAATGCCGGTGTCCCTCAGGGGTCCATCCTGGGCCCAACTCTTTTCCTGATCTACATTAATGATCTTCCAAATCACATCCTTACATCATTTGTAGACATTTATGCTGACAACACTACCATTTATGGTAGCACATCTAAGACAGTAAACGACCAAGTTCTCTCCAATTCTCTCTCCTCTGATCTTGAGCATGTAGTACAATGGGGAAAGGAGTGGCTGGTTACTTTTAATGCATCTAAAACCAAGCTTCTCTCTTTACATCATCAACATTCTGATCCACATCTGGCATCAATTGAAATGAATGGCTCTCGTCTTCAGGAGGCCTCAAGTTTTGACAAGCTTCTGGGCTTGACCATTACTCCTGATCTTAAATGGAACACGTACATCAAATCTGTTGCCAAGGCCGCTGGAAAAATGGTGGGATCTTTCTATCGATCCAGTAGATATCTGACTGCTGATGCAATTCTCTATCTATATAAGAGCCAGGTACGTCCAAGGATGGAATACTGTTGCCACATCTGGGCAGGAGCTGCTAGAAAGGACTTGGCCTGCCTTGATAGAGTTCAAAATAGACTTCGTAGCCTCGTAGGAGATGTCCTTTTCTCTTCCTTGCAACCTCTATCTCACAGAAGAGATGTTGCGAGTTTGTCTCTGATGTATCGTTATTTTCATGGAAAGTGTTCGACTGAGCTTCAATCTATGGTCCCCCCCTCGCAAAACTTTCACAAGAAACACACGTCTAGCTGTAAACACTATCAATAATTCCCCCCACTTTTTATCTGTGCCTAAACCTAAACGTAGATTCCATGAACAAAGCTTTTTTCTTAGAACTGCACGCCTGTGGAATTGTCTTCCGTTTTCCTGCTTTCCGGCTGACTACAATATGGTTGTTTTCAAGTCTAACGTAAATAAGTTCTTGATGAGCCGTTCCATATAAGTTATCAAATTTAACAAATTTTCATTACTAATGATTATTATATTGTCCAATTTCTACTGTACACTCTTTAACCCTTATCCTTGAGTGGCCTCTTGGCCTTGATAATGAGTTGATACCTATGAAAAAAAAAAAAAAGAAGAAAAAGTCCAATGTGAACAAGTTCTAATTGAATCGTCCCCCTAAGTAATCCAAGTTTCAAAATTCCCACTGTTTACTATGCTAAAATCACAATGACTAATGTATACCTATTAACCCTTATCCTCGAGTGGCCTCTGGGCCTTGATAAGTGGTGACACCCTTGTAAAAAAAAAAAAAAAAAAAAAAAAAAATTGATTTTTCCAAATACTCTAACCACTGTTTGACAAAATACACCAGAAGAAGGTCAGAGGTTACATCGACCGAAATGTTGTGAAAATAACACTGAAGATGAAAACAGTAGTCTGAAGAATCCAAATAATATATATCCTTCTAGGCTGTCAGTAAGAATTCTAATGATCGATGTTAATTTAAGAAAAGTTTTTAGCAAATTATCTTTGTTTAAATTAAATCACTTTAATTAATTACTGTTAACATTAATGAAACTACTGCATATATATATATTTAGACAATTCAGCACAATATGATGTTTAAGCCTCCTCTCATTTCATACACCAATACACTCTCTTTCCGTTTATCTATGATATAAATCTCACCTGTCTGTTTAAATGTATGTACGTATGTATGTTTGTATGTCTGCCTAAAACTTTCGACAGAGGCGACGGATTTTCACGAGATTGGTATCATTTTGAAGCTCGACTCTTGGCTAAAAACATTAATTCGTTCATCCTCAACTGGGCACTTTTCTACAGGGAGAGGGTCGCTTTTATCAATGATATTTTCAAAAGTCAACTTCTCTTTTCGATTTACTAGCCTTAATTTAAACATTCGTCACTTCTAGTTTGACAATGGGCACAACAGCAAACATGTCATGTTTTATTTTTTCAGGTTCTTTTCCTCCTTCGCGGTGTGATACTATTAAGTGAACCTGAGGTGGACTTGAGTCGCTAAGTGCTGAGAGGGGGGGGGCATAGACAAAGAAATAGGAAATATCCTACAATCAACAATAAAAAGGAAGTAGCAAACAATGACTCTGTAGGTAATTTTAGATCGAGCTTTTAGAGTTGACAATGACAATAGAAACCTACAGATAAAACAGGTAAGGGCAGATTCTTGTAGCCGGGGCGGGGGGGGGGGGCGACCTGATACCAACGTAGAGGAGACAGTTGACAACTAGATGCCCTTCACGGCGGATGGGAGTTGGACAGTTTTTAGAGTTGACTGTGAAATAGAAATAGAGACGAATTGCAACTGACAGACAAATGTAACATTGATAGAACGGAGAGAAGACGCACATACTCTCACAAGTCCAACAATCAATTATATGTGAACATTGGCGTTTGTGTTTTTCCTTTCTTTGTTCCATGGTTTATTATATTTATTATATTTCTACTTTTGTGAAACCACGTGTGTTCCTATCGACAGTCGCCAGCGAGAAAATGACGATCCGGCCATAAGAGGAATAGTCGAACGAAAAATCTACGATACATGATGTTGGGAGTCGGCGATCTGTTGGGGCTACGTACGTTTGGTCACAGCAGTATGGGTTTGAGCCTACCTGCCTACTACCACTTTTTTTTTTTTTGCTCAACACACACCTCCAAACACCTGAGCAATGCCGGGCACTAAGGCTAGTTGATAATAAAAGGCAATAATTTTCCCTATGGTATTGCTTCTTTTAACCATCTTCCTCTCTGTTTCTCTATTGATGAAGAGAGACAGTGAGAAGTACTATTTAACATAGTTTAAGTGGGGAAAAAAGAAGAGGTGGATAGAAATAAGAGGAGCGAAAGAGGGTGAAATGAGAGGAGGAGAAAAAGCGAGGGATTGATATGCCAGAAAAAGGAAATAAATAAATAAAAAATAAATAAAACAAGATGCGCATGCGGGGTCCCCCTCCATTAATGAAAAATTTAATTTCATCATGACTAACGTTTTTGCAAAATTTCAAAAAAATCCAAGGCGCAATTATTGAGAAAAGTTTGAACAAATGAATGGAGTATTTGGGGGCAATTTTACCCCTATGATACTCCCTGAGGGGAGAGGGAGTAACCAGAGTTATCCCAGAAAATCCGTTCTGCAAAAATTTTACTTTCACCGTAACTAATGCTTGTGCAAAATTTTTAAAAAATTCAAGGAGGGATTATTAAGAAAAGTGTAAACAAATGAACGGATGAATGATTTGGGGTCAATTTTACCTCATAATGGCCCATAGGGAGGGCAACCAGAGTTATCCTGGAAAATTAATTCTAGCAAAAATTTACTTTTATCATAACAAATGTTTGTGCAAAATTTCAAAAAATATTCAAGGCGTGGTTATTGACAAAAGTGTGAATGGATAAACGGAATTGAATTACTAGGTCCAATCCCTTCTTTGTCGGAAGACTAATAAAATAATAAGATGGAGACATTTTTTTTTTAATTTCGACTAAAAACTCAAAATGAACAAGTGGAATAACTCATATTTTTTTAATAAAAGAATATAAAGAGTTGTAGCCGTTACAAGTAAAAATATTATTTCTTTTATAGTATGTGTAAAAATGTGGAAACCAATAAAAAAATCAAAAGATAAAACAATTTCACTGCATCAGCTAGTAATTATGTTTCAATAGTTTGGGCATAATTACCACCCAGACTTAAGGTTAGTAGTAAGAAGATGTGCTTTTCATGACTTTTAACAATGACATATTTTATAGTAAAGTTTCATTAGAAACATTAACATAGCTAAGATTTCAAACACACAAAACTGGTTACATGTCTGTCGCAATATTTTGGCACAATTGCATTGGGTATGATCAAAGATTTGGATGATCATATTTATAGCAAGAGTTGATAAACACGAATCACTGCTGACCTTGACTAGATCAATACTACTATTCTTTACTTGGAAGTCTTTACAATTCAAAGATTATATGACTGGATTAAAACTGCCAATTTTTACTTTAATATTCGCAATTGAATAATTTTATTTTCTCTACAATAGGTTTATATTTAGATATATTTACCAATCTTTGTTTGGAACCAATTTTTTATTACAGGAATGGCTCTCCACTCAAGAGATTACTAATATCTTTCTCTCTCTCTTTTTCTTTATTTTTTATAGAACAATACCTTTCGTCTACTACCATTGCAACAATAATGATGATCGAACCCGCATCTGTACAGCCTCTTTTCCTCTAATAATCTACATTAGCTGTCTTCCCTGGGGAACACTTCCGGCTGCCACACACACACACACACACACACACACACACTCTCTACTGTCCAGTTATTATAATCTAAATAACAACCTTGTAAATAGTCTGACCTTTTATCGCCGATCAAACGAAAAGACAGAACCGTTTTATTCAATTAGACAATATAGATTGTCCATTGATGAATTTGGCCACCAAAAACGTCTGATAAATTTATTTTTGATTACTTTTTCAGATATGTTGGTCTATTAGGCATCAGTCTGAAAAAGTATTTTTACCTCTAAATGTACAGATTGAATCAGTTTATTCTAGTTGCAGATAAATAAAAATCGGTTCATCCGTCTGTCATATACAAGTGATGAATAGCATTTTTTTAGTCTGTCAGGTTTAAGTTTGAATTCTGTGATGTGGGAGTGCGACTAAGCTATAATGCGAGATAGCAGAGCCCCCCTCCCCTCTTAAATTCATTTTTATTGCAATCACTGAACAAGCCCTTTCTTCAGAATGCCCATGGTTTTAAAAACCCAAACCAGAGACAGTCCAGATAGGATCAACCTCAAGACTCCTCCTGACCAGATATGACTTCATCCCATCCCCTCTATCTCTTTACATCCTCTTTCTTCCTAAAGGGAATAGGAGAGAAAGAGAAACTAATTCAAGGAATGTTTTGTGGTGAAAAAAAGTGAAAACGCAAAGAGGCTAACCCCCGCCCCCAATCGTGCTGTGATCGAATCCATGGTATAAACTGCCCATGTACCATGTGCCCCAAACCAATCCAAAAGGCTGGAATGGACAGATAAACTCGAATTGAATGTCAACTTGACTGCTTTGCACAATGGTGCAAAGAACTGATATTGTATAGCACAAAGAGACTGAAAGAGTTGTCGCCATAAAAAATCAGAAATGAAATGTAATATTTAAGTTTGAAATAGTATCGTTTTTGGCCTTATGTTTGAATATTGTATTTCTGCTGGTCTACCACAAGCATTTTTCTCAAGTTATTATGTCTACGTTTGAAATAACACTTACATTCTACTCTTATGTTATACTTTTTCTTTAGTCTGTCATGTTTAATTTTATAATAGTATTTTATTTGGTCTGTCATGTTATAATTTAATAAAATTTCTGATCTATCATATGCATATTTTCGACCTATCATGCCTACATTTGAAATAACGCTTGCATTCTACTCTCATGTCACTTTTTCTTTAGTCTGTTATACTTAATTTTGAAATAGAATTTTATCTCATTTCCTTTATTTTGTCCTTTAATCCTCCCATTCCACGAAGTATGTTTCTGAAAAAGGGGCAAGAAATGCTGTTTTCTGGATCAGAATCTATCCATCTAACTAGACGAGTAAAAAGTAGAACTTGGGTTTACTTTTGGCAGCCTCATAACTCTCGCTTCCTTTATTTTGTCTTGTAGTCCTCATATTCTACGAGGTATGTTTCTGACAAAGTGGCAAGAAATGCTGTTTTCTGGATCAGAATCTATCCATCTAACTAGAAGATTAAAAAGTAGAACTTGGGTTTACTTTTGGCAGCCTCGTAACTCTCGCTTCCTTTATTTTGTCCTTTAGTCATAACATTCCATGAGCGAGGTTTCTGACAAAGGGGAAGAATTGCTGTTTTCTGGGTCAGACTATTCATCTAATACTTGTTGTTGGCTGATTATAGCCCTTGAAGTAGTAGTCATTTTTTCTTTCTTTTTAGCTTCTTACATCAAGTGTCTTCATGCCTTATCTGGAACAATTTCTATTAAAAATAAAAAAAAAATAAAAAATTTAGTCTGTCATGCTCAAGTTGAAATGGTATTTCTGTTGATCTCTCACTAACATTTTTGTCGGCACATCATGCTTACGTCTGAAATAACACTTTCATTTTTAAGTATAAAATGGTTCGTTAGGCTTAATTTTTTTTTTTATCGTTCAGTTTATCTACAGAGTTTCAACAGGTTAAGATGCAGTTGTCAAGCATCATTTTGCTTCTAATGAGAGAGGAGAGCTCAAAGATGCAAAAACAAGGCAAGCCTGTTGCCAAACAAACTCAGTCGATTGTCTATCAACCAAGCTGTTTATTTACTCAGAATCAATCGTGAATTGTGCTTTTCAAAATGTTTTCCTTTTTCGTTTCATTCATCTGTCCCTGTCTCCGTTCAACTGCAATTTTAAATTGCCACAAATAAACACGAGCAACTTTTTTTTTCTTGATTTTTTCTTTTTTTATTTATTTTATTTCCTTTCTCTCTTTTTTCATTTGGTGGATTGTAAAGAAATAGCTCGATCTTTTCAATTGCTCGATGAATAACGATGCAAGAGTTGTACAGTTAAAGGCTCGTTAACTTTATTGAAAGACAGCCCTGAATGCGTTCTTGTCATGAATAGAAGAATTCATTGAGAGCTTGAATCTGGAAATGAATGAAAGGAATTGCAGCGTATATATATTTTTAAAAAATTCTTTTTCACCTCAAATAAGGCGTATTGCCACTTGGACGTAAGGGGTTACTATTTGAGATCATGCTTAACAGAGGCGTGTGGGAAGTAGAGTTGCAAGATGTTTATATATATATATATATATATACACACACACACATACAGGGTAACCAAAAAAAAGCGGGCTCCAACTCTAATTAGGCCCTGTTTTCTCCGAATGAAATGAAACTTTGGTCATAACTAGTTTATTATAGTCAAAACGTCACATCAAAACACTAGGGTTTTTGGCCTTTTTTTCTCTCCGTTCTACAGCATATGTTCTAGATGGCCTCCATTTATCTTTTATTTTTTTGGGGGGGGGTCACCCTATATATATATATATATTAATGTTGGGACAATTAATCAAAATCAGAATCAGGAATCAGAAAAATCGAAACTTTTGGAAGTATCGGAATAGGTATTGGAAAAATTTATGTTTATTTCTGATGCCAAAAACGATTCCTTTAATTATAATTTTTTTTTTATTTGATTTTGTTTAAAACAAAATCTTTTACTGTTGGTAGTAATAATAAAATAATAACTATTTATTGATTTTAAACTATCAGTAAAACTAAAATCTATAGATTATCCCCCTCACAAGAAAGTGTTTTACGTTTGAGAAAATATATGCACATTTAAGACGCTTTTACAGTAATCGGGAAAAATAACAACTCTGCAGTTAAAGTATTTACGTATTTATAAAGAATTGGAATCAGAATCATTAATTGTATTGGAATTGGGAATTTAGTACAGAATTGGTAATTGTATCCTAATCAGAATCATTAATTGTATTGGAATTGGGAATTTAGTACAGAATTGGTAATTGTATCGGAATCGGGAAAAATATTGGAGTTGTCCTATCACTAATATATATACAGGGTGTTCCAAAAGTCTTTGGCACATTTTGACATTGAATATCTCGCAAACTATAAACACGCACTTGATATATTCAGAAAGCTATAAAGACGCACTTGATATATTCAGAAAGATATAAACACGCACTTGATATATTCAGAAAGCTTGTAATCTCAAGTTTTTGCATGGAATGTTCAAAAATGTTCAATGTGAACACTATTGGTCACACGACACACATCAAGCCGATAGTCCAAGTCTTGCCAAACATGTCCCAGCATTACATTGTCAATGGTTGCAACAACTTCTGTTATTCGAGCCTTCAGCTCACCCACGTCTCTTGGAATGGGAGGCACATAGACCAGTCCTTTCACAAATCTGCACAAAAAAAAAAAAAAAATCGCAGGATGTGAGAAGGTGATCATTTTGCCCAAATCTTTCAAGCCATATATCTAGCAGTGTTGGGTTCAGAAACTGTCTAACCCTGAGGCTCCAGTGTGGTCATGCCCCATCCTGTTGGAAAATGAAGTCATCAGACTCTTTCTCACTCAATTTATCCATTAATTTGAAATGTGCCCAAGACTTTTGGAACACCCTGTATATATAACCTGTCTAGCTTTACTATATAAACAAAGATGGTTGTCAGAATAAACACATGATGTTGAGTCTTCTATGAACTTTTTTTCTTATTGCAGTATTATATTGCTCAGCATTTTCCTGAAGGGTATGTGTACGAAAACAGATGGTATTGTATTAATAAGCATTTGTTTCCGCATAACGAGACGGATCTGTAAAAAATTTATCCAAATTTTAACATGCTTGAGGAGCTGTTTTGTATGAAAAATAAATATTTGCATCTTGGAATGTAACTATATTGTAATTCTTTTATATATGCTCTGTTGTTATATTTAACTTATATTGAGCTTCTAAACAATAATGGATTGATATACACAAAGAGCGCAGAATTTAATTGAAAAAACACATTTTATCTATATATATATATATATATATATATATATATATATATATTTTATGTCTCGGAAGTAGAGTGAAAAGCATATTTTATTTATTAATATTATTGAAATCTTTTCTTTTTTTCCTTGTATACATTTTTGTGAATTATTCCATGGATTTCTGCCTTTGGATTATTATAGACCATCTTCTTCCAATTACGGGATTTCCCTGGATTTTACTTGTACAAATGGAAATTCTTTTAACTTTCTTGAAGTTTTACATTTGGATTTTTTATCTTCCACCAGATTATCCATTCATGTGTAATCACCTTTTTCTTCACCACATTCCCTCTGCTTCACTTTTTTTGTTTTCAAGTAAGATCTTTGACTTACTTGTTGTTTCATCAAATACTTCTGCATGCGCATTTTGCTAATTCCTACCCTCTGATGAGAAGGAAAGTATTTCTTCGAAACTCCGCGGATTAAGGACTATCCATTTATCTAGTGTTTCCTTTTCAGATTAAATATATTTTTAACTCATTTCAAAGTGTTTTTTAACATATTTTATTAACTATTTGCCCATATATATATATATATATATAATTCAATAATGTTCCATGTATATACACATATAGTATTAGAAGGTATTATAATATGTGTGTATATATTTTCAGCACTTTAACAGTGCCCAAAGCATATGTAAACCTTATAGCCAGGAAACATTTTTATTACAACAAGCACATACATGGATTAATCATTATATATATATATATATATATATATATATATATATATATATATATATATATATTATATATATATATATATATATATATAATTACTTCATTTATTCACATAAAATTAATATACGAAAGTATAAATTTATGCGTAAACTTTAAGTATTTACTTCAAAAGTGCTCAATACGTAGGTAGAGCTAGTTAGTAAGTTATAAAATATATATGGCGATTAAGCTACACTGAATATTCCGCATTTCATCCACTCTAGGACTCTTCAGTTATATATATAGTCAGGTTCCTAATGGCACAATTTTAACTTTTGTGGGAACCTTTTGGAGATTTGCAAACCTATACATTTTTGGAAAGGTTTTTGTCCCAGGAATCAGAAAATCAATGTTTGCATTTGGCCAGATGCGTAAATGGCGGCCATATTGGATTTACAAAATGGCCACCATAAGATGTACGTTTTGTAATATCTCGGCTTCTAAACAAGCTGGAATTCTGATTTTAACTGCTAAAACTACATTTTCAGGGCTAAGAAAACCAATGGTGGTGGTTATAAAATTTTCCCAGATGTGTATATGGCAGCCATATTGGAATTTACAAAATGGCTGCCGTAAGATGTATGTTTTGTAATATCTCGGCCTCTAAATAAGCTGGAACACTGATTTTAACTGCTAAACCTACATTTTTAGTGTCAATGATCCAAGTTATCATTTCATCTTTTGTAACCCCCCCCCCCCCATTGAAACACATAATCCATGATATGGGTAAAAAACTTAACAACCTTGGCAGTTAGTCAGATACTAAATCAGAGTTATTTTTATTATAATGACTTTTAACTGTAAACTTTGAATGTTTGTGCAACCATCTTTAACATAATGAAATGTTTGATCATAGTCTATACATAATCCTCAACATCACTTTCATACATCACAGCTTGGGAATCTTCATCGTTTTCGCACTGGCTGCTGCACTGACATGTCAGGACAGGCTAAGTCTTTAGACCTGCAGGAACATCTGCCAGAAGAACAGTCAAATATACATTTGCATGTGACCATCTCAAGGATGACCTTAGGGGTTGGGAGGACATCTTTGGTCATTGGTTTCAGGATGCCATCCAATTGTCTGAAGTACCCATTTTCCAGGGGATCCAGTTGTGAAATCTGCAGAGTAATGGCTGATTGTGCCCCTACCCTTGCTTGGACATAGACTTAAAATATGCTGCTTCAGAGCTCCAGGTGTTGGAGGGAGCCTGTCACTTTCTGCCCTATGCTTGCAGAACAGATGCCATCACAGTTCAGGGATTGTTTTTATGTTGATCCCTTTTGGTGAGTAAGCTGCACATACAAAGGACTCCAGTGTTGACAGCATTCCCTCTGTCACTTCTGATTCATCCATTGCGTCTGCTTTGAGGTAGATCTGCAGCCAGGTTGTCTTGCATATACGGGAGAACCTCCCTATGTTGTTGGCCCCAGTGAACGCATGGAAGGCTGGCAAAACCTTTGCTCTTTCTTTACCTAGAGCTCGCCACAGTGGTTCAATTTGTATAACACCAGAGGCCATAGAAATAGACATGTTTTTCAGCAATTGGTCATAGTTTTCTGTAACTAGCACTAAAGCGTCCGTATCTGGGGAGAAAAATACTAACTGTGCATCAGGTGGGTTTCACTGTGAAGCCAACACAGCCTGGTGGATCAGCAGCGTGTCTGCTTCCTCATGGTTATTTACTTCTAAGACCAGGTCTTTGTTGCTCTTAGTGTATCCGGAAGCAGATGTGATGATCAGCTTGGATGATCCCCTGTTGGTTTGGTTAAGTGGCAGTTTGAATATATGGTTAAGTGGCAGTTTTAGTCATTTAGAACTGCTTTATAGCTTCACCGCTCACTCATTTTTCGATCAAATATCAAACAATTATTACAGTTTATAGCTCACCTTCTCAGCTATATTGTGAAAAAAAAAATTCAATTTTTGTACAGTAAAACAAAAGTTATGATGAATTTACTGGTGTTCATGAGTGACGTTTTTTCTGGATGGTTTCCATAGCAACCATGTCACTCCAGCAACTAGTGTTGCTACTAAATCACTGCTCTCGCAAAAAGAGAACTAATAAGTGAAACAGAGAGAATGAAAGCACACGAGTGTTGTACATGGTTTTACATACGTGTATGTTATATTTATGGGGTCAAAAAGATAAGACTGAAATTAAACAAAGAATAAGTGAATTTATTGGAAGCCTCGAAAAATCATGGATTACAACAGAAAAATGCAAGCATGAAAAGTATTATGGTTAAGCTTAAACATGGAAAAGTAAAGGACAAGATAAAATTTGCAGCATTAAGAATTTTTTTTTTTAATTCTTAAATCGAATTTTAAAAAAAATTCTTAATGCTCCAAATTATATAACCAATTCTTAATATTGCAATATTTTAAGTTATAAATTTATATTTTTTACTAGAATATCTTGTTTTTTTTGTATTTTTTTTTACAAGGAAGTCACCACTTATCAAGGCTTGTAGGCAACTCAGGGATAAGGGTTATTGCATGTACAGTAATCGATGGGATAATATCGTAGTAATCGCTAGTAATGGAGATCTGATAAAGTGTCTTACTTAAGGGGGGGCGGTTCATCAGGAACTTGTTTATGTTGGACTTGAAGACATCCAAGTTGTAGTCAGGTGGGAAACAGGCAAATGGAAGAGAGTTGCACAGTCTTGCACTTCTGAGAAAGAAGCTCTGCTCATGGAATCTACGTTTGGATTTAGGTACAGATAAAGAGTGGGGAAAATTATTGACAGTAGTTTCAGCCAAACGGGTATTTCTCGTGAAAGACTGGCGAGGGGGGATGAGAGATTGGAGCTCAGACGAGCACTTGCCATGGAAATAACGATAAAACAAAGACAGGCTCGCAACATCTCTTCTGTGGGAGAGAGGCTGCAGGGAAGAGAAAAGGGCATCCCCCACTAAGCTACGAAGTCTATTTTGTACTCTGTCAAGGCAAGATAGGCTGTTTTTAGCAGCTCCTGCCCAGATGTAGCAGCAGTACTCCATCCTTGGATGTACTTGGCTTTTATATAGATAGAGAATTGCATCAGTAGTGAGATATCTTCTGGAGTGGTAGAAAGATCCCACCATTTTCCCAGCGTCCTTGGCAACAGACCTGATGTATGCGTTCCATTTCAGATCAGGAGTAAAGAGCAAACCCAGAAGCTTGTCAAAACATGGAGCCTCCCCAAGACAAGAGCCATCCATTTCAAATGGGGATCAGAGCGTTGATGATGTAAAGATAGAAGCTTGGTTTCAGATGCATTAAAAGTGACCAGCCAGCTTTCCCCCACTGTACCACGCGCTCAAGATCAGAGGAGAGAGAATTAGAGAGAGCTTTGTCATTTATGGCCTTTGATGTGTTGCCATAGATGGTCGTGTCATCAGCATAGATGTCAATGAATGATTTAAGTATGTGTTTTGGGAGATCATTGATGGAGATGAGGAAGAGAGTTGGGCCCAGGATGGACCCCTGCGGGACTCCAGCATTAATAATGTGGGCCTCTGATTTCTGCCCATCAACAACTACTCTTATGAGCCTATCAGAGAGAAATGATTTAATGATTGAGAAAACATTTCCAGTGATACCATAGCTGGAAATCTTGTGAAGCAGGCCCTTATGCCATAACTTATCGAAGGCCTTCGATATGTCAAGAGCAATTGCCCTGGAAAGGAAGCCTTTGTCAAGAGATTCACTAATCCTATGAGATATAACTGTTAGCATATCTACTTGAGATATAACTGTTAGCACATCTTGTGGAGCGGAAACCATATTGCATGTCACTAAGAAGGTTGTTTCTGCTGAGGTGGTTGATTACTTTATTTAATATGAATTCCAACAACTTACTCATGACACATTGGAGACTTATTGGTTTGTACTGAGGGGGAGATGACTTTTCACCTGAATTCTTAAATTCAGAGCATACTGATGAGGTTTTCCAGGGTGTTGGAAAGCACTTCTCCTTAAGGCAATGCTTAAACAGTTTCGTAAGTACGGGGGCAAGTTTTGGTTGGAGCTTTTTCAGCATTATAACTGGAATGCCGTCAGGGCCAGTTGCTTTACTGGAATCAAGGTTCTTGATTAGCTTGGCGACCTCACACACAGATATCTGTATTAGAATTGTGTTTTTTTTTTTTCATGAGTCTGTATTGTATTGTTCATTTTTCTATACTTGTAAACTAGTGCTCGTACCCTTGGCAATCACCAAGATGAGATGGCCAGAATGAGAAGTAGAAGATAAAAGAGAAGAAAACCATGGCGCACAAATATTGGGGTTTGCGTGGTTCTACACTCAGAAAATATTACAAAACGAATATCACAAAACTCACCCTAGTATCCCCTGAACCATCATCTTCAAATGTATAACGTATGATAGAATTATCAGCATGGCCAGATACAAAAGCTTTTCCTGTTGGACTGTTGAAAAAAAAAAAAAAAATCAAATTAAATAATTATAACAGTCATAAAAAAGTATGGTTATTTATATGGAGCATTCATCATAAGTCAATGGGCTATAACTTTTGTCATTTGTTACTACGCTAAGAAGTCTAGTTATATCTTGAGTTTGTACAGATTTTCAATGTCTATTTTCAAGGACTTTTCAAGGTTTTTAAAAGTTTTTTAAGGCCTTCTCCAGACAAAATTCAAGTTTTCAAAACAAAATTTGGGGGTTTGTTTTACGATCCACAGCGATTCAAAAAAGGGGTAAAAAATCAACTATACAACAAATAAATGTTACCATAGCCAATAAAAATTATTTTGCAACCTACCTGCATCATTTTTTTGTGTTTTTAAGCAGTTTTAAATGCTTTTTATTTCATTTCAAATATTAACTCTCTTTACAGCTTTTAAATTTCCAACCAAGATGGCAACCATCTTGTCCATTTTTTTGGCCCAGCCGACCTCATTTTAGGTTCTCACAATTTTTTTTGGTGGGGGAAGGCTTCGTCATTCGAGACATATCCCCACAAGGAAAGTTTTTTTTTTTATTTATGGCGGCTGCCACTATCCCCCCCCCCCGCCCCAATTTATATTTTAAATGAAAGCAAAAATAGAGGGAGGTTTGAATCCCTCCTCCCCAAAAAAGTGAGAAAAAAAAAAGTGATAATTGAAAACTAGGTTGGGCAGGCTGAAAAAATGGAGTTACGTTCCTTTATCACAAAACGACCTGAGGTAGTTTTGTGGTAAAGGGGCGTAACTCTTAAATCCACAATACTACTATGCAATTTCAAAATGTTGCATTTCAATTTTCTTTTCAATATTTAAAAAATATTTTAATAGTATTTTTATTAATACTTAAAATAATAATAAAATTTATTTCGATTTTATCTTTAATATTTCGACACAAATTTTTCTGAATATAAAAAAAAAATTTCCAGGCCTTTCAAGGAATTTTCAAGACATTTTTCATATTTTCAAGGATTTTCCAAGGTAATAATAGAAGTAAGGCCTTTCAAGATAAAAGTGAAAATTCAAGGCGTTTTCAAGCCTGCGCAAATACTGTATGTATATATATATATATATATATATATATATATATATATATATATATACAAGGTTGTTTGCAATGCAATGAAGGTGGGTGCAATGAAAGAAATGAACAAAAATAAAACAGTAGAGACAACAGTTATATTTTTTTCTTTTTCAATAAAATTCATTTACTTTAATTTTTTTCAATTTTCTATACATCTTTCATTTATTGTTGTATAGAATCTGAAAGAATGGGAAAATATATGTTTTAATATTTCAAGAGAAATACTCCATCTTTGTAAAAAAAAAATAAAAAAAATTGTTCCATTTTTACTGAGAATGTTTTTAAAAAGTTGCTGTTACATTTGAATGTTTCTGTCGATTTGCAGAAAATGTAAAGTTTTTATATTTTCATGGTTTATTAATACATTCATCTATTTCATATTTTAAATTCATAAGTTCAATATAAATTAGAATTTTTATTTTATTAATTGATAATGTATTTCTTTTATCTTGAGGGTTTTTTTTTATTTCAATCATAATAGGTTCATTTTTAAATAAGCGAGCATGAAGGTAAGTAAATTAAATTTTAATTGGACTAAATAGTTAATTAAAAAGATTGATAGAGAATTTATCACAAATATATTTGCTAATATTTTTATTGATTTTGTTAGTCTGCTTTGTAGTATATAGATTGATAGATTATTTATTTCATATTTAGTTTTGGGAGCTATTTCGCCTCTTTTTGATTGCAACAGTAAAATAGTAATTTTGGTACTGATCAAAGAAGCATGTAACTATGAGCTTATCTTATTGTGTGTATTTTCTGTGACAGAGGTTCCTTTTTGAATTTATAACCAACTAGTGGGGGTGCCCAGCATTGCCCAAGTGTGTGTAGGTGTAGTAAAAAGTCCCAGGGGAGGGGGATAAAAAAGTGGTAGTAGCAGAAAGGTGTTAAAAAAAAAGTGGTAGTAGGCGGGCAGGCTTGAACCCATAATGTGAAGGAGGAAAATAAAAACCACAACATCTTAGCTGATGTCTCCATCACGCAACCGAAAGTCACAAATGTTGAAATTAAGTGCAGTCAATCGAAAAGAAGACAATGACTTGCAAAAATGGCGATGCAAAAACCGACCCCTCCTTGTAAAAAACTGCCCAGTTGAGAGTGAAGGAATTAATGTTTTTGCCCAATTTTTCAACATGTGTCGTCTGAAGGATGGAGTTTCAAAATGATACTGATCTCGTCAGGATCCGTGGCATGTGTGAAAGGTTTTTGGCAAATATACAAACACACACACATACACACATTTTGCTCTTTATATATATACTAGCAAAAGTACCCGTCGTTGACTGGGTTCAAAAACAGCCTACAGAAAATGGACTCTGATTTATGAAAGCATGATAGGTTATGAAAAGGAAGGGTTGTAAAGAGATAGCTTCGAATTTGGAGGTATCAAAACCAAAGCAAAATATGGTGAAAGTAAAAATAAAATAGATAACCCCCATAATTTATTATACCATACCTGTTCACACTGAAACACTTATCACAATATTCTGTGGATCTATATTAAAAAACCTTGTTAAACTTTGTGACATATTTCCATTCTATGGAGCTCAGGTGCGAACGAACACCCCATAATTTTATTATACCATATTTCTTCAAACTGAAACATAATTACCAAAGTATACTTATGCAGAAAGATAGTAAAAATCTTTATTAAAGTTTGTGCCTATCTCCATTCTATGGAAGTCAGGCGGGAACGCAGACCCCACAATTTTATTATACCATCCCTATTTAAGTTAAAAACGTACTTATCAAAGTATTCTTATGTTCATCTAAATCAAAAACACTTGTTAACGTTTTTTTTTAATTTTTAAATTTTTTATTTCCATACATTGTGGACCAGGCGCGAACGCAAACCCCACAATTTAAATATACCACCATTCTGCCAGATCAAACATACCCATTCCTATGTCTCGATACATCTTCTATCATTATATGCAATCAGTTTTTTAAAATAGTCAACCATATAGGAGCCTATTCGTGATCAGACACACACACACAGACATCCAGCTTTATATTATAGATATATAGATGGAAAATAGAGGGGGCCATAACAGTACCAAATCTCACAATTGTAGAGTCCTCAAGCACTAGAACCAATTATCGCCAGGGAAAATATCTTTGAACCCAACACACTAATGTACGGGGGATATTCCAAATGTAATACCTCCTATTATTTTTATTCCATTCTATTGAATTAGAGGGGATTGCAAATTGCATTGTTATGATGATTGAACTTATGCATTGATGTCCTGAAAGTTTCATCTATGTTGCAGATATTGACAATGTGAGACTAAGAAAGCAACCCCTGTCACAGACGTGCATCAGAAGCAGAGATGTGTCATTGAATTCCTAACAAAAGTACATTGAGAATAGTGATGTCTATATAGAAAAATAAATTTTGGAGCACAAAAGGTCACTCGTTTTAATGGCACCACTTTCATCTTCATAATTCTTCAGCATTTTAGTTTTTAAATTTAAAAAAATAGGAGGCCTTACTTTTGAAACTACTCTCGTATAATATGCTAACATTGATTTTTTCTTCTTTCTGAATTTATGACCAAGTATATGTGTGGATGCAACACATACGAGTGTATCAAATCTTGCAAAACTCTCTTTTTTATAGCACTTATGTCAAAATAATATAATAAAATTTATTTTACCTTGCAGACAATGTCAGGACATGAGAGTCCGAGGCATAAATGGTAGAGGACTTGTTGGACTTCATATTGGCTGCTCTCACCTGAAGTGGAAATTGAACAATAAAAAATTCTTTTAAATGTAAATTAATATGGCCGTTCAAAGTTGCCCTGGTGAATGGACTAACATGAAAGTTTGAAGCATTATTAAATTAAAACTTAAACACATCAAAAAAGATTTTGCAGCATGTATTAGCAACAATTTGTTGATATATACTTGTTTTTGTTAAATTTACGCTGGTTTGTCAAGCTTAAATCTAAAATAGCATCTATGATGTTGGTCTCTCAAGCTCAAATTTAAAATAGCATTTATGCCGGTCTGTCAAGCTTGAATATCAAATAGCGTTTATGCTGGTCTGCCAAGCTTAAATTTAAAATAGCATTTATGCTGATTTGTCAAGCTTAAGCTTGAAATAGGATTCGTGTTACTCTGTCAAACTTAAGTTTGAAATAGGATTTATATTAATTTGTCAAGTTTAAGCTTGAAATAGGATTTATATTAGTCTGTTAAGCTTAAATTTTAAAAAAGCTATACTGCTAATCTGTCCAGCTTAAATTTAAAATAATATTTGTACTAGTCTGTCAAGCTTAAGTCTTAAATAATATTTATCTTGGTCTATCAAGCTTGCATTTGGAAATAGCATTTATGCTTGGCTGTGAAGCTTAACGTTGAAATGGCATTTATGTTGGTCTATGAAGCTTAAGTTTGAAATAATATTAGTTGTGCTGGTCTGTGAAGCTTACATTTGGAAATAACATTTATGCTGGTCTGTCATGCTTATGTTTAAAATTGAATTTCCATTGGTATTGATAGGTTTTATTTTTATGTGTATAAGCACTTCCATAACAGGTTTTGCTTATCTGTCAAACTATCTGTTAGTCTACCACATTTTGAAATAGCACTTTTATTTCACAAAGTACAGACTAAAATGGATGCATTTTAAGAATATTTATTCCTATTTTCTCTGTAGTCATGGAGGTAATAAGAAATACTAAAAATAAATTTTGAAAAGAAATATTTAAGATGCGAGATGGCAGGTGCAGTTGGCTGAGGAAAGCCGATGTCAGTGATAAATATCAAATATTGTAATGTGGAGTGAGGCTGTCATCGTGCCTTTTTAAATGAAACAAGATTTCCAGCAGTCATTTGCAATGTTGGCAAGCACAGTGAAAAGTGATCAGCTCTGACTTTAGAATTCACTTGAGCAGTACAAATTAGAAAGACGCAAATAGACGTGCATACGTCAATGCTCAGCCAGTAAATCTTAACGAACGTCCGGAGTCAAATAGTTGCTTCAGCAAACACAGTCTCTCTTCTGTTGTCGAAAATAGGAAAAACAATTTTTATGGTTTCAACAAGCCAATCTTAATCAGACGAGAGATTTATGAATCCTGTTTTTGTGGAATTACAATACAGTTCATCAGACGAACAGTCTGCAACATCTACTGTTACATTACTGATGCTATGCAACTCTAACCCCCCCCCCAGACCCCGAAATGGGTGGAGCCAAAGTGGGTGGAGGGGATGATATCGGTGGTTTTCAGCAGTGCTCTGAAGGCTTCATTATTTTAAGTTTATTTTAAATTTTGTCAGAAAACATAATATTGTTTTTATTAGTAACTAGTTGTATCTACTGGGCATTACCCAGGATTAACAGATAAAAATGACTAATTTGTTTATAAAAGACATGGAAATGCATTTTGGACCATTTAATTTTGTAATCAAATTATTTTTTGAGAATAGTAAAAAAAGTTTGTTTTAATTAATAATAATTTTTAATTTAATTTTCACCCCAAACAAGGCACAGTGATTTTGATGTAGGGGGCTACTATACTGGACATAATTTTCAGGGATACTATCTAGGGAGTTGAGCAGCAAGATATCTATTTACATTACACTTGAACTTCTGCATGTCAGCACAGTCCGGGAAGCAGGAACCCGGAAGGGAATTTCAAAATCTAGCAGTTCTAGGGAAGAAACTATTAGAGTAGAAGGCTTTCTTACATCTAGGGATTTCTACTGTGTAGGGGTGGGATTTTGCTGCTTGTCAGGTTTGTCAGGAGTATTTACATCGAGGAGTGACAAGGGATTGTAGTTCATCAGAGCACCTACCATTAAAATACTTGTAAAACAGGCAGAGGGATGCAACATTTTCTCCACGGGACTTTACATTATTGTATTTCTGATTAAAAAGTAATAAATTTATTTTACGTTTCTGAATTTTTGAGATGAGGATTGGTTATTTGTATTATTTGGATTTATCGGACTACTGTTCTCATCTTGAGTGTGATTTTCACAACGTTTCAGTTGATATAACCGCTAACCTTCTTCAGGTATATCTTGTCAACTGAAAAATACGATTGTGAATTACTGATGACCTCTATCCAGTCATGGCTGATAGAACAAGAGCATTCTACCCCCCGTGAAGTAAATAAAGGGTTCTGTTTGAAATTCTGTCCAAATTCCTGAGTTCAACAGAAACATTCCCAAGATCGAGACGATACACCTGAAAAAAGTTGGAGGTTACATTGACTGAATCATTGTGAAATTCACACTCAAGATGAGAACAGTAGTCCGATGAATCCAAATAATACGATGATTAATTTATATCTAAAAACAAAAGGTTGCTCAAATTCTTAATTTTAGATTATCTTTACTTTCTCTCCTTAAACATATTTGAATTTATTATGCTATCTTCACATTTTGGATGATGAAACCTCTGACCTCCTTCGTATGCATCTTGCTGAACACAGGAATCTACACAAAAGTTTAAACTTCTATTCATTTAAGATCACTTTTCCCTTTTCCAGGGGTCAAACGTTTTTTGTTATTTATCCAGTCCTAATGGTTCAGTGAGTCAACTGTCTCCAAAATTCCATTTTATAGTCATATCTAATCAATTGCTCCCAAGTTTTCCTTCGTTTGCCAGCATTCTTGTGATCAAAGACATCTATGTTTCTGCAAAGATTTATCCAGGAAGGTGAATGCTCCAATATGTCAAAATTATCTATATGCTTGGTAAAGTCCTAAACTATACATACGACTGGAGACTGCTTTTGAATTTTATACTTCCTCCTTTAGAGGAAGCCAGTTCAACCACTTCTGTAAATTATTGAACTTATTATTATGAATTATGGAAGAGAAGCAAAAGTCAACCAGATGAGTAACATGAGCACATTAATTCTTTTTTTTCATTTGTAAACTTTATCATTTATGGATATGCCACCAAAAGTGTACCATATCACCCACCCCCAAGAAAGGAAAAAAACATTAAAACTTTAAACAAATGCTATATTTATTCCTTACTAGCAGGGGTACCCGGCATTATCTAGGTGTTTGGAGGTGTATGTTGAGCACAAAAAAAAATGTGTTAGTAGGCAGGCAGGTTCGAACCCGTGACAAACCAATGATGTGAAAGCGGAAAAGAAAGTGAAAGAAAACAAACTTTTACTGCTACGCTACAGAGCTATAGGAAGCGGAAAGCGTTCAAATTTAGCGATGTCAATCAAAAAGTTGACTTGCAGAAACGAATGTTGGCTGGAAGCCAGTTCGGCTTTCCACCGTTTCATTTGTTTGTTTCCCCACGATGTAGGGGAAAATCAGCTCCCCACAAAAAGGGGTGTGTCCAAATGGATAGCAATTGTCTGATAGGAGAGGTTTCCCCAGATTGATCAAAGCTGACTGCTTTCTGGACGTCCCGGCACGAAAGGCCGAGAAGCTGACTTTGCTTTCAATTTAGTGTCGCTTTTATACGAAAAACACAGACACGCGAGAGGAAGGAATAGCATGAATCTTATTAAAATAAATGTAGACACGACGTCCCTAAATCATAGATATTATGATCCAGGGAGTATAGAAAAAGTTCTAAGAAATAGTACCCCCCCACCCCCCAATGAGAAGCCTGGCGAAAAAAGCCTTTGCTGGACATACAAAAACGTGTGCGGCCATTTTGTCTTTTATATATATACTAGCGAGGGGTACCCGGCATTGCCCGGGTGTTTGGAGGTGTGGGGGGGGGGTGAAAAAAAAAAAAAAGTAAGTATGAGGATCGAACCCGAACCCGAACCGTTGAGGCAAAGTTGTAAATTAAAGTGTGAAAAAAAAAAAAAAAAAAAAAAAAACGTGCGACGTTAACTATTGCCCCAGCGCGATATGCTAACGGAAACACGTTTGAATTTATTTAATTACTTGGATTTGGCAGGTGCCCGTTTTAATGAGTTAATGAGGTCAAGTTTGACTGTGGGATAGTATTTGATTTACTGCTGAACGCTTTTTTTTTTTCCCCCCAAGATGTTATAGGAAAAAGACTAACCCACATGCGGCGAGCGACAAATGTTGAATATTTATCTTCCCGAAATCGAGCAAATTAAATAGACAGGCGAGCTTCGTTGTTAACTGTGAGATATTACGATTTATATGTGATATAAAAAGTTTTAAAAAGTTGTGAACCGACCGAACGCTTCTCTGAAAAAAGCCTTTTGTAGACACACAGAAAAAGCGAACACACATGCAAACATACATACATTTTCGCTTTTATATTTATAGATATATATATATAGATAACCATCCTGAGGATTCTACTAGTGTAGAGTGTAACCAATTTGTCCTTAGGACAACCTCTATCCTGAGAAAATGTGTTTTCAGCAAATACTCCAACCTCATTGTGCTGGGTTCGGTCAAACACCACAATGCAGATTTATCAAATTGATTTGTTGGTGAGAGCACTAGACAAGAGCCAAGAATCCACCGCCATATAACATGGTGTTTGAGACACATCTGCAATAGAACTTACCTGATGCATCTCTTTTTATTAAATTCTAAGGAATCAAAAGAGCTGGAAAAAAAAGCTTTAAATATAGGTTTTTGGAGGCAAGGGATGAAACAATATATCTTACATCCTCACAGGGTTTCCTTTTTGGAAATTAATTTTTTTTTTTTTAATTTACTTTATCAGCCAGTCAGTCCCTGCTTGATAGGTTAGCGTCAGGTTCTCTTTCTACTTAATCTATCTTCACACACCTATATCCAAATATTGTTAGAAATGTCCTTTCATTCCTCTTTTGAACTTCTATATTATATTTCTATTTGTCTGTCTGTCGGTCTACCTGTTGTAATTTTTCCCAGAAACTACTAGAGCGATCTGGCTGAAATTTTGCATAGACATTTGTTATGATAGATGGCAGCAAATCGAGTATTATGGCATTTGTTCAATACACAGGTAAGTTAATAGAAATTAATCACCGTGATATCATATTTAATCTAAAAGAGTTCTTGGAAATTACTGTGTCTATCTCATCGATTAGTTGTTTGGTTATCTTTGTTTTACGGCATATCAACCCTTTTCAGGTTATTTAATGCCGAATACAGTGATTTTTAAGAACAATTTTTTAATAGAATATTTTTTTTTTTCAAATCGGTTTCTATTCAACCCAGGTACTACCACTCCGAGTCAGAGTGGACCTGGAAGCAATGGCAATTAAAGGGTGATGCTACACTTCCCAAAGCCTGCAAGCTGGGGCCTCATTACTGGATATAGTTTAAGGTCATATCCAGGACCGCCTATCTCATCGAAATTGTGCACAGAACTTTTGTTATGATAAGTTATCGTGGATAAAGTATTATGGTATCTCCATGATGAATAGTTAGGGATAAATAGTATTAATTAGTACTTAATGCAAAAATGAGCACAAATTAAACCATATTTAACTATCAATTTGACAAAGCTCACATTCTAAATCAACGGTATATAACAGGTTAAAAAGACTTCTATATTATATTTATTCGTCTGTCTCTCCATTCCACATTTAGTCCATTTTTAACAGTCTTCTTTATCTATAACTAGTGGGGTACCCGGCGTTGCCTGGGTGTTTAGAGGTGTGTGTGTGTTGAGGGGGGGGTAAATCAAAACAAAAGAAGAAGTGAGGTAATAACCCTGTTTAAATATTATGAAAAAAAAAAAAACAATGTTAAAACTTCTTAAAAAAAAAATCGGGGGAAAAAAACCCCAAAAAAAGAACGTGATGCAAACGAACAATGTTAAAATTTCTTAAAATCGGTAAAATAAAAACAAAAAAAAAGAAAACGTAAATGTGATGAAAAAAAAAAAAAAACGAACGTGATGCAAAACGAATGATGTTAAAACTTTTTTAAAAAAACTCTTAAAAATAAAAACAAAAAAACTGCGAATGCAAAAAATGGCATAAATAACTGTCAATATTAAAACTTTAAAAATTGAAAAAAAAAAAAAAAAAGACATCTCACATCAGGATTCGAACTTACAACCTATAGATAATGATGCCACACTTTAATCAACTGAGCTAAGAGGACATTGACGAAATTGGGTCAGTATTTTTAATATTTAAACTAATTCAAGTTCTGACGTCATTTGTGCATGTGTAGAAGCTATCTTGTCATGAAGGAACGATTTTTTGCTACCCCCTCCCTATACAAAACTGGCCAGTTTAGAGTGAAGGAATTGATGCTTTTGACCAATTTTTCGATATTTGTCGTCCAAGATGTTGAACTTCAAAATGATACCAATCTTGTGAAAATTCGTCACTTCTGTCGAAAGTTTTTGCGAGACACACACACACACACACACACACACATTATGCTTTACATATATAGATGTTAGTAATCTTCTCTCTTTGAGAATGGGTTAGTTTCTTGTTAATTGTTTGAGATGCCCTACCAAAAGAATGGTGATAGGGCGGCTGAAGAATTTTTTTGCAAGTTAGAGTGCACATGCCTCTTATCCGCTATTTTTTCAATCTCCTCTGACCTTGTGTGGCATCTTCCCATGGTGAGGAGATGGAGATGGGGGAAAATATGAATTGACCTTTGGAGAAGGAAGAAATCAATTTACTCACCTTGCCATCAGCCTGTCCAAAAATAAGCGGTTGATTTAAAGGCCACACCATGCAAGTCACGGCACTTTGAAGGATAAATTTGTTGCAGATGACTTTTTTGTTTCCCCTGTTTGATTGGAAAAATATTAGATATCAGATTCAATTTCCATTCATGTAAAATAAAACAGATGTTCCTATCGGACATTCATAACATTTTTTTTCCAAGCAAATATTCTGAAGAAAGACTTTTATGAATATTACTTAAAAGAATAAAAAATACCCAATTGTTACATCTTTTCAATGGTTCATTTCTCAGCATACAATTTCTCTCTCTACAAAACATTTTTTTTTGAAAAGTGCTCAATACATGTGTAAAACTTTAATAAATAAATCAAAATTTTGTAAGGAAAAATCTGATTTTCTGATAAAGATTCATTTGGAAATGTCTAAACATTGCTTATCTACATTAACTCCTTACAATGTTCATTATATATATATATATATATATATATATATATATATATATATATACTAGTAAAAGTACCCGTCATTGACTGGGTTCAAAAACAGCCTACAGAAAATGGACTCTGATTTATGAAAGTATGATAGGCTATGAAAACGAAGGGTTGTAAAGAGATAGCTTCGAATTTGGGGGTATCAAAACCAGAGCAAAATATGATGAAAGTAAAAATAAAATAGATAAACCCCATAATTTATTATACCATACCTGTTCACACTAAAACACTTATCACAATATTCTGTGGATCTATATTAAAAAACCTTGTTAAACTTTGTGACATATTTCCATTCTATGGAGGTCAGGCGCGAACAAACACCCCATAATTTTATTATACCATATTTCTTCAAACGGAAACATAATTATCAAAGTATACTTACGCAGATAGATATGAAAAGTCTTTATTAAAGTTTGTGCCTATTTCCGTTCTATGGAGGCCAGGCGTGAACGCAGACTCTACAATTTTATTATACCATCCCTATTTAAGTTAAAACATACTTATAAAAGTATTCTTATGTACATCTATATCAAAAACTCTTGTAAACGTTTTTTTTTTTCATTTTTTATTTCCATACTTTGGGGGCCAGGCGTGAACGCAGACCCCACAATTTTTATGAACCACCTTTCTGCCAGATCAAACATACCCATTCCTGATCCTCAATACATCTTCTATCATTATATGTGATCAGTTTTTTTAAAATGGTCAACCATATAGAAGTCTATTCGTGACCAGACACACACACACAGACGTTCAGCTTTATTTATATATATATATATATATATATATATATATATATATATTGATGATGATGATTGCAACGTCTTGTCAGACGAGTGCCACTCCCCCAGACACTTAAAGTCCATGAGCCCTAACATGACTTTATTTTTTATTTATTTATTTTTTTTAGTGGTATCGGCGAATTCACACACTCAAGCAGACATGACACTGAAGACGGTCATTGCTATATATACACACATTATATATATATATATATATATATATATATATATATATATATATATATATACGTACATGCATACACACGCATATATGCATACATACACAATACATATACACATGCATACTCAAATACATATGCATATATACAAATACAAACACACATATACATACATATATGCATACATACATTTAAATACATATACACATATATCTATGCATTTATACACAAACATACACATATGCATAGATACACACACACATATATATATATATACATACATACACAAACAAACATATATATATACATATATACATACAAAAACATATATACATAAACAAGTACATATATAAACATACATACACATATACATACATACACACACACACACACACACACACACAGATACATATAATGATGGCAGATCAATTATTACATGCTTCCAGCATTTCAAGCCTACACGCATCACAACTTTTCCATTGCTATAGGACTATTTTATAGACAAATACCTGAGGGAGTATCTATACAAAGATGATGTTACAGAGATTTAGCTTTGTACAACAGCTAAATCTCTCTCTCAGTTCAAAATGTTGAGGTCCAACAACAAGTAAGAGCAAGATAGCCAGCAACAAGTTAAACTGCAATGAAGGTGATGGGTACAATTCAATGAGTTTGGCAAAAAAAAAAAAAAAAAAAAAATCCAAAATAACTAAATATACATAGAATAAAACGAAAAATCCAAATGAATAGAACAGCGTTTCAAACGGCTTTTAAAATTTTTTTTAAAATAAAATGTTTGTACACAAAAACTCATGTCTCGAAGGCAGACAACGATGACGAACTTCACACATTATTTACAACCAATATACATAGAATCAGACGAAAGATCCAAATGAACAGAACATACATACATACAAATTAATAGGCTGCTCGGCATCGCCCAGTGGTAAAATACACATAAATATCATATTTTAATTCATACATAAACATGTACATGTCAGTATTGTTTTTTCTACAGTCCACTTCTTGCATGTGAAAATAAAAAAACCTACTCAGCTGAGATCAAAACCAAGACCAAAAGACAGTGTCAAGTACGAAGTTGAGAAGTGTCCTCACACACATACACACATTCTCACTTTTATAGATATATCTATATCATATATCTGCAGTAATTTAGGCACAGCACTTTTAAAGCATTCATACATTAATTGAAACTCTTTTAGGCCTCTCGTCTATTACTCTCTCTCTCTATATATAAAATAATTGATGTATACCCTTATTGAATAAATGAATAAATATATATATATTAATATATAGTTTTTATAGATTTTCCTTAATTCAATCTTGCCTCGACAGTCAAGCTGTATATTTGTTCCATTTCTTTTTTACCCACATTTTATCTTTATTTTAATAATATATTGGAATTCTTTCCCATTTCCTTGTATCTATTTGTGAATTATTTCACGGGTTTCTGTCTTTTGGATTACTTTGGATCATCTTCCAATTACGTGGTTCCCTTGGATTTTACTTGTGCAAATGGAAATTTAACTAACTTTCTTGGATTCTGCATCTTTGGATTTTACCATCATTGGAAATTTTACCCTTCACCAGACTATCCATTCATGTGAAATCACTTTTTTATTCACCCTATTCCCTCTGCTTCACTTTTTGTTATCAAGTAAGATCTATGACTTACTTGTAGTTTCATTTAATACTTTTGCAAGCAAAATCCGATCCTGCATTTTGCTAAATCCTACCCTCTGATGAGAAGGAAAGTATTTCTTCGAAACTCTGCGGATTAAGGACTATCCATTTATTTAGTGTTTCCTTTTTAAAATTAAATATGTTTTTAACTCTTTTTCAAAGTGTTTTTTAACATGTTTTATTAACTACTTGTTCTTATTATAAGCTCTATCTCCTATTTGGTTTTATCGAGCTGTTACATCTGGTTGAGATTACTTTATAAATATTAATTCTTTAATATTTATAATTTACTTTAGTTTTGCCATCTTGGATCATTTTGGTAAACTTAACTGTAATTCTTATTTTATCTTATATATACACATTATATATATATATATATATATATATATATATATATATATATATACTAGCCTACCTGTGTTCTGCTGTTACCAGAGAAATTAGATTAAATGACAAAAATGTAATACTACGACTATTATTACAAATGATGTTCACGATAATAGTAATACTGAGGAAAATATAGTAAAAATAATGGTGATACTATTGATAACAATACTCACGATATTAATAGAACTAACCATAACAATAAAATAGTACTACTATTAAATAAGAAGTGAAATAACATATGAAACAGAATGGTAATAAATGAAAGAATAATAACATTAAGACAAATAATAATCATTAGAATAACTATAACAGTGATATTGAGAATAGTAAAATAATGATAGAAATAATAGAATAATAAGAATACTACAAATACTATTAATAATAAGTCCAACTAATAGTAAAAAATGTATGAAGAATGTAGAAAGTCCAAATAGTACTATACGTAAAAACATTATCTCTTCAGTATAGTTGAACCTAAGGATGAGATTTCAATTTTATACAACCATCTCTGCTTCATTAATAAACTGGATGATTTTTTTTTTTAAATGCCAACAACTTACCAGTCAAGTCCAATTTTATAAACATAGATGATTTTATCTGTTTGTCCAACAGCGATTTTTGTAGAATCAGGGGAGAAAGCAATTGCTTTGACAGCATAACTTGTCTTGCCAAACTGAAAAAAAAAAAAAAATTGTCTTTGTGAGTTCATGTATAGACGCAATTTTTTCAAGAAATTTTTAAAAAAGTAAATTCCAACTTTAAACAATTCTATTTGGTTGATTTAATGACCAAACAATAGCAAATGTTTTCATACTTTTACTCTTAAAGAATATTTCTTGTTATAAAGGGATACAAATAAAAATTTGTGTTTTTATTCAAAATACCCCCCATATTAACAAAAATAAAGAAAAATCTGTATGATATGTGTACCCTGGATGAAACAAAAAATATGTTCCAAAAATAATGTAAATTGATCAAGCAGTTTTATTATTATAAAGGAAATCATTTTTGAATGACTAATGAGAATTCATAGGCATTACAAAATAAATCTCCAATCTTGAATTATTGTTGAGTTATCTCCCTTTGTTTCTTGACTTTGTTGTTAAAATGACGGACAAGATAGTAAGATAGTCTCTCTTCAATTACTCATAAAATTTGATTTTTTTAAAAATAAAACTACTTGATCTATTTACATGATTTTTGGAATAAGATATTTTCATTTCATCATGGGTACATACATCATACAGTTTTCTTTATTTTTGTTTTTAATATAGAGAGAATTCTAGACTAAAATTATCAATTATCTAAAAAATTCCAAAATGTGAAACAATCATCATTCTTAAGATTAAAAAAAATTCTATTTTTTATTAACTCCAAACAACCGATACTGTCACTCAAGCATAAAAAAGGGGTAATTGTGATAGTGGTCAGATTTATAAGGGAGGGGGCAACCTAGGCGGAGAGTTGTCAGAATAATGTTTGTTTACATTACATTTAAATTTATACATGTTGGCACTGTCACGGAAACAACTTGATTGATACTTTCTACTCTATTTCTAGGGAACGCAATTCTGTCAGCATAATAGCTTAAACCTACACAAGGTTTATATATAGTAAAATCCAACCTCTGGTTCACATCCTGGAAGATGATAACAGGGTTAATAAATAGCTGTATATCTTGAAACAAAGCTTTAGTTTGTGTCATTCAGACAACTATCCTCATTTTTTATGTTATTCTTAAAATTTTTAGCAATGTAACTCCCAACCTTCTCCAGATGCAACTTTTAAACTGGGAAATCTAATATACATTAGTCAATAAGTACCAGACCTAACATAAGATAGTGCCACTAATAAAAAAACATAATTTTTTATAAACTATTAACCTTCAAACTGAGCCCCATTAGATTATTAGTGTACAAATTACAGCGAAGCTACTTTCCAAAACAATAGAAACATTTGAATTTTTTATATTGATAAAGCATTGCTTTCTGATGAGAAAAAATACTCTTCAAGGAAATAAATAACTTGAGTATTATTCAGAGCTTGCTCCATCAGAAGCAATAATTAAGAGGTGGTATGCTATTTTTAACTTTAATTATACAGATAAAAGTGATGCTAAATGCTCAGGTTATCGAAATTCAGCAGTTTTCCCTGAAAATATACATAAAAAGTTCACTAACTCGTTTTTTGGCTGATCATAAATTAAGGTTGTGCAAGAGAGCAGAAGTCAAAGATATCAAAAGGCAGTGCATTCACCATTTTGCATGTGTAACAAAGTGTAGACGCGTTTGATAGCAGCAGCTGTATGCAAATAACAGCCATGTGCGAAGTGACAGCTCAGCAAGGAAGAAGGAAAGAAAAAGATTTTTTTAAAAAAATGGCCGAAAAAAAAACAGAGATACATGTGTTACACATGTAGCCCAAAAGTGACAGGGAAGAGACGTGTCCTAAACATGGCTGGACAAAGAATGCTATGTGTTCGTCACAGCAAAGGTTTATTAAACACTTTGGAGTACAAGAAGACTTGAACAAAAGACAAGACGTTATTCTGGAAGTACCTGTAAATAAATGTCTGTTATTTCAACTAAAGAAAGGGAGTCAGATTTTTTTCCTTGTCTTTGTTTCCTTGCGACTGTTTGCATACAACATGTGGGTCCCAACTGGTGACATGTAAGAACTATGTTACACGTGAACATTTGTGAATGAGAAAGCTGCATTCTAACTGGGTGCCACAATCGATCTAAAAACAATGATACGTCAACAATTCAGCGTCGTTTGTAATTATGCACATGCAACAAAAAGAATTTTTGCATCAATATGTAACAATGGATGAAACATGGATGTGCTATTTCACTCCAGAGTCAAATCAGCACTCAGTTGCATGGACAGCAGCAAGTGAAAGTTGTCGATAACAATCAAAGATGTAAAACTGATAAAGATAAAAGTAATAGCTGGAAGATGGCTTCTTTGGTACCAGTGTGTCTACAAGAATTCTGGTGAAAGGACTGACCCTCTCAATTATCACCCTATCAATCTCCGCCCCTTCTTTGCTAAAATCTTTGAGAACTTAATCAAGCACTAGTCTACCACCTAATAAAAGCAAATCTCTTCTCTAACAAACAGTACGGATTTAGGCAATGTCGTTCTACTGTAGATATTTTAATAGTCATCTCTGAACGCATATACCATGCACTGGATAAGGTGGATAAAGCCAGAGCTGTAGCCCTTGATATATCCAAGACCTTTGACAAAGTGCTGCTAATGAAACTTAAATCATATGGTATAACTGGACGAATACTAAATATAATTAGATCCTTCTTAGACAATAGGACCATCCAGGTCATTGATGGTCGTTCATCCAAGGAGCATAAAATTAATACGGGAGTGCCTCAGGGGTCAATCTTTGGACCACTATTATTCCCGATATTCATCAATGACCTTCCAGATAATATTGTGTTCAAGATGGGTATATTTGCTGATGATACAACGCTCTATAACATGCACGAAGGAAGAATGGATGTACATAAACCTAAGGCTATGACAGAGTTGTTAGAAAATGACCTCCAGATCATAGTGGAATAGGGCCACAAATGCATGGTAACATTTAATACTAGTAAGACTAAGATGCTCCCTTTTAACAATTACAACACGCGTTTCCAACCACTGATATCCATGAAAAATAATACCCTACCTGAGAATTCTTCCTTCAAACTTCTCAGCTTAACATTCACAGGCAATATGAACTGGAACAAATACATTAAGGACATTGCAAAGGCTGCTGCAAAGAAGGTGGATTCCCTCTAGTGAGCTAGAAGACTACTCACACCTGAGAGTATCCTGTACTTCTACAAAGCCATCATTCACCCATGCATGGAGTATTGTTGCCACATCTGGGCTGGTGCATCTACCACTAGCCTCTTCCACTTGGATAGGGTTGAAAAAAAGAATCCAATCTAATATATCCCACTTTGTCAACTAAGCTCTAAACCCTGCCCCATCACCGCAATATTGCATCTCTGTGCCTGTTTTACAAATATTTTAATGAAATGTGCTCTGATGAACTTGTTGCACTCATGCCCCTTGATGTACATATCCCGACAAACTTGCTCAGCAACAAATCTCACCCCTTCACTGTTGAGGTCCTTAAATTTCAGAAAGCTTTCTACTCTAATAGTTTCTTCCCTCTAACAGCTAAACTTTAGAATTCTCTTCTTGCTACTTGTTCCCCTGACTGTACTGATTTGCCGAAGTATAAATGTAATGTAAACCAACATCTTATTAATCTTTCCTAGGCATAGTCCCAAACAGTAGCCCTTATGCCCAAGCAGCAATATGCCTTGTTAGGGGTGAATGTTAGTAAAAAAAAATCAGCAAGGTTTGGGCTTATCGATTATCTTGAAAAAGCAAGAATATCAACAGCAAATATTACATAGTATCATTGGCACTATATAACATAAAGGGAATTCTGGACAAGAACTAAAATTATCAATCCTTATCTAAAAAATTCCAAAATCTAAAGCAATCTTCATTAAGATTTTTTTTTTTTAATTTATTTTTCTTTATTAATTCCAAACAACTGATACTGCCACTTCAGCATGAGAAAGGGGCAATTGTGATAGTAGTCAGATTTATAGGGGAGAGTTGGTCAGAAAGAAATTTTTGTTCATGAATAGGTTTAGGTACAGATAAAAAGTGGGGGAAATTTTTAATAGTGTTTTCAGCCAAACAAGTATCTCTTATGAATGTTTGGTGAGGGGGGGGGGACCATAGATTGGAACTCATACAAGCACTAAATTGCCATAAAAGGGAAAAGTAGAGTTTACTGGTATATTTTCTCATCCGGGTGATTGGTGAAAGGCATCTTATTTCTTTGATGCCTCATTCCAAATGGAAATCTCACCCTCAAATATAGAGGGGGGGGGTGAATTGTCATCTAACCATACATTACTTTTCATCTTTAGTGATAAAGAAAGAGAGTGTAAAATTCTTGGAGGCAAAGAATGAGAATTTGCCAGCTTCCCGACTTCACCTAATTAGCTGGTGGCTGCTAGCACTAACTGACCAGAATTTTTAGGGTCATCAGCTCCAGAATTTTTAGGGTCATCAGCTCCAGAATTTTTAGGGTCATCAGCTCCAGAATTTTTAGGGTCATCAGCTCCAGAATTTTTAGGGTCATCAGCTCCAGAATTTTTAGGGTCATCAGCTCCAGAATTTTCCAAATGTTTTATTTGATGACTCACATAATGTCTTCCTTAACAAAAGGATACAAAACGGAGAAATGGCTAGCCAGAATGAAACATGGAAATGTCCAACATGGAAAATAACTTTATATATTAAAAGAAGGAGAATAATATTGAAATATGTAAATTTCTATATATAATAAATAATACATGTCCTACCTTAGCATCAGCAGGTTTCAAAGAAAACTTGTCTTTTTTTTCTCCCATTTCATCATAAATTAGCACCACTCGTTCTGAAGTGCACACCGCTAATTTAGCGTTATTTGGTGACCAGGACATGGCGCAGATCTTAGCAGCTCCATCCTGCAAAGAAAGAATAAAAATTATGAAATGCTAGAAGATGTACCCGGCGTTGCCCAGTATTAAACGTAATGTTAAATTCTTGAAAAAAAAAAAAAGACAGAAAGAAACTGAGACATGTGCATGCAAGTATTGTTTTTTCTAAACAGTTCACTTCTTGTAAGTAAAAAAAAAATACTCAAACTGTGATCGAAACCAACACATAAAGACAGCGAGTCAAAGACGATAACCATTAGACCAGATTGCCACGATCTTTAAAAAATTTTTCAAACCTCATGAAACAGTTGACAAACAGATAAAAATCCGATGCCCCCCCCCCCAAGTACCAATTTTTCAATTGTATAAAAATTAGCAAAAAATAAAATTGCCTCAAAGCATAAATCATTATATTATTGAACTGTTCTCTCTCTTCATCTCTTGTCCAAGTTTTCACTCTTAGTCAGTTCTTTTAGATAAAATGAAAAATGAAGAAATAACAAGACATCAATTTACAAAGAAAATGGCAAAATTGAGCTGCCGTTCACTTTACATTTAAGCTTCTGTAGATTAAGGAAACAGGAAAGGAAATTACAAAGTCTAGCAATCCGAAGGAAAAAACTACTAGAGTAGTAGGCTTTTTTAAATCTGCGGACCTCAACAGTGAATGGATGGAATTTAGCTGCTTGTCGGGAGAGGGCATAAGTGCTATGAGTTCATCAGAGTACCTTCTATTAAAGTATTTGTAAAACAGGGATGACACATTGCGGTGATGAGACAGAGGCTGGAGCTTGGCTGATAGTGTGGGACATTAAATCTGAGATTCTTTTTTGGACTTAAGAGTGAAAGACTAGTGGTATGTTTCACCAGCCCAGATGTATGGGCAAAAAGCATTTTATAAAGATACGGGGTACTCTCTGGTGTAAGCGATTTTGTGCTATGGTGGAGGAAGCCCACTTTCTTTCCAGCAACTTAGTCACATGTATATCCCAGTCATAGGAGATGATATTAGGTTTTTGCAATTCTTGCAGGGAGGTGTCGATGTTTTCCTACATACAGCACCTGGTATTTCCAAATGGTGAACCACCTGATACTGGTCGGGCTCTTAACTCCAGTGATCCTACGGGAACGGTGTGTCAACGTGACTATTCTAGGGATATCTACATAAAACTTGTCAATCCCAACTTTCTGTCTATCCAGATTCCAGAGACATCATTCCTGAAGATCCAGCACTCCTGCTATCCAAACTCCAGACATGATGTTCTTGTTGAGTCAGCCTTTCTCACTGTCCATCTTCCAGAGATGTTACCAAACTTCACCTTCAGTTCTCCTGTAATTTGCTTTTGTACCTTTGGTGCAATAAGTACGATTTCGAACTTTCACATCATTCATCTACATTTGTCTGCTCTTCTTTGCTATTACTTTTTATCCATGCCTCTTTCTTCATTGTAAGACCACTATTAGTGCAGAAAATCTGGTGCTTGTACAGAAGATGACCTTATGTACTTACCTATCAAGTTAAAATTATAATAAATTATAAAAATTACGAAAAATGATCCAGTAGAAAAATAATTACAAGTAAAAATAGAATTTATTGCATTATCGAGTTTTAATAATTTGAATGATATATTATTATTATTACATAATCATAGTTAATTAAAAAAAAATAATTTAATTCATTAAATGCTTCTGTAAGTATTGTTTTCTGTTTTGCTACCTTGTTTTTACTGCATTTGTTTTGAATTATGATAAATTTTGGTAAAAAAAATTAAATGTTGGATTGTCTTCCTTTTCCCCTACCATAACTCATCCGAAAATGAAAACAACAACAACAAAATACTTCCAGTTATATAAAGTGTATTTGTGCCAATTGGCTTTCTCCGTTCATAGTCGAAACTACTTATGTCAAGAGTACAAAATTCTGGATACCTATTCCTAAAAAGCATCAATTTTTACTTTCTTTCCACCATAACACTCACCTGTAAAATGACAACTTTTATAGATTTTCCGAGTATGCTGAAAACGAATATCACATTTAAATTTTGGTCAGACAAGTAGTTTTCTGGATCTTAAATTGTTAGGTGAAAGTACAGAATAGTTACAAGACACCCACCAGCCCGCTAACATAAATGCATAAGTACCAAAAAAGTGATTTTTAATATCGTATTCAGCTAAATCCATAACAAGCGGCACTTGAATTAATGGTTTATTTTATTGATGCTTGCTACACCGTAATCACGTGATTAAAATTTTAGCAGACGAAAAATTGGGAGTTGAAAGAGTAAGGAGAATCAAATTTTCTATTCGTTTGCTTATTTTAGAAAATACAATTAAAAATAAAAACTCATTTCATTTTGCAGATGACAGCTCCGTGCAAAACCTTTGTAAATATCGGGTGGTGAAACTTGAAGATACTTCAGTTTCTTGTTCTCTGTCAGTAGAGGGGAAATCCTTCACGACTGAGACAATTTTTATTTTTGTTCCTTTTCTCCACATTAAAAAACGACTCTGGAGTCTAACTCTGTCCCCTGGGGGAGGCATTGTAAATAGGTAAACTACATTTTTTTCTGTTCTCGGTCAGTGAAGGGGAAATCATTCTCGGTTGAGGCAAGTTTTATCTCAATCCTTTTTGGGACAGTTGGACGGTACTTGTACAGTTTAATCAAGACATTAAAAAAATGAAAATATCGAGAAAAAAAGAAGAAAAAAAAAGGTTATATTGTACGTATCCGTTATGGAATGAAGTTCTCCGGGGGAAAAAATTAACTTAATTTCATCAAGTAGTTTTTGTTTTACATCGAAAAAAGAATTTGTTATGATACCGAGCAAAAGGTTGAATTTTTAGAAAGAAAAACAAGTATTAAAGATGGGGAGCGAGCGTTGGCGCTTTAAACCGAGTTATCTCCCCGTGGCGTTTCTAAAATCCAAACAATTTTTTTTTTTTTTTTTAATTCCAAGATGTCTGCCTTCAGCGCGCTGTCATTAAAACGTGTTTTGCCGCTGTAAAAAAAAACAAAAAAAAAACACCTCGATCAAATTAAGTGAAATTTTTTTTCGGATATCTCCAGTTCAAAACGGACACGTATGATACAACCTTTTTTCGATATTTTCATTTTTTGATGTCTTGATTAAACTATACAAGTACCCTAAACTTGAGTGAAAGTTTTATAAGTTTTAGAAAATATGTTATGTGTGTATGTGACATACACGTACACACACACACATAACATATTTTCACTGTATGTGTGTGTGTGGTTATTCGGAATTTTAACGTATTGTTCTAAGGGAAGTAACTATTTTAATAAAATAATTCAAAAATCCTTTTTGCTTACAATTACTCGAATATATTAATTGTACAATATCATCGCATTTTTTTTTTTTTTTTTTTTTTGTAATTAATGTTATGGCACTTTCTTACGTTAAATGAAGTAGTTGAAGAAAAAAACAAAAAACAAAACAATTTTTGGTACTTATGCATTTTTCGTTCCGCGCTGCTGCCTGCAATAATAACGCTATTATTTCGAAAGCCATTCTTAACGGGGAGGAAACGGTGTTTTGTAACTACATTGTGCTTCCACCAATCAATTTAATAATAATAATAAAAAGATATCGTGAAAGTTAAATTTAACCTGATAAAAAAAAAAAATAACAATTTAAGAATAACGCGGTACCAAAAATACATAAACACCAAATTTTTTTCTTATAATTGTAAGTAAAATAGTTACCTCCCTTAGAAAAATAGGTTAAAATTCCGAATAACCTTCATCCCTAAACTAACTCTAACCGAAGTTTTAAGCTTGGTTTGGTTCAAATTCTATAGAAGAAGCACCGTAATAAATTGAAATAGAATTTTATTTTCAATTTAAAATAATAATTAAAAAAAATAGTTTACCAAAATTCAAGCTTAAGTTGTTTTTTGTTTTATTTTTTTTATTTTTACTCTTACACGTACATTTTGAAAAATAATAAGTCGTTTTTTGTTTTTTTTAACAAGAAACCAAACTTTTTTTATTTTTAAGAAAACAGAGTAATGGTGAAAAATAGCTTACTTGTGGAGTTAAAATATTCTTTGAATGTTTAATTAACATTGTTTTGCTTTTGAAAAAAGTTGTCAAAAGTTCATCGAATTGATAGAAACAACGTGACAACAGGTGAGTTGTTGTTTATTACCATGGCGGCCTTATCAACAAAACAACGGCGATTACACTGAGCTAGAACTTTTAGTTTCGTAGTCGGCCAACCGTGACCGGTTGAGTCAGTATTTGTCGTATATAGTGGCCTTTTGGTCAAGATCGAGGTGTGGTGTCTGTTCTTCAGATGCTGCACTTCCATTTCTTGTTCTCTTTCGGTGAAGAAGCAGTCCGTCACGATTGAGACATTTTTTTTTATTTTTGTACCTTTTCTCCACGTTAAAAAACGACCCTGGTGTCTAACTCTGTCCCGTGGGGAAGCATTGTGTGTATATATATATATATATATATATATATATATATATATATATATATATATATGGGTTTGTATTACTGTACACAGATTCGAAAAAGTTGTCAAAAAACAAATATATAACAAATAAATGCTATCATAGGTAAGATAAAGTATTTTTCTACCAAAGTGGACATATTTTTCGTGTTTTTATTTAATGTAACATGTTTATTCAGCTCGAAAAGCTGACAGTGTTTACCGATGTATTGGAAAATTCAAAATGGCGGCCGACTCTCTCTCGGAGAGGGTAAGTTTGGGAAAAGGTATTATAAATAATAAACTAGACAAAATACTGTTAGAAATTCGCTCAATATATGTTACCGTGACATAAGTTGACATATATTCGGTTGTTTTTTAATAGTATTTTATCTAGTTTATTATTTATAACATCTTTTGCCAAACTTACCGTGTTAAAGAGACAGTCGGGCGCCATTTTGAATTTTCCAATACATCGGTAAACACTGCATGTTTTTCGAGCTGAATAAACATGTTACATTGAATAAAAACACAAAAAAATATATCCAGTTTGGTAGAAAAGTAACTTATCTTGCCTTTGATAACATTTATTTGTTATATATTTGTTCTTTGACTTTTTCGAATCTATGTGTACAGTAATACAAACCCAAACAAAAAAATATGTTTGCAAAAAAAAGAAAAAAACGTAAATGTGTTTGGAAAAACAAAAAAGAAACGTAAATGTTTCCAAAACAAACAACAAAAAAATAAAATAAATATGAAAAACGAAAAAAAACGTAAATGTTTGAAAATAAACAAGCAACAAAACGTAAATATGTTTGAAAAAAAAACAAACTTAAATATGTTTGCAAAAAACACACAAAAAAACATGTTAAAATATAAGAAAAACATTTATTTTTATTTCAAGGGTGGTATTATATACATTTTGTACTTCCATAACTGGGTGGACAGACAGTAACGCCACCTATAGTTAAACGGAGGAAACAGGCTCTCTCTCTTTCTTCCAGATTACCGAACCGAAAATCCCGAGGATCCGGGTCAAATTTTGCAAGATTACCTATAATTTAATATATAATTTTTTAATTTTACCATTGGGTGATTTACAAGAAAGTATTTAACTGAAATTGGATGGTGCCATAAATGACGAATGGTTGGTTGCTTTTGTGTTACGTTGCGAAAAAAAATTAAACTTATGTTCATCTTGTGACGTATCCATTTTAAAGTGGGCTTTTAGAAAATTTGTCCTTGGGGCTCTTTATTGACGTCTGAATATTTTCGGCTGTATATCCTCAGTTTTGAAGGAGTTTCAGATTGGGCACTGGCTTATTGCTTTCACGAATAGGTGTTACTTTTGGGGGCTTTGAAGATATTTTCATTGTTTGAAAATTATTTGATTTAACACCTTTATGTTAAAAGTTGCTAGCTTTAGGAAGTGAGGAGGAAGCAGTGAAGGAAAGAGTATGAGCGATTTTAGTGTTTGTGGGAATCACTTTGGGATTCTATCACCGCAAATATTTAACAACTATTATTTTAAAGAAGAAAAGTGTTATTCTACACTGCCAATGGAAAAATAAAACTGAGATTCAAATTTTGCCCCCTTCCTCCCTCCGTATTTTTTCAACAGAAAAAAGTAAGACAGATACCCTTCATTAACCTCAATAGTAACCCTAAGTCCGGGTGACACTACAAAAAATGGGGGTGGCCATATGAGAAAAAAATCTAAAATATACAAATAGTTTTGAAAACATGTTTTACTGACTTATACTTATAGTGGCTATTGTCCTGATCGGATTGTATCGGAAACCACCACAGTCTGGGCCAGATCGCAGGAAATGGCTAGTCACTCCCGATTCCAAATGCTGTAGACCAACTACTTGTGGGCCGGATAGTACAACCATGTCACCCTTAATTGTGGTTGTCCAGGTCTTCAGTTGTCCACCAACATATTTGTGCCAACCATGACTGATGTAATGAAAGCATGCTACCTCTGTGGATTAGATAAAGGATTCTGTTTGAAATTCTCTGCAAATTCCTGCGATCAACAAAAAGACTACTAAGTTCAACAAAATACACTTGAAGAAGATGGGAGGTTACATCAGCCGAAATGTTGTGAAAATAACACTCAAGATTGTAGTGTTATCATAGAACTACTTTCATACGCGTAACAAGTAAATCATGGCGTATGAATATTGATGTCAACCGCCTAATACATACGTATTCGACAACATGGCGTAGACCTCTACACACGTACATTCGATCTCTCTTCTTATGTAAATATGTCAATAAAGTTCTATATTAAATAAAACCACAACCTGGTTATCAATTACTTATAACAACAAACATAAACTAACGACATGGTGGCAGCGAAAGGGATACTAAACATTTATAACAGTTAAAAAAAAAAAAAAAAAAAAACTCAGTTGGATTGACTAGTCGCAACCGACAACAGAAAAAAAAAAAAAAAAAAAAAAAATTCGGCAACAGACCAGAAAGGAAAAACATTCGGCAACAGACACGAGAGGAAAAATACGTTTTCAAAAGACAAAACAAGGCATGTAAACCAATTTTCATTAATTTACTCACCTGTGCATTTTATAAAATTTTGCTGTCATTCTCGTATATGCTATAAACACGTGTGAATTTTTGCACAATAGCAGACATTTTGAATTTTTGTCAACTGTTGTTATCGTATATGTCCCCGTAAACACGTGTGGATTTTCGCACACCGGCAGACATATTGAATTTTCTGTTTATCGAAAAAATACATAGCTGTTAATAATAATGTCTACCAATAATGACATTATTCCGTTTATGGACTGGGAAATGCCAAATCCAGTGGAAACTTTTTAAACAGAGGTTAGAACTATATTTTGCTATAAACAAAATAAAAACCGACCAACAAGTGAATTACATACTGCTAAAGACCGGCAACGAAGGTCTCAAAAAATTTAACACTTGGAAATTAACAGATGAGGAAAAACGTTCTCCCGACACCATTTTTAATAAATTCTTGGAGCATTTAGAACCTAAAGAAAACTTTAGGATTAACAGACTAAAACTAATGTCTTATAAACAAAAACAAAATGAGACATTAGACGACTTCGTCAATAGATGTCAACTTACGTTAAAATGCTCACTAACCGACACTGAACAAGAACAGCGAATTATAGAACTAATTATTGCGAGTACCCCAATTGTCGAATTCCAGAAAGAACCACTACAAAAAGATAATACGCTAACACTGGATTAAACCATCCGAATTGGTAAAATGTATGAAGCAACAAACGCACATATTAAACAGCATAGAGAGATGTTAAACACCAATAACGAGGAGAACAATAGCGCCAATACTGACATACAAGCAATTACAAAATATAAACAAAATAGAAAGACAAACAACTGCCTTAATTGCGGAAAAAGTCACGAACGTCGACGTGAAGCATGCCCAGCATTTGGTTCCAAATGCAAAACGTGTGGAAAATATAACCACTGGGCAACAGTATGTTTATATAACAGAAGATCAAGGTCAAGGTCGCAAAACAGAGACCGTGGGAAACAAAAACCATTAAACATGAACCAGACCAAGAAAAAACACTTCATCCAAACTGATATATTATCCAGGAACAACAGCCAGGAACTAAATGAACAATTCGAAAATTTAACTTTTTCCACCATTAACACACCCTCTCAAACACAGAGAGATGAAGCCTTCGCTTATATAAATATAAAATTACCTAATCGAAACGCGACTCACAGACTATGAATTAAAGTCGATACTGGAGCCCAAGGTAATACATTACCAATTTCTACATTCCGTAGAATGTTTCCTGAGAAATTAACCACTGATGGCTTCCCAAAACTAAAAAAAACAAAGTAAGGACAAAAAATTAATAGCCTACAATCGATAAAGTGCTATAGCAATATCAGTATACCATGCAACTACCAAACCTCTGATAGGCACGAAAGCACCTTATATATAGTATATGTAAATGGACCAGCAATTCTAGGACTACCATCACTGGAAATACTGAAAATAGTCACTCTTCACTGCATGGTGAAAGAACAAAATATAGTCAAACCAATCAACAAAATCGAAGACTTGGTACAGATCTATCCAGATCAATTCAACAAAATAGGCTCTATGCCTGGACATGTCAAGTCAACAACGAGCAAAAATGTACAAACTCACATTGACCCACCAAGAAAAACCCCAATTGCCCTAAAGGACAACATAAAACAGGAACTAGACAAAATGGTCAGCAACAAGATCATTAGAAAAGTCACAGAGCCAACAGACTGGGTTTCCAGCCTAGCTTATTCACACAAGAAAGATGGAAGCCTGAGAATCTGTCTAGACCCAAGACGCCTTAACATTGCACACCATGCAACCCCTACAGTGGAGGAGCTAACACACCACTTTGCAGGTGCCAAGCTGTTCTCTAAACTTGATGCCAAAGCTGGTTATTGGTCCATACATTTAGATCAGGAATCTCAGCTGCTAACGACATTCCAATCCCTTTTTGGCAGATACTGTTTCCAGAGATTACCATTTGGGTTAAGTGTATCCCAGGACATTTTTCAAATGAAAATGGACCAGATACTCGAACACGTTGATGGAGAAATTGGAATTACAGACAACATTGTTGTCTATAGTAAAACGGACAAAGAGCATGATAAGATCTTGTACAGGCTCATGCAAGTAGCTGCAAAAAATGGTCTTGTGTTTAATTCAGCAAAATGCAAAATAAAATCAAAAAATATATCTTTCTTTGGAATGATATATAGTGAAAATGGTGTTAGCCCAGACCCAGAAAAACTTAAAGACTTACAAGACATGCCATATCCAACATGCAAAAAAGAGCTACAAGAATTCTTAGGCCTTGTCACATATTTATCACCATTCATCCCAAATTTGGCTGACAATAGGCTTGTTGAAGAAAGACGTACCTTTTCTCTGGGAAGAGCATCACAAGGTATGCTTTGAAACACTTAAAACAATAATCACCAAAGACTCCACATTAACGTACTTCGACACGAATGAAGTACCAATACTGCAAACTGATGCGAGTATAAAAGGACTTGGTGCAGCATTAATGCAAAACAAAAAACCTATTGCATATGCATCAAAGTCTCTAACAGATGCCGAGCAACGGTATGCATGCATAGAAAGGGAACTTCTAGCAATTGTATTTGGTGTCCACAGATATCATGTCTACCTATATGGACGGAAGTTCAAGGTACACACCGATCATAAACCCTTGGTCATGATACTACAGAAACCACTGACCAGTGCACCTCATTGGCTACAACGAATCTCCCCAGTACTCAAAACACTGACATGATCGAGTTAGATATTCGAGTTGACTTGGTGAGATTTAGGAGCGAACGCCTGAATGAAATAAAAAAGGAAACAAAGGCTGATCCAATACTCAACCAATTACATGAAACCATAACAACAGAAGTACCACCAACAATTCGGTCATACTGGTCATACAGAGATGAGTTATCTGTCAGTGATGGCATAATCATGAAAGGCTCAAGGATTATTATCCCTGAAAACCAGCAGAAAACTATCCTGGACCAACTACATTACAGCCATCAAGGTATCGAAAAGACACGTCTGCCAGCTAGAGATACTGTATACTGGGAGCAAATTAACACTGATATTGAGAACATGATCAAAAAGTGTTCAATATGTCAGGAAAACCTCCCAGCACAACCAAAGGAAACTTTACAACCACATGATATCCCTAGCAGAGCATGGGAAGTTGTTGGCACTGACTTGTTCCACTGTAACGTCCAGGAATACCTCATAATTGCCGATTATTATAGTAAATTCCAAATCATACGGAAAATGAATGGTATGGCCACAAGCAACATGGTCATATCAACAATGAAGCAGATATTTTCAGAACATGGTATTCCCACCAGACTTATTAGTGATAACGGACCACAGTACTCCAGTGAAGCATTTAAAGAATTTGCTAAACAATGGCAATTCGATCATATCACATCATCTCCAAGGTTTCCTAAATCAAATGGTTTCATTGAACGACAGATTCAAACCATTAAAAGAACAATAGTCAAAGCAAAGCAAGCAAGAAGAGATGTTAACCTTGCAATGCTGTGTTTAAGAACAATGCCTATCAGCCACAAACTTCCAAGCCCAGCTGAACTTCTAAACAGTCGCATCATCAAATCGAACCTGATTGCAAAAATCACGAATCACAGATTTCCCAACCGTGACCATATCCACAAAGAACTAAAGCACAGACAGGATATACAAAAAAACCTATCACGACAAAACAGCCCATGACTTACCAGCACTTGTCCCTGGACAACATGTACGTATGTGGGATAACCAAACTGGAAAATGGAAAGCAGCAACAATTCTCAGCAAATGTACAGAACCTAGATTGTACATCCTCGAATTGCCAGATGAACCATCTAAAAAAGACGTAACAGAGTCCATATCAGAGCAGATGGAAAAGCAACCCATAAACATGTTCACTTCAGTGACCAAACCCAATCTCAATCTGGACTCCCTAACACAAGCATCTCAAACCAAATAAACACTAAGAAACACACACCAAACATAACAAGACATGGCCGTGAAATCCATAGGCCAAACAGATTTAAACAATAAATATCTGAACAATGTGTACTACTTTTCTTCCTTCTGGTAAGGGGGGGTGTAGTGTTATCATAGAACTACTTTTATACGCGTAACAAGTAAATCATGGCCTATGAATATTGATGTCAACCGCCTAATATAGACCTCTACACACGTACATTCAATCTCTCTTCTTATGTAAATATGTCAATAAAGTTCTATATTAAATAAAACCACAACTTGGTTATCAATTACTTATAACAACAAACATAAACTAACGACAAAGCTAAGAACAGTTTTTAATTTTCTTCCTTTGAAGATTGTAACGTTGACTATGGGGTAGCCAAATCAGCTGCCAACATTGCCCTCCTTTTTATTGAAACCAGCCGAGAGCTCTTTTTAGTATCCTCATTGTTCCCTTAAGTGCAATTGTCTGGATCTCTTTTGCACTTGATTCACCAGGAATATTAGTTAGGTAGGACTTCAGGTTCTTCTTCATAAGCTCTGGGGCACCTATAATAACTGGTATGATTGATATCTCCCTAAGATTTCAGTTGGAGAATCCGAATAATATGAATAATCATTCTTTCATCTTAAAAGAATCAGAAACAAGAACAATCTACCTCCGTGAATTAAGTAAAATGTTCAGTAAGAAATTCTGTACAGATTGAGCCAGCTTCTTCCTGAACACAAACTGCATCTTGAACCATCAAAGTCCAGTTTCAATGATCGTGGGCCAAATCACAGGAAATAACTAGCCACTTCTGATTCCAACACTGGAGACCAACTACTTGTGGCCCCAATAATACCACTAGGTGGCCTTAATTGTTGTCATGCAGGTTTTCAGCTGTCCACCGACACGTTTATACCATCCAGACAGAGAGGAAGGGAGAGAGGATTCTGCAAATGAGCTCTCCCTCTGATCAATGAACTGCATGTCCAAACTACCAAAGATATCATTGAAGAAGGACAGACATAGAGGCGTATGTTTAGTTTTCAGTGGAGAACAGAAACCCGAACATGATCTCCACCACGGCAGTGCAGAATGTTGTGAAGACAGTTGTTGTTGAAGACTTCCAGTTTCTGCAAATTCACTATTCTCAAAGTCCAGCCACGTCTCATATCCATAGAGAAGTATGATTCTCACCATTGCCTGCAATGCGTCTTTTTGTGTCGAAATGTATTTTCCTTTGGAGACCACAAAGACTGGTTGAGATAGAAGAATGTGGACCATCCTTTTTGCCATCCAATCTCATCAGCTGTCTGCACAGTTGGCATGATAGTAAAACCAAGATAGACAAAAGAATCCACATCATTTAGGTAAATTCCATCCAGTGTAAGCGGCTGCCATGTACCCTAGTCAATCAGCAAGGACATGACCTTTGTTTTGGAGATATTGATGTGCATCCCTAATCTGCGAGTGACAGTCTATATTCGGTTGAGCAATTCATTGCAATTCATTGCCAGTTGATCAAAGCAAGAGGATATCATTTGCATAAGAAAGGTCAGACATGTTCATGTTTCGCTCAACCGCAACCTTTTGTGACTTTGAAGAGCTTCAGTAAGTATATAATCAATTGCATATTAGAAGAGAGTAGGGAAGACGGCATGGCCCTGACCTCACCTCAAATGTCTTTGACTCCCACCATAGTGTCAGAAAAACATGTTTAAAATCGTAGTCATTTTGGAAATACAAAAAATGGTTACCTGTTCTATCCTATGCTTTGTGGCTAAGAACTGGATGACTAATAACACTTTCTAGTTTATTTTATGTTATATTTATGCAGTAAAATGAACCCCCATTTTAAATTCTAAATTAAAAAAAAATCTGGGTATTTGTGATTTAACATCACAAAAAATGTAATCTCATTTTTATTTTCCCGTCGATAGCATGGAGGCAAAGGGTAATTTTCTACTACCATAGATTATTACTAGACCATCTGTAACCCGTTGAGTCATTTGTTTTATATAATATTGAATATTTATAAAAAAAACGTTTGGAATTTCAAATATTTATGAAACTCTCTTTTGATACAATATCTCTTGTGCACAACGCAGATCAATGCCTCTTCTCTCAAGAAACTCAACAATCTCACTAGACCTTTTATGCAAGCTTTTTTTTTTTTTTTACATGGGGATCACCACTTATTAAGGCCTGGAAGCCACTCAGGGATAAGGGTTATTTTGTGTACAATAATCAATGGGATAATATCATAGTAATAGTTGGTATTGGAGATTTGATAAAGTGTCTTACTTAAGGGGGCGATTAATCAGGAATTTGTTTATGTTGGACTTGAAGACGTCCAAGTTGTAGTCAGGTGGGAAACAGGCAAACGGAAGAGAATTCCACAGGCGTGCACTTCTCAGAAAAAAAGCTATGTTCATGGAATCTACGTTTTGATTTAGGCACAGATAAAGAGGGGGGGAAACTACTGACAGTGATTTTAGCTATTAGGATTGGCGAGAGGGGATCAGAGATTGGAGCTCGGACGAGCACTTGCCATGGAAATAACAATAAAACAAAGACAGGCTCGCAACGTCTCTTCTGTGGGAGAGAGGTTGTAGGGGAGAGAAGAGAGCATACCCCACTGAGCCACAAAGTTTATTTTGTACTTTGTCAAGGCAGGATAGGCTGTTTTTTGAAGCTCCAGCCAAGATGTGGCAGCAGTACTCCATCTTTGGATGTACTTGGTTTTTATAGAGATAGAGAATTGCATCCGTAGTGAGATATCTTCTGGAGCGGTAGAAGGATCCCACTATTTTCCCAGCGGCCCGGGCAACAGCTCCCAACATTTAAAGGAAATGCAACCAAATTTTTTGTGAAATTGTTTCCTTATTTGAAGCAAGATATTTATAGACCAGATAGCCTTTTCGGACTTAATTTTGTTATCACTCCATAGCAAAAAGCAACAATCAATCAATTTTATGGATCAAAACAGAATAATTACACAACTTATAATTACAACAAAGAACAATAAGGAAAAATTGATTTTACAAATTTTTTTTTTTTTTTTTTTTAATTTATCTCTCTTTATTGATTTTGGAACTCACCAGACTTAACCAAATACCTTCACAAGTCCCGACTGACATCAATTTATCGACAAAACCATTCACAGTTGTTCTGACTCTCACTAATAATTTGATGCCTCCGTTTAGTCTCGAAAGACAAAGGATATTCTGTAGGGGCAGCTGCACGTGTAATTGTGAGGCAAGGGTAGTACAATCCGTAACCACACCTCTCCTGAATCGGTACCACTCGAGTCTAGTGGCGATGAGAAGTCTAGGACAACTGGAAACAATGCCGAGATAAGCGGAGAGCACATACAGCACCTGTAAGTATCAAATAGTCACCCATTTAGTACTGACCAGGTTCAACATTGCTTAGCTTCAGTGATCCAATGGGAACCTGTGTGGCAACATGATTATACTGTACTTCACTGATAATATGTTCAGGGATATTAGCGTACACATTGGATATTTGACTCGTGGATCAACGTCATCTGGAATTGACACAGTGGCATGTAGATGTCGAATGATGCCTGGGTAAACTCTTGATTGAAAGCCCCAAAAACTCAAGTATAAGTCCTAGTACTTCTTTCTTAGAACTGCACGCCTGTGGAACTCTGTTCCGTCTGCCTGCTTCCCTCCTGACTACAACTTGGATGTCTTCAAGTCCAATGTAAACAAATTCCTGATGAACCGCCCCCTTAAGTAGACTCTCTAAAATATCCACACTAACGTACTGTACTTACAATAACCCTTATCCATGAGTGGCTTCCGGGCCTTGATAAGTGGTGCCCACCTTGTAAAAAAAAAAAAAAAAAAAAAAGAAATGTTATGAAAAAGGGAGATGGTTTGAATACGATTTAGATGCCTGGAGCCAACACTTCTCTGTATGCCACTGAGTTAAAGATAAAATTGAAATCTATAAACTGAAGGTTATTTATATAAATAATTAAGTTTATCTATTATATAAAACGGCAGTTATCTGCATGTACATGTGTTTGTATGTTCGGCTAAAAGTGAAAACTACAAAACAAACACTCACAAATATTTGCTTCAGATGAATAATAACAAAAATTTAGAAAAAATATTCATTCTCTGGAGGTCAACTGGGCTAAGTTTCTTGGGTGTTTAGTGATTCTTTTGTCATTTTATTTACTAATTTGGAAAGAAAATGTTGAATCATTCTTTATATAAAGAAGAGTTGTCTGTGTATATGTATCCAGATAGAGAAGAATGGGCAAGGTAGGAGAAGAAGGGGATTGGGGAGAGGGAAGAAGAAAATGAGAAAGAGAGATGTAGAGAGACAGAAGTTTTAAAATAGAAATATGTTACACATTTGTCCCAGGCAATGTTAGTGCAGTTAAATGGGCTGGTATTTTGAGAAGAAAAAAAAAGAAAAAAAAGAAAAAGCAGTTCACAGATAGAATTCGTCACTGTATTTCCTTTTCCTCACAATTTTCTCTCTAAACTTCCAGCACACATCTGTCCCTCTCACCTCTGCCAACAGGCTTTTTATTAAAAAAAAAAAAAAAAAATGACTGCATTTCATTTGCATATGTGTGCAGTGGGCAGTGTGATCTCATGCGATTCCATGAGACCACACTTTATGAAGCAATGATCACCATCTTTAATCTCTCTCTCTCTCTCTCTCTCTCTCAGATCCCACTTGAAGGTAATTTGTACAACCACACAAAGCACACACATGTGGACGCTTGCTTCTTTGACTATTACCTTCAACTCCACAGTTAGTAGTAGTAGTTAGGTATCCCTGCTAGTCTGAAATATTTTGTGAACCAATGAAAGGTTAACAAACCCTGCTCTAAAACCTTAGTTAACAACAATTTAGTTCAACAGTTAAATGAAAATAGTGCCACCTATGTAATCTTTTTAAGACCCTGTCTGAGAATGAGAGACTAGTTGTAGATGTAGCAGCCCAGATGCTGTAGCAATGCTCTATGCATGGACAAATGGCAGCTTTGTAAAGATATAGATTTATGATTAAGAATATTCGTGTATCCGTACAAAAAAAAACATTACTAACCACAAACAAATGGAATTGCAGAATAATACTACATGTCTGCATTAATAGGTAGACGGATAAGAGCCCCATGAGATGTGTTATTAAACCAATGAAAACATGTGGTACAAAAGAATTAGGAAAGCTGAGTATGAAAAATCGAATTTCATATTGCAAAAAGGATACAGCACGGTATTGATATGCAGAAAGAGTAATTGAATTGTTGCCCACGTAAACCAATTAAAATCTAGTCAAAAAAATGAAGCGACTCCAAGTGAAGATAGTAGTGACACAATAAAAGGATAATATAAATGGGCATGAAAACGTGGCAGAAGATAATCATGGTTGTTCCGAAGAGTCAAATTATGAAGCATCTGGTCCTTACAAGCGGAGAAAGAAGAATGAAAAAAACAAAAAAACAAATGAAAACAAAAAAGAAAGAAAGAGTGTGTAAACTTACATGGTAAAACAAAAAGTAAAAAAGAAAAAAAAAAAAAACCGTGATCGAGAAAGAATGGAATAAAAAAAAATAGAGACAAACAAAAAATAGAAACAAACTACAGTCTATGATGGATAGAGGTGTGCACAAGAGAGAGAGAGAGAGAGAGAGAGAGAGAGAGAGAGAGAGAGAGAGAGAGAGAGAGAGAGACAGAGAGAGAGAGAATCTTAAAAAAAAAAGAAAGAAAAAGGACGTAGAATGAAAAAAAAAAGAGACATTATTATATGTGTTATGAATTGCAGTTGTATTTTATTCATTGTTTCTATTGAAGTTCTCACAAATCAAGGGGCCCCTTGATCTTTATTTGAGACACATAGATATTTGAATATTCCATTAAAGTTCTCCCCAACCTTTTAAACGCGGAGTTCGTAAAAAGGTTGGGAATATAATTTCCCTTTCTTCAATTGACTATTTAAATAAGTTATAATTTTCTTGTGGTCAACTGATCTTACTAGATTCCAGGACAAGAATTTATCTAGTCTGGTAGAGTATCCAGCTTGATGCTGTTACATGAGGTAACATCACTTGGAGAAAGTACACCATTTCTCGTTAAAGCCAGTGTGGGTTAGCCATACCGAGAAGATCTTATTTGTCCTGTGAATACATGATTTTGAATAGGCATGTTTTTGCTTATAGAAAAACGTATCCTTAAGTCAGGTTTTCCTGACAAATACCTGTACAGAAAGACCTTTGTCACTCGAGGAAAATGTAGGGAAGTGTCCAAATAAATAACAATTGTCTGATATAAGGGGTTTCCGCCACATTGATCAAACCTTATTGCATTCAATTTCTCTTCTCTATTTAAAAAATTTTTTTTTTTATTTTTCTTCCTTTGAAGATTGTAATGCTGGGTATGGGGCAGCCAAACCAGCTGCCAACATTGCCCCGCTTTTTTATTGAAACCAACCGAGAGCTCTTTTTAGTATCCTCGCTGTTCCCTTAAGTGCAATTGTCTGAATCTCTTTTGCACTTGGTTCACCAGGAATATTAGTTAGATAGGACTTCAGGTTCTTCTTCATAAGTCCTGTGGCACCTATGATAACTGGTATGATTGATATCCCCTTGTGCTGTAAAAGAAAAATAGAAACTGTGATTTTTATTTAATTATTTGGACTTTTATCCTCATCTTCTAGTTGTTGTTTTTACAACGTTTCAGCTAATTATTCCTCTGGCCTTCATCAGGTTAATTGTGATGGGATCGGAATATCAAATCCTCCATCTACATCCACACCAATTGCTACCTTCAGTAGCTGTTGTCATCTCACCACAGTTTGGTCAAATAATCTTTTAACCGTAATAGTAGAAAAGTAACTTAGCCTTCAGGACAAGATCAAAGTGTAGAAACTGTTCTTCAGATACTGCACTTCAATTTCTTGTTCTCTGTCAGTGGAGGAGAAATCCTTCACGACTGAGACAATTTTTATTTTTGTTCCTTTTCTCCACGTTAAAAAGCGACCCTGGTGTCTAACTTTGTCCCGTGGGGAGGCATTGTAAATAGGAACTAATCCTCTAACCGGGTTTGAGTGGGATTGAAACCGCTACTTCTAGACAATGCTCATCTGAAATTGCAGATATTCTGCATCTCTATACACTACACCACGGGCCCAATTATTCTTCCAATTGTTGGGTCCATACCGATTGTTATATTATTGATTAGTTAACCCAACCGTGGTGAGATGACAACAGCTATTGAAGGCAGCAATTACTGCGGATGGAGTTGGAAGATTCGACATTCCTATCCCGTTGCGGTTAACCTGACGAAGGCCAGGGGAATAATTGGTTGAAACGTTGTGAAAACACCAACTAGAAGATGAGGGTAATAGTCTAAATAATTAAATAAAAAATCATACAATTTACTCATTTCCAAAATAATTCCAAAACTAATTCAATAATAGAAACTGTGATGTCAAAAATGTCATTTGTTGCTGAGAAGATTGCTTCAGTTTTTTTTTTTTTTTGTGTATAAGGACCTTGTTTTTATTCATTGTCAAAAAACGTAGAAAAACAATCAGAATAAAAAAAGAAAAGAAACCTAGATACTCAAATAACCTTTGTCTGGCAAGAGGGTTAAATGCACACTTATGGTTCCCGTTTAGAAATTAGCCTATCGAGTTTTGCTTTGTTGTTCTTGTTTTGGGTTTAAGAAGTCTCATATCTCTGCTGTTTCGTAACTTATGTAATACTAGCGGGGGTACCCGGCGTTTCCCGGGTGTTTGAAGGTGTAAAAGAAAAAAAAAGTTCTGGTTGGTAGGTTGGTAGGTAGGTAGGCTCAAACCAGATCCCTTGAGATCAATAGCCTGATAACTTATCACCACGCTATGCAGGCAGAGAACTGAGAATAGGTGAGATTAAGCGATTAAAAAGTCAAACGATTAAAAAGTTACGTGACAGGTGCGTAACTTTAATGAGGTCAAACATCACACCATAGCAGAATGAATTCCCGCACTTAACTTTGGCTGCAAGCCAGTTTCTACGTATGTTGTTTGTTCCCCACAAGATGTTTGGGAAACCAGCTCCCCCCATTTAAAGGGGAGTGTCCAAATGAATAGCAATTGTCTGATATAAGGGGTTTCCTCCACGTTGATCAAACCTTATTGCTTTTCTGGTAGTTCTTGGCCGAGTGCTTGATCTGCTACGGGTTCAGTTTTGCTTTTATACTAAAAAGCCAAAGAAACACGCAGAGAGTAAAAAATAGTGCGAGAATAGCGTGTAAAAGTCGCCCAAATTAAAGATACATGTGACCGTGTTTCATAAATCGTAGATATTATAATCTATGTAGTATATAAAAGGTTCTAAGAAAGAGTAACCACCACGAGCGCCCCCCCCTCCAAAAGCCTTTGCCAGACATACACAAAAAATGCACACACACACACACACACACACTAACACACATTTTGCCTTCAATGTGAGAGACGACGATATGGCCAAAAGAGAAAAATGAAAGAGAAGACCATCGACACAACATTGGGATTGATATTTATTGTTGAGCAGGCAAGCATGTGCTATCACAGTGAAGTTCATAAGAGTCCAAGAGATGTAATATGGTTGGCTTGTCTAATACAGTAATTAGCTTAGCTAAGCTTTATTGCTTATAGATAACCAGGCATTACCTCCTCCTCCTTCAGGGGAAGGTTGTTTTGTTGGTGATCACTTGAGGAGCCCCTAGCAGAGAAAAGCGGGTTCGTTTTCAGTTATTTTTGTATCTGATTAAAATGTGTTCCCACCTCTGCAGGAGCTAGTTTTCCCACCTTTCGGCTTTGTGCCACATTTCATTGCAGTGAGACGCAATTAAATAGAATGATATAAGCAAAGACACATCTTGGCATCATTGTGGCATAACGGATAAAGTACTAGGTAATTTTGGTTGTGAAGGTTTAAGGTTCAATCCTCAATGTGGGCGATAGTAAGAATACGATTCCAAATTACTTAAGATTTCTACCTGATCATGGCTGATGGAACGAGAGCTACCCTTCTCGATTAAATAAAGGGCTCTGTTCGAAATCCTGTACAGATTTCTGACTAAGACAGAAAGATTCCCGAGTTGGACAAAATAAACTTGGAGAAGGTTGGATGTTACATCAGCCGAAACGTTTCATGAATCAAAATAATTCAAGTAATTCAAATTTAGTGTATTTCTTGAACAATCGCATACGTCTTTACCAAGATGAGATATAGTTAAGCTTGATTCTTAGAGATAAACTCTCCCAGGAACTACCTCCTCCTTCAGTAGGTCATCATCATCATCATCATCATCATCGTTGTTGTTATTCTTGCCAAATGCAAAGATGGTAGTGGTGGTTTATTGTCGATCGTCTGAGCATCTTTTAGTGGGGAATGCCAACGGGAGAACATTCTCTACTGTTTTTGTATCCTTTCAGAGTATCTCTTCAGTGGAGCTGTCCCGACTGCCGTTCCCACGTTATACTGAGTTCATGATAAAACTTGACAGAACTTACCAAAGAGGGCAGTAAGTAAATCGTGAAGTGAAGTCGAATGGACACCCCCTTTCGAAAAAGTGTTTTTAGAATATTTTGTTTATAATATAAACATTTGAGGTAATGGTGCATAAAACGAGACCCTAAGTTTCAAAGATGGCGGCAGGTCTGTCAATTGAGTTATGAAGCATAAAATTGATACAATACTTCTGCTATTCTTCAAAACTGCTAAATTATATATTTGGACAAAATATTTTTTTTTGTTAATATATTTTTCTAACATATTTACGTTTTCTTTTTTAAATGTAGTATATTTAAGTATACTTTATTTACATATACTTTATTTAAACCTGTGCAGTCTATTATGATCGTCGCCGACTACAAAAATTATTTTACATTTATCCCCCCCCCTATAATAAAAATATATAAAAATACATAAATTTGATTGATTTTGTGTGTTTTTTAATCGCATAGCAATATCCAAACAAGTTGACAAAATATAGTTATTTGAAAAAGATATGCGTTTAAAAAACACAAAATCAATTGATAAAGAAAGCTTACACATATTTATATATTTTTATTTTAAAGCAGGTGAAAAAATAAACCTAAATTATAGTTAACTGTATAAAAATATATTTTTTCTTATTGGGGACGATCGTAATAGACGGCACAGGTTTAAATAAAGTATATTTAAATATACTATATTTAAAAAAGAAAACGTAACTATACTTGGAAAAAAAAACAACTAAATATGTTAGATTGGTTGGTTGGTTGTTTTTGTTTTACAGCATATCAACCCTTTTCGGGTTATTTAATGCCGAATCCAAAGATTTTGAAGAAAAATTTTTTTAATAGAATATATTTGTTGTTTTCACGTCGGTTTCTATTTAACCCATAGTTGGGACCCTAACAGGTACTACCACTCCGGGTCAGAGTGGACCTGGGAGCAATGGTAATTAAAGGATGGCTCCACACTCCCCAAAGCCCACAAGCTGGGGCCTCACCACTGGATATAGTTTAAGGTCATATCCAGGACCCCCATTGAGGGACTTTTACCCTCTGCAGGGGGGCAGTCGGCGTATTCTAATGCCCCACCGACAGGGCCTAAATATGTTAGAAAAAAATATATCAACAGAAGAATCTTAATATTTTGCCCAAATATAAACAGTTTTGAAGAATAGCAGAAGTATTGTATCCATTTTGTGCTTCCATACCTCAATTGACAGACCTGCCGCCATCTTTGAAACTTAGGGTCTCGTTTTATGCACGATTGCCACATTCGATGTTTAATCAATAAAAAATTAAAATGAAACAGAAGAAATAGTTTAAATTGCAAAACAAAAACACCAAATCACATTCCACAAAAAAAACTTTCACTTAGGGATGTTAGCAAACTTCACATGATCCTTTCCATAAATACTCATTGTCCTTCTAGAAAGAATTCTAACTAGAAATAATTCTTACTAGAAAGATATTGAGGAAACGAATGCCAACAAAATCATCATTAATGCATCGCGGTCTCAAATCACCACTCCTTTGTCTTTTGTAAATACCACATGCTAATCGGCAGAAACAGACACAAAACCCGGACACTTTTGGAAAGATGTCACAATCATGTGGGTAAAAAAACAAAAAAAAGAAACTTTTTCTTCAACAACAAAGAAAAAAACACAAAACTCAATTTTTTTGCAACAAAACAAAATAACAGGATTTTTATTTTGGGGTTGAGAATAAAATATATACATGGAATAAACGCCACAGACATTTTTGCATGTAAGAAACTAAATACAGCACTCTGTCAACTGTAGCATGAACAGTGATCCATGAAACAAGTGTTTCACAGCAAATCTCCATCTCAGTTCGGGAGTTATGAGCACTCCCATCCTGATTTGACTCTGGTCAAGTCACTCTAGGGACTAAGGGTAGGAGAAGGCGATGCACACTCTGCTCTCTACTGCTACTTGCCTCCTTGGACTTCTCCTCACAGTCTGCTACTCCAGTTCCTGCAGCTTCCAACAACTCCAGTGGCCCCAGCTTATTCCTGCAGTTTCCAGCAACTCCAGTAGCTTTCAGTGACTCCAGTTCACTTCTGGAGTGACCGGTGCTTCCAGTTCACTCCCCAGATTACTTTTGCAGCCTCCAGCTCACTTCCTGCAACCCTAGTTCACTCCTGCAACTACGGTGCTTCCAGTTACTGGTTTCTAGTGCTTACTGACGTCCATCTACCTATACCAGTGCTCAATGACATTCTGCTACCTATACCAGTGCTCACTGATGTCTGGCTGCCACTTGCTACATCAAGGACCCATGACTCTCAACCTTTCGAGACGCCCGTTCTCATTGTAGCTGATCCTGAATTCATTGCCATACATATTATCTTTTCCTTGGTAAACAATAAAACACGATATCCTATTGTCTTAAACTGAATATTTGTGTTTTTCATTCCTCTTTTCTATTGCCCTCACTTTCCTTGCCTTGTGTCTACTTTGTTAGTTGTACGGTCGATTGACACCTTCACGCCTTTCAGCCCTCGGAAACAAATGATCATCATCACGATGCTTCAACAACAACAACAACAACAGCAGCAGCAGCAGCAGCAGCAGCACCAAATCAACTATCATGGTTCATTTGTGTTTCTCTCTTTTCACAATCGATGCTCGGATCCCTGCTTTGTCCCAGTCGAAAGAGTAGTTTTTGATCGTTTACCCTACCCGAAATGGACTTTCTGATCACTCGACATATATATGCGGTTAGTCATGAGGTCAGTTTAATATGAAGGAATCGGACTACCCTACCCCCCAAAGAGGAGTAGCTTAAATGGTTGCAACATTTGCTGTAATCAGACTAGAAAAGGAATTTTGTTTCTTAAATTGTTAGCACATAATAGTTAATAATGTTCTATCCCCATGTTAAGAATCAGTTTCTAAATAATAACGTTATTACTTCAGCACGGTCCGTAAACTGTAAATGTTAAAAAACGACCCTGTCTAACTCTGTCCCGTGGGGCGGCATAGTAGATAGGTACTTATAAAACAAAAATACAGAAAAAATCTTTATGACGTATGTACTCGTCATGAAACGAAGTTGTCATATTCCAAAAATTACGTAAATTGTTCAAGTACTTTTATTTTTAACTAAAAAAAAAAAAAAATCAAATTTATGAGTAAGCAAAAAGGGACTGTCAGCGTCACCATCTTAAAAAACAAACAAACAACAACAACAACAACAAAAAAACTAGGAAAGATAAGTCCACAATAATTGCGATATCATATAATGCTTCCAATTTTACATTAATCGTTTTAAATCGTTTAACAATTATTTTCTTTATAAAAATAAAACTACTTCATCAATCTAAGTGATTTTTTAAAATATGACATTTCCGTTCCCTTGCGGGTACGTACATCATAAAGATTTTTCTATCACTTTTTTTTTTTTTTTTTAAAAATAAGAACCCAAACTTTAGCACGAATTTCCTAACTGCATTTCCTTTAAAATAATTTATATCACTAATAGTAATAGATAATAGTGCAGTGGCAGTGCAGTGCACTTATTAATCCGTGCTGAAATAATAACGTTATTATTTAAAAAGCCATTCTTAACATGGGGAGGGGAGGGTGTTTTGTACCTATTCTGTACTTTAACCTTACAATTGAATAAAAAAAAAACATATCATAAAAGTTTAATTAAACTTGGAAATACGATTTAAAAAATAGCGCGGATCAATAAGTGCACTAGCACCTAGTAATGTTTATCGAATAGGTAATGACTAGGGGAAGTGCATCCTAGGAACAAACCGGACGCGATTGCACTCTGATATAGGCCCGTAAACATGTGCACGGTAATGATTTTGAAATCAAGGCGGCCAGGAGCGTAATTTAGACGGAGTTGAAACAGGTGCGCGAACGTGCGCACACCCGTGCCTACGTGTTCCTCTTATTATCCGCGGAGCTAGCAAAGGAAAAAGGAAGGGAATTTTCCGTAGTTTGGTATCCGTTCTTATACTGTTGATAGCAGCACAGGCGCAAAAATATCAAACACTACTAAAAGAGAGAGAGAGAGAGAGAGAGAGAGAGAGAGAAGAAGAAGAAGAAAAAAAAGCGGAGACAAACAGAAAGATTGAATGAACGAGTTGGAGAGAGAGCGAGAAATGGCGGGATTCCATTTGGAGAAGCTACCCTTGCCTCCAAACATTTTACGTTTATTCATTCTGGTATGTATAGAAAAACCCATCTTTTTCTTTTTTGTTCTTTCTTTTTTTTTTCACACGTTTAATTTTTTAAGTCAACGCCGCTTCATAATTCTTTGCTTTCCCCGTCAAGCCATTGCCCGCTTGTTAAAGAACGAACCCCCGGCGTCTTTACACAAGCAGTCTTAAAAAAAAAAAAAAAAATACGCTCATAACACAAACCGCACGTATTCCGTCTCTTTTAAATGTACATAACAAGCATGGACCAAAAGTGGAGGGTCGATTTTATATAAACTCTAAATAGAAATCGAATCCCCCAGTTTTTAGTCGCAACTGCCTTTTTTTTTTAATAGTAATTTTGACTTGACACTTGTATTAGCTTTATAATATCCATCTATATTCAAACGATTATTGCAATTTTATTTTTATAATAGAAAAAAATAATCAGGATTTAATTAAGCTAAAGTTTAAAAGTCTGAAGGAAAATCGAATTTTTTAATAAAAATAAGTTTGAAAAACATTTATTTTACTAAGTAAAATACATGTTTTTCGAACTTATTTATATAATTATAAAATATAAAAGGTGCTTATTTAAGATTACACTTAATTAAAAAAAAAGGTAAAACTATACAAACACCGTGACAGCGAATTAACCCTAACCCTAACCCCTAACCCTAACCCTAACCCTAAACCTAACCCTAATCCTAACCCTAACCCTAACGCTGTCACGGTGTTTGTATAATAATACCAAAAAAAAATCCAGAAAAATATTTATGATGTACGTACCCGTCACGGAACGAAGATGTCATATTCTAAAAATCACGTGAATTGATCAAGTAGTTTTGTTTTTAATTAAGAAACTCGATTTTTTAGCGATTAAAGTTTTAATTATTTTGAATACAAACAAAATCTCTGTAGTCGATTATAGTTATCGTTCTTGAATTTTCACATATTTTTTTAAAATATGGCGGCTCCCGGCCCTCGTCTCGCTTCCGTATAAAATTTGATTTTCTTAGTTAAAAAATAAATACTTGATCAATTTACGTGATTTTTTGAAGTATGGCATCTTCGTTTCGTGACGAATATGTCGAACATTATAAAGATTTTTTTGTATTTTTTTTTTAATTCAATATAAAATCAGCACCATATAAATAAGATAGGAAACTATTTTATTTATTTAGTAACTATGTTTTTTATTTTTAATATTTAAGATATAAATTTAACCCAGAATTATTTTAAATTGTACACACGCGCATGCGCGTGTAAATTACCTGTTGAATATACCCGGTGAAGCAAGTGCAAGAAAAATACAAATAATTGCTTGGTTGGAATGACTTGAATTGTGTGTGATTATCTAGCATCCGGTAGGCTGCTTCATCACCATGAAAAACAAAATGCTAAGAAAAAAAAAAAAAATGAACGCGCACACATAAATAAATAAATAAATAAATAAATAAATATATCTCGTTGAAGATTTTCTAATATATAAACAAAATCTTTTAGGAATTTTAACTTGTATATTTCTTTGATAAAAAAAAAAAATAGCGCATTTAGTATACAGAAGGGTCTAATTTAGCAACGGACAAAATGGAGGTGGGGGTGTAAGGTTTGTTTTGACGGGATCTCTCTTTAAAAATCTACCAAAAATCAGGTAATTATTTAATCAATATGAAGTTTTCACCGATTATTAAGTGAAAGATTGCACTTTATAAAAGTCTAACGTCTTTTTTTTTCCATTATCGCTAGTTTAATTGAATCCCGTTCCTATTTTGAACGGCGCACTTTTTTATGCATTAAAAAGAGAACAAGCGCTTTTTCGCTTCGCTTTGTTGACCATAGTCTCCAACGAATTTCTTTAACCAAGTGATTAATTGGGTGATTTTTATAGAATAAGAATCACTCCCATCGAAATAGATTTTTTTTTTATACGTAACCCTGATCGAAAGGAATAAATAAATAACGGGTTGGAACCCGCTTTCTTGACATGAATGATTCTGTAAAAATGCCGGCAATTCATACTGGCTAGACCAAATTGTCAAGATTTTTCTGCATTTAAATTTTTTTTTTTTTTTTTTTTTTAATATAGGGAGAATTCTGGACAATCACTGAAATTTAATTAGTATAATTTATAAAAAGAATATTTTCATTTATTTTGAGAATATGGTCGGAAATGTACAGCAGTTGTATGGGAATATATTTCCGGTAAGTAAGGTGGAGTTAGTTCACCTGACTTAGTGACTTACTATAAATATATTCCCTACTACTCAGAGGCGTCCAACGTCCATGTTTCATTCTCATAAGAAATGGTCAAGTTAAGTCCGAAAACTTAGCCTAACAATTTCCTGCGACGATTGAAATATGGGCGCCTCCTCTGTGTAGCTTAATTGCCATATTTTCATACTACTACTAATACCAAGCTGAGAAGCTCTACTCGTGTATTGAGCACAGCACTGCTGAAAATCTATACATAAAAAACAAAGAGAAAAAAAATGCGGACTATGGACAGTATTGGAAGCTTTCACAGATGAGATTTTAAAATGGATTTCAACTTAGGGGAATTAATAAGGGCAAACAGAAGGAGAAATAAATAATGATTAAAATCCAAACCAGATTATTATTTATTTATTTATTTTTTAAAGAAACGAAACAAAAATGTTTGGCACTGATATAAATTACCCTCCATGACTATATCCATAATAGATTCGGTAGTTGACTTATGACAACAGCCGAAACACAAAATTAAAATCGGGTTCATGAGAAAAAAAATCAATCACTCAATCAATAAAAAATAACGTTTTTTTTTTTTTTTTTTTTTTTTTTACTTATATATATTAGTGGTGGTGGTGGGATTAAACTTCTGTTTTTGTTTGCCATATTTTCCTAGTTTTTATTTATTTTCTTTTGTAGTTATGCGGGCAGTTTATTTACAAATCTGAGGTATTTATCTTTCTCCCACGGCGGAAAAATGTGACACTAGGATCGGAAAGTAGGATTGAGGATCCAGCTCCCACAAGAAGGAGCACTCTGATCTGCAAAAAATGCCTGGGCAGCCCCGTCGGCATTCCCGGTAGGAGCGCCTGAGGCGATTAGCAATAACGTAACCTCCTTCTCCAAGAGAGACGGCAAAGCCTGGAAGGGTGAACCTAGTGGCGCAGTTCTAAGAGGTTCACTGAACCTCTTAGAACTGCAACTGCACAGAGCGCCAGTACCGAAATCAACAGGGAAAAGGCCATTTTAAAAAATGGTATTTTATTGATTTTTGTGTCCAGAGATCAAGTATGGATTATTGAATTTCGCGCGTACACCGCATTATCTCTACTATTATATGAAAATAACTTTCTGTTAGTGAATTCGTACCCTATGGACTCGAAAACGGCGGGGTCAATTTTTATGAAATTTCAGACGAAAGTACTTTATGTGCCTCGCAGTGTTCTTAGAAAGGTTTTCCATCGGAATGTCTTCGATAAATATCGATAATCGAAATAATCCGACGAAAGAAGGAACAAGCGAGCCTAACATCACAAGTGCATTTGAGAAGTTTTCTTACCACACAAGCTGAAAGGGCCGATATATAAACTCAACAGTAGGTTCTTAAATATGACAGGGGTGCATTCGAAATGAATGTTTCTGTATAACGCACAATTGCACCATGATACTTGACTTTTAAACTTTAATTCAAGCCTTTATATATAAAAAATAAGTTTATTAAATTAAAGTAGATTCTCTCTTTAGACTACAATGTGATGTGGACTAAGTCACTGCAGGGAGGCATGTGAAACTTCCTCCCGGTGCACTGCGATGGGGCCCTAACTAGAACAGGCAATCAATCGATTTGATTGATAAATGGACGATTTCACTGATTTCGATGACAATAAAAATATGGGAATGTGGAACATTCGTTAATCATGATTCAATCCCAGGTAATGTCGGGTCCTCTTGCTAGTACTATATATCTTATATCTACATTGTAACCTTTTCCCAAAAATTGAAAAGTTGTTTCCGACTTTTGGAAGGTGACCTATTCGTTGAATAAGCGTAGACGTAAAACTCGAAGGCAAAAAAAAAAAAAAAGCAAACAAACAAACAAAAAATAAATAAATAAATAAACGTCCGTATGAAAATGCAGCAATTTATAAAAACAAACAAAAACTAAAAAATAAATGAAACAAAAACACTAGATTTTTTTTTTTTTTTTTTTTTTTTACAAAAAACAGCAAAAAAGACAAACGTTGCATTTTTCTTTTTTAATATTGCGTCACCATTTACGTTTCTAAATTTTTTATATGAGGTTTAGTCTATTCGTATTATTTGGATTCTTCGGACTACTGTTCTCATCTTTAGTATCGTTTTCACAACGTTTCGATCGATGTAACCTTTGACCTTCTTCAGGCGTATCTTGTCAAACTCTGGGAATGTTTCCGTCGAACTCGGGGGAATTTAGACGAAATTTACTTCACAGGGGTACTATGCTCTCGTTCCGTCAGCCATGACCGGATAGAGATCCTAAGTAATTAGCAGTTGTATTTTTCGGTCGTCCACACTGAGATTTGAACCTTTCACTTTCAGGAGAATGTCACTCAAGGTCCGCAAGGACCCGTGGTGTGCAGTAAGTACTGGAAAAATCGATTGTAAAAGTGATATTCCCGAGTTCGACAGAAACATTCCCGAGTTTGACAAAATACGCTTTCAGCAACAATTTGCGCGAGTGCGCGTGCGCGCGCGCACACACACACACACACACACACACACACACACACACACACACACACACACACACACACACACACACACACACACACACACACTACAATGTAACAATGTAAACGTATTAGTAAAAGTATGCAAGTTAAATAAACCAATAAGTGTTGTTTGTGGTTTTGTTTTTGTTTTTTCGTTTTAGGTTTTGTTTTTTTTTTTTTTTTTTTTTTCGCTTTAGAGACTCTGGTTTCATTTTGTTTTGTCACCTTCCAGCAATTGCCAGATTTTACCAAACCAATATAGATCGCCATGGGGGCTGATTTATATAATCGCCAAAAAGAAAAACGAATGATATGGTATGAAGAGTATTTAGTGCTTTCAGATGAGATTTTTAAAAGAAATTTGCATTTACCCAAAGTACAGAATAGTTAACATTTGATAACTCATTCCCTCTTCGTCTCCTAATGAAATTCTCTACTTAACTAAGTTTTAATATATTTTTTTTCTTGGCCTTCTGGTTTGGATCAAAGTATAGTATCATAATATATTTATGATTCAATAAAACCTTTTCAAATTTGGGTTTAACTTAAGTAGGACAGCCCCTGGAGTGAATGTGGTATTGTGGTGACAGATATTTCTAATTAAAAGTAGGATAATTTTAAGTATTTGTGATCAAGGATTTTCCCCACACTTTTGATTGGTCTTGTACCTAATTTTTTCAATTTGTAGTTTTTTTTAATATTTTGTGCAAATAAATATTTCAAAGTGTAGTATCTGTTTTTGTCTTCGGTTGAAGGCGGTGAAATGCTTTTTGACTGGAGCGATTAAGAAAAAAAGAATTTTTCCTCCGATGTAAACTACCCCCTTTTGAGGTGTTGGATATTTCCTACATCAAAAACTGACCTTGTGTCTGACTTTACTCTGGTTGAGAGGCAAGTAAAAAGTGACCTTTCCTGTGAAATGATGGGAGAGAGAGAGAGAGAGAGAGAGTGAGAGAGGTAAAAAAAAAAAAAAAAAAAGATCTCATTTTTTTTTTAACTCTCTAATTTTATTACTAGTAATGGTGGGGTTTTGCCGGTCGTGAAATATGCTTAAATATGATATTTTAATTTGTCCAGATTTCGTACATATTATTATAGTCATGATTCAAAAGTAAAAAAAAAACAACAAAAAAAAACAGTATTTAAGTGCCATCAGCTAGAATCGAAACCGAAAGCAAAACTGTAGCATTCAAAGCTTGTGACGTTATCACTGTACCAATGTGACACGCATATGAACTGATTAAAAATAAACTAAGATGAAGGTACAAAAATGTATAACGATTTTTTAAAATTTTGACCCCTTAAAAACTATTTTAACTAACCCATAAAAGAATGGTCCATAAAAAATCCAATCCTTTGAGGCCCCTAGCGCCGCTCTGCGACTTTTAGTTTCAGAAGAGATAGTTTGAAAATATGGAGACAGACAGACAGACAGGCATAGTGTTTTATAAATTAGATTTATATCCTTCCAGGTAACGCCAGGTAACCCTGCTAGTCTATAAGCTAGTAATGTTTACTTTTGTAAAAGTGAAAGTAAAACTAATTGTTTCGAAATGTCTCACTTTTATTTTCACTTTCACTCGAAGAGAAAACTTTGGCATTCTTGTGGTATAGTTTACGCATAGGAAATTGAAAACCTAAAATATGCAACGAATATACGTTTATGGAGAAATCTGCTTATTCAGTTATATTTCACCCTTTATTTATACCAATCCTTGAATTTATGAAGCCGATGTAACTACAGAGCATATACAAATAAATGACACAAGTCTCTCTATTTTTTTTTTTTTTTTTGTAAACTCTCTTATTTTGTTATTTACATCCTTCCAGGTAACACCGGGTAGCCCTGTTAGTCTACAAGATAGTAATATTTACTTTTGTTTAGAAAAACAAAAAGTGAAAGTAAAACTAATTGTTTGGACATGTTTCACTTTTATTTTCACTTTTATTTTCACTTTGACTTGAAAGGAAAACTTTGGCATTCGAAATGTATTTGTTTAAAGTACAATTGCCCAATAATACAGGGTGACCCCCCCCCCAAAAAAAAAAACGGACCCCAACTCTAATTAGGCCCCGTTTCTTAGTGTTTTGTCCGAATGAAATAAAACTTTGGTCATAACTAGTTTATTATATTCAAAACATCACATCAAAACACTAGGATCTTTGGCCTTTTTTTTCTCCGTTCTACAGCATATGTTCTAGATGGCCTCCATTTAGCATTTGTTTTTTTTGGGGGTCACCCTGTACTATAACTTTTTCATTTTCAACTTAGATTCAAGCCATTATCACTGCACAAGCAGTAAAGCCAGGCATATAAAATCAACAGTAGGTTCTTTGATATTTCTGTTTAGAGCACAATTGAACCATGATACTTTACTTTTGCATTTTAAACTTTAATTCAAGCCATCTATAATATAAATCTCACCTGTCTGTTTAAATGTATGTATGTATGTTTGTATCACTCTCAACTAGGCACTCTTTTACAGGGAGTGGTCGCTTTTTTCGCTGATATTTTTGAACGTCATCCACTCTTTTTTATTGACTAGCCTTAATTTAAACCTTCACCACTTTTAGTTTGGCAATGGACTCAACGGCAAAGACGTCACATTTTTTTTTCATGTTCTTTTCCTCCTTCCCGGTACAGGTTCGAGCCTGCCTGCCTGCCTACTATCACTTTTTTTTTTTTTTTTTTTCGCTCAACACACGCCTCCAAACATCTAGGCAACACCGGGCACCCAGGCTAGTTATTTATATATAAAAAATACTTTTATAAAATCAACAGTAGGTTCTCTTCAGTGCAATGTAGACTAGAATGTATTGTGGACTGTCAATGTGGGGGGAGACATGTGAAGCTTTCTCCCGTTGCACTATGATGGGTCCCCAAATAATTCAATTCCGGGCAACGTTGAGTCTCCTTGCTAATGTGCATATATATATACATATATATATATATATATATATATATATATATATATATATATATATTTTCCCCTGATTTCTGTTCTGTTATTAAGCATATTACATAATTACCAAAGTTCGATTATCTTTCCCATCAAATTTGATTTGAATTTCATAAAAATACAATATATTTAAAATTTTAAGGGGTTTATGTCCTAGCCCCCTTAGAAGTGCCACTTACAGATTCGGAAATACTTCCATTATTATCTTTCCTGGTAGATTTTACATAAGAATACACTTCTAGATTTTATTTAAATTCTCTAACACCAACAAACACAAATAGACATTACGTTTTATATGCAGAGATATATCTTCTTTTTATATCTCTATTGCTACTTATATATAAAATGCATTTTGTGTGAGTTTGTTCTCTATGGATTCCAAAACAGCTGGGCCGATTTTTAAAGATAATTTCACACAAATATACTTTATGTGCCTGGGAGTGTTCTTAGATAGGTTTTGTATCAAAATACATCCAATAAATATCGAAAATCGATAATTAAAACAAAATCCCATTAAAGAAGGAACAGTCTGATTTTGATCAAAGTTAACACCCTTTTACAGCCTAACATTACAAGTGGATTTGAGAAGTTTTATGAAGGAGGGCCCAGTGTATAAAAAAGTGTTCTGATTGGTTTTATATGGAAGGATAAACTTGCTCATAAGAAAATAGGGTCCAGGGTATAACCTTAAAATACATCCATTTGGGGGGGGGGGATGTGGGGTTGCTCCTTAGTTTCTTAGTTGCTTCAGGATCCACTTTGGACTGAAGTTAGTAATACCTTTTAGGGCATCTGGTGCTACCAGATCAGACTGGATAAGGTAATCACTGGTCAAAAATGCATATGGATTTTTTTCCTTTTCCTTTGCAAAACTCAGTCCTGTTCTGCAAAGTCAAAAATAATTATAATTTTTTGTTTTCCACAAAACAATCAAACCAAACACTGTAAATAAATATTTGAAGATATAAAGAAATTGAAGCATAAAATCTTTTTTCCAAAATTACTGAATTTGGCATCAAATAACGCGAAAAGGGTTGATATGCCGTAAAGTAAAACAACCAAATCAAACTAAAAAGAAAATGGAACGTAGGCGTAGAACTGCTACAATATCTTCCTCATTTTATTTTTGTCCTAAATCTCATATTACATATATTTTTGAATGACTGGCTTACCAAAGAAATTGTCAGATTTTCACATTGGTATTGTGCAGATATTGTTACAGAATGGATTGAGAGAGAGGTGAGTAAACGTGGAGTGTAGACACGTTTACCAGAACCGAGGGTCAGCTGACCAGATTACGTATGAGTGACGTGGTCAGGTTGGCTAGATCTGAGAGACTGGATTTGGACTTTGAAGAAGACGGACGGCTTAATAGCTGTTCCCTCCCCTTCACTGGGGGTGGGGGACGCTGACGTGTTCAAAGCAAGCAAGATTCACTTCCATATTCTGTGTCGACATCTGGAAGGAAAATAAAAAACTATAAAACCAATTCATCGTCTTGGAGTGATAAATCTTCGTCTAACAGGTACCAGTCTCCCTCCAAGAGAAGATGAATTCCAGATGGATCAACATCGACGACACATGAAGTAAGGTATGTCGAAGAAAATGCATGTAACACACACACACGAAAGCATATGAACAATTAGATATGAACACACACAACCGCATATGAAACTAGACGATCATACACACACGGGATTCTTTTATGACACGCATAATCTCCTTTCATTCTAATAATAATCATTCCATGACAACAAATACAATTATGGTCCTCCCCTTTTATATTATATACCAAACGTCAATTTGGTGCCCCTCTATGATAACCCTAGTGATAACTTAAGTGATAACACTATGTAACAATATCACTAAATATATTCTCAATAATTGTTATATTTTTAATAATATAATAGGTTAGATTTGGTGATTTTGTTGCATAGGGCTACATATTGGGGACGCATTAATGGGACATGTATAACGGAGACTCAGAACAGATGATGGGATGATTCTTGGGTACTTCATATTAATACGGACTGGGAGATATGATGCAACAGACCTTATAACACATATCAGAGAAGGAGAGATACATTATTGTTGATGGAGGACACATAATACTTGGAAGAGGTTACACAAGGTTCGTTACAAGATGATGATAAAACACATTTACCTTTTTTGTTCTAAGGAATGACGACACGAGACAAACACTTACAAACATAGTTGGTTTCTTTATTCTTCAATCGACCGATGTCAGGAATTCAAACTTTGGTTTACATGGTCTATTTTCCTTCCTTCGCTTCTAAAAGGCTCTCCTTTCCAACTGACTATCACCGTGTGTGATCTGCTCTGAATCTCTGATCCTCATCAACTCTAACTTCGGACCCTCAGATTCCTATATTGAGAAATCTCCTTTGTTTATGACGTCATAAGTATGTTTATCAACGTGACTATATCACGTTTTCTACATATGTCTGTCCAACACACTTTTGGCAAAACAAAGAATCCTCAATTGTAATTTTTAACTTATTTTTAAACAATATATTTTAAATCACATTGTGCATTCATTTAACTGATATATTTAATATCCAGATTTCTAAAAGAATGACAATCGACTCTTTTTCCGACATAAACAATATTTAACTATTTCTAACAGAATTAACAATGGACTTAATTTCTAACATTCCATTTTGCATTAGTATCTTTAACACTTGCCTACAGGGTTCGATTCTAGCCTTATCCTAATATTATTTTCACTTATCTAGTATGTCTTCTTACTTACATGAGAAGGGGACAGCCCTTTCATATAACACTTTCTATGGTCCCTCCTCGCCTAACTTTCACAAGAAACACTCGTCTAGCTGTACACACTATCAATAATTCCCCCCACTCTTTATCTGTGCCTAAACCTAAACGTAGATTCCATGAACGAAGTTTCTTTCTTAGAACTGCACACCTGTGGAGTTGTCTTCCGTTTTCCTGCTTTCCGGCTGACTACAATATGGTTGTGTTCAAGTCTAATGTAAATAAGTTCTTGATGAGCCGTTCCATATAAGTTATCAAATTTTACGAATTTTCATTACTAATGATTACTATATTGTCCAATTTCTACTGTACACTCTTTAACCCTTATCCTTGAGTGGCCTCTCGGCCTTGATAATGTGGTGATGCCTGTGTAAAAAAAAAAAAATATTACAGTATTGAAATAACCAAGAATATATTTTCTTTCCTAATGATATGCAGTAACATGCAGGTACTTATTTGTACTGGTAGCAGCAGCAGCTGCAATAAGATATGCAAATGACGTAGCCAGTGTGCAAAGTGATGACGTCACAGCAGAGATAAAAGGACACAAGTGTTCGGAGAAGCGGTGTTCGGAAAAAAGAGGTGTTCGATAAGCATGTGTTACAGGAAAAGCGTGTGTTCGAGATGTGGATGACGCCATAGCAGAGACAAAAACTCACACACAACCAGAGGAGAAATGAACTGTTTAAATATTTAGAAAAAAAAAAAAATGCGTTGCTGGAAATACCAAATATAAAGACTTTTGTTAAAAAAAAAAAAAAAAAAAATGAGTCAAGTTTTTTACTTTCTTCTGTTTTCTTGTGATGGAATCTACAATGTGTTGAGCCCGTTAAAATGTAATGACACCATTAAAAAAAAAAAAGGTGTACAATGTTACATACTGATGCCTGGCACCCTTTATTATATGCCCCAAAGATTCAAGGATTAGTCTTAGTATTGATAAATATTATAAAAAAAGGGAGATAATCTGAGCATGAGCCTCCACAATTTGGATTCCAGGGATAACTACTCAATCACTAATCAAATACCTGAAACTAAAGTTTGAAATAATAAACATTTTATTCATAAGGTTTTTTCAAATACAATACCAAAAGTCAACATTTTTGGAAAATTTGATGCAAATTTATTTTTCTTTTAAATAAGACCGTTATGAAATCAAAAGAAAGAGGAAATCAATTCGTCTAATGATTCCCTAGTAATGCTCGGAGGGAGGCAACTTCTTGATTGTATGCCCCAAAGACTCAAGTATAATTTCTAGTATTAAAAAATAGTATGAGAAAAGGAGTTAGTTTGAATATGATTGTATTCCTGGGGTCACTGGTTTGTCCACCCTCTCTCACCTTTCTGTATGTCACTGCATCACTGATATATTTATAAAATACTCTATTTTATGAAATTAAAAAAAAAAAGTGTTTGTTTTTTTGTTTTAGAAATCCTTTTTTATTTTTCTACTAGCAGGTCAGCCTGGCTTTGCTCATTCATAACTTTATGTGCATATATATATATCTATATATATAGATATATCTATATATATATATATATATATATATATATATATATATATATATATATATATATGCACTGTTCATAACTTTATGTGCATATGTATATGTTTGACTCATGTCCAGGTAATCTACATTTAAAATTTCAAGTGTTTTAACCCAAAATTGGCAGAGGAGTTTGGTAGAGTCTGCAAAGGTCAAATCTTTTGAACTTTGACTCCTTGGCAGCGAAATTTTTGTCCAAAAACTGATTAAAAAGATTGCCCTATGTCTGAATACACTCTACGTAAAAGTTCAAATGTTTAGACCAAAATTTGGCTGAGTAATTTGATAGAGACTGCAGAGGTCAAATTTATTTTAACTTTGACCCTAATTTTGACCCCCTTAACACTTATTGTTTTCAGCTCAATCAAATTAAAAAGTTTGATCCATGTCCAAGTAACCTACATCTAAAATTTCAAGTGTTTAGACCCAAAATTGGCAGAAGAGTTTGGTAGAATTTTCAAATTGTTGAACTTTGACCCCTTCACAGCCACATTTCTGGCCAAAACTGATTAAAAAGTTTTTCTCAAATCTCAATATCTCTTATGTCAAATCACGAGTCTGTAGATTGACAGAGTAGTTTGGTAGGGAAATGTACACACACAGACACACATACAATTTTACTTTTGTAGATATATATATATATATATATATATATATATATATTCTTGATCCTCGATACATCTTCTATCATTATATGTAATCAGTTTTTTAAAATAGTCAACCATATAGGAGCCTATTCGTGATCAGACACACACAGACACACACACACACAAGTAAGTTCTTGATGAGCCGTTCTATATAAGTTATCAAATTTACCAAATTTTCATTACTAATGATTACTATATTGTCCAATGTCTACTGTACACTCTTTAACCCTTATCCTTGAGTGGCCTCTTGGCCTTGATAAGTGGTGATACCTATGTAAAAAACACACACACACACTTTCACTTTTATAGATATATAGATTTGTTCTTTTGTTGTTAAAAAGAACAAAGTTATGATAATCTTATTTTTTCATTGTTCTTAACATAAAATCAACTTAAAGAATATCTTGAGGACAACCTCTTCAGAATGCCTTTGCCGATGCATTTCTGAAGGGACAGGAAATGAGTAGAATTGCTTTAATTTTAGTTTTAGTTTTTTGCAAATCTTTTTAAAAAAATAATCTTTCGACTGTAGTTTTGATGTATTTTTACTTGAAGATGGTTTTTGTTTAAAAATTCTTTTCGTTAAATAAATTATTTTATGTGTTTTCAATCTGAGAAACAGAATGAGAAATGAAGATAGTCTCAATATGACTTTTTAAACAGAAATTGCTCCTGACAAGGTATGAAGCTACTAGATGTAAGGAGTTAAAAATGAATTTCACTTCCCAACAAAAATTAGCTAATAAGTGTCGGATGGATAGAAATCAACATATCCTCCCTCTTTGTCAGAAACATTGTTCATGGAACGTGAGGATTAAAGGACAAAATAAGTGAAGGGAGAGATATGATATGAGAAGAATAGGATAAAATAAGGGAAATAAGAGTTGCTGTCAAATGTAAACCCTTCTATTCTCCGTATTGCCTCTTATTTTCTCCTTTGTAAAATGTTAATAGAAAGGGATATAGTTTGAATATGACTGAATAGCCGGAGCCACTGATTTGTCGATCCCCCTGTAGACGTCACCGCATCATTGTTATATATAAAAATACAACTTTATTTTATAAAAATTGGAAAAACAAATGTATTTAATTTTATTCCTGTTCTTTCTTTAAAAAGAACATTAGAATAATCTTATTTTTTCATTGTTCTTAACATAAAATCAACTTAAAGAATATCTTGAGGACAACCTCTTCAGAATTTCTTTGCCGATGCATTTCTGAAGGGACAGGAAATAATTGAGTAGAATTACTTTATTGGTCCCCTGACAAAGGAGCGATTGGACCTTGTAACTCTCATTCATTTGTTTGCACTTTTCTTAAAGTTGAATTTTTTTTTTTAATTTTGCACAAACATTAGTCATGGTGAAAGTAAATTTTTCACTTGTGAGGTGGGGGGGGGTGGATCTTGTTTGCTAGGCTTGTTTTTTCTTTTTTTTTCTTTTTTAAATCTCTTCAAAAATAATCTTTCAACTGTAATTATTATGGCTTCTTTTTATTTGAAGATCATTTTTGTTTTAAAATTCTTTTTGTTAAATAAATTATTTTATGCGTCTTTAATTTTTTTATCATGTTTTTTTAGGTGGATTCTTGAATTTTGAAAAAGTGTTCAGGTTAAAGAAAAGGATATTCAAATCTTAGAGAAAAAAAACATATATATATATATATATATATATATATGTATATATATATATATATATACAGTAGCGTCCAAAAGTTAAGGAAATGGTGAAAGACTGCCCCCTAAGTGCGTTAAAAGTACAGTAAAATTTGAAGGGGGTAAGTATAATGGTATGGGGCATATCTTCAAAAGGAACTGGCCCCTTTGCGAGGATTCATGGAAAAGTAAATACCCAAATGTACAGAGAATTTATTAGAGAACATGTGGTTCCTAATCTTTCTGATTCTGATATCTTTATGCAAGACAGCGCACCATGCCATAAAGCAAAAATAGTTTTAGAAGAGCTAAATGGATCCAATATTTGCATTATGGATTGGCCAGCTCAGAGACCTGACATAACGCCAAGTGAAAATGTTTGGAAAATTATTACTGATAAGATCACAGAAAAAACCCCACAAATCTTGATGATTTATGGGAATGTATAAGAAAATTCTGGAATAATATCTCCCCTAAAACATGTAAACGATTAGTTCTGTCTTGCAGCAAAAGATACCATAGTGTGATTGAAAACAAGGGGCTTTTCACTAAATACTGAAAGGATTCTTTGTTTTTTCATTAATAATTTCCCCCGTTTTTTAAATTTTGGACACCAGTAATTTAATTAAATTTGTTTATATGTAAAAAAAAAAAAAAAACTGATATGTATTCAGAATCAAAAACCAAAAAAAAAATTTTTTTTTATTTAACTACCATTATTAAACATTGGAAAATTCACCAAAATTTTTTTTTCCCTTTTTCATAGATAAAGTTAGAAGACATTTAAAAGAAAATGACCTTAACTTTTGGACGCTACTGTATATATGTCTATAAAAGTGAAAATGTCTCTCTGTGTGTATCTGTGTACATTTTCCTACCAAATAACTCTGTCAATTTTCAGTCTAGGTCTAAAGACTTGAAATTTTAGATGTAGGTAACTTGGACATGGGTAAAACTTTGTATTTTGATTTGAGACCAAAATAATAAATGTTAAGAGGTCAAAATTGGAGTCAAAATTAAAAAAAAACATTGACGTCTGCGATCTCTACAAAATTACTCAGATAAATTTTGTTCTAAACATTTGAAAAATTACATAAAGTGTATTCACACGTATGAACAGTACATAAGAGCTGAGCAAAGCCGGGCTGAACTGCTAGTATATCTATGAAAGTGAAAATGTGTTTGTGTGTGTGTGTACATTTCCCTACAAAATAACTCTGCCAATTTTCAGTCTACAGACTTGAGATTGGACATCTGGGCTATTCAGATTTGGGAAACTTTTTAATCAGTTTTAGGCCAGAAATTTGGCTGTCAAGAGGTTAAAGTTCAACGATTTGACTTTGAAAACTGTGGTTAAAAGTAAAGAACCTTACCTCATGCATCGTTCGGCTCGTGTTAGGAAAGAAAAAAAAAAGAGAAAATAAAAATGGCCGCCCCCTGGTATTTATGGACTGAAAATCAAGTGATGTGACGAGAGGGGGGAGGGAGTATGCAAATGAGATGAAAGAGCCGTCTTCATTATTTTGGGCGTCAGTGTGGAAAGTGCAGATAGAAGAGAACAGTTGGATTTGAGTTTCAGACTTTTGATCTTAGGTTGAGTTCAAATTTAACGTCAAAAACTTTACCAAACTCCTTCGCCAATTTTGTGGTCTAAACACTTGAAATTCTAAATGTAGGTTACTTAGTCATGGATCAAACTTTTTAATTTGATTTGATCCCAAAACAACAATTGTGAGGAGTCAAAATTGGGGTCAAAGTTTTAAAAAATTTGACCTCTGTAGTCTCTATCAAATTACTCCACCAATTTCTGGTCTAAACATTTGAAATTTTACATAAAGGGTATTCAGAGATAGGGCAAGCTTTTTAATTGGTTTGGGTCGAAAATTTGAGCTGCCAAAGGGCCAAAGTTCAAAAGATTTGACCTTTGCGGTGTCTAGCAAACTACTCAGCCAATTTTGGGTCTAAACATTTGCAATTTATACATAACGGGTATTCAGACATGTGGCAAGCGTTTTAATCAGTTTTGGGGCGAAAATTTGGCTGGCAAAAGGTCAAAGTTGAAAGAGTTGACCTTTGCAGATTCTACCAAATTCCTCCGTCAATTTTGGGTCAAAACATTTGAAATTTTAGATGTAGGTAACTTGGACATGGGTCAAACCTTTTATTTTGATTTGAGACCAAAATAATAAATGTTAAGGGGTCAAAATAGCGGTCAGAGTTAAAAAAAAACATTGATCTCTGCGGTCTCTATGAAATTACTCAGACAAATTTTGGTTTAAACATTTGAAATCTTACATAAAGTGTGTTTACACATAGGGAAAATTATGAAAAGTACATAGGGCCCAAGCAAAGCCGGGCTGAACTGCTAGTTTACACACACACACACACACACACACACACACACACACACACACACACACACACATACACATATATATATATATATATATATATATGCTGTAATATGTAATAGAGAAATAGTCAATCACCTCAGCAAAAACGATCTCAGTGACATGCAATATGGTTCCTGTCCTGCTAAATCTATAGCTGATGTGCTAACTGTAATATCACACAGGATTAGTGAATCTCTTAAGTAAAAAAACAAATAATATTTATTGACATTTTGTAATTTTTCAATTAAATATCAACCATCACTTTAAAAACAAAATTTTTTTTGTTAATTTTTTTGATTAGTTGTATATGAATGAACTTTTGTGTACCCATTTAAATACTAACCAGGCTTAACATTGCTTAACTTTAGTGATATAACAGCAACCAGTATCTCAATGTGATTGTGCCATATATAAAGTTGTAATGCACAAGATGTCAAAAAAAAAAAAAAATAAATAAATAAAAAAACTAAAAAAAAAAACAGTATTTAGTCTAATTCTTGTCGGTTTCTTATTTAATTAATTCTCTGGTAAATTTAATTTATTTGTCGTAATTTCAAAATTATTGGATTGAGTGTTATTTTCTGTGCACGCTTTCCAGGCAGATGACAAATACAAGAATAAGAAAGATTTTGCCAAGGCATTTTTTTTATTCTTAGTTTAAACAATTCGATTTTCTTTTTATACCGAGTCACTACTTACTAAGACTAAAAGCTACTTGAGGACAAAGTTTAATCTCAAGGATCTGTGGCATAACAGATAAAATAAGATTCAGCTCTAGTTGAAACTTTCTGGAAGCTGAAGGTTCAGTGTGAGGAATACTAACAATACAATAATGAATTACTTAGGGCTTCTATGCAGTTATGGCTGACGGAATGAGAGCATAGTAACCCCGTGGATTAAATAAAGGATTCTGTCTAAAATTCTGTGCAAATTTCTGACTTTGACAGAATGAATACCATTCGACAAGATACAGTTGAAGAAGGTCAAAAGTTTAATCGGCTGAAATTTTGTGAAAATAATACTTTAGATGAGAACAGTAGTTCGAATAATCCAAATTTTTCATCCTCATCTCAAAAATTCAGAAACATAATAAACATGAAATTTTCCTTTGCTTGATTTAAAGCTCACATGTGATTAACAATCCCACCTCAGCTTCCTTTTGTGTACTTTGGTGAACAAGTTCCTATCCATTATTATTTCCTTCCACATCAGAATAAATGGATCAGTGGGTTATTCACACGACCCCACTAACTTAACCGTATCATATGGGCTTAATCAGAGGAAGAAAAATCCTTTTTGAGTAAAGTAGTTTTGATTTTTGTCGAAATCAAGATTTTTTTCCTTCTTGCAGAACTGGATTTTCTCCACATTAAAAATCAATATTATGTCGAACACCCTTGATATGTAGTGATCTATTTGTAAAAAAAAAAAGATAGAAAACAAGCACAAAAAAAAACTGCCCTTGTGAGGAGACTGTTTAAAGACATAGACCACTTAAAAAAATGTCATTTTGTAATTAGTTTGAAAAAATAATGAAGTCGAAAGAGAAAAGAAGAGCGCACATATTGTGACACCTTGTGATCCCCTGCTTGACAACGATTGTCGAACCTAACATTGTGTTTGTAGTCTTCTTTTTCTTTCATTTTCTCATTCTGGCCATGTTGTTGTCTCCCATGCATTCACAACTATTGTATAAACTGTGACGTGCCCCTTCTGGAAGACAAAAAAAAGGGGGAATTGAACAAATATGAGTTGCTATAAAGAAGGTTTGGCTTCTGAAAACTATTGGTTTGCTTGCTGCATAGCTGATTGTCAGCGTTTAGGTTGGAAATATTTCTATAACAAAGAATGTTTGAATAACAAAAAAAAATGTTATCAAAGCTAAATAAATATTTAAAGATAAATTATGTTAAAATAGTTTAAAAAAAAAAAAGAATGTTAACTAACGTAAACAAAATATGTGACAAAATTGTATTATCCGATTTGTGTCTTTGGTCATGTGACGTTAATGATGTAACGAGGTAGCTTGGTAATACATACGTAATGAGTTTAGTTTGGAGTCAAAGAGGAAAACTCAGACAAGTTAACACGAAAGATATCGTCTCAGTGTTTTGGAAGTTGGGCAAAATGTCACTTTAGCATAATGAAAATTACAACATCTTGCAGCTGTGGTTGGAAGCAGGGCTCTATGGACAAAATTATCTTTAGTTGACCTTTGACAACTAAACATTTTCGTTTACTAGCCAAATAAAAAAGTTATTAGCCACACCCAGATGATTTTTAGAATATGACATCTTCGTTCTGTGACGAGTATGTACATTATGAATTTTTTCTGCATTTTTTTTAATAAGTGTAATTCTAAATATACAACAAATTTTATGTTGATACTTGAAGGTATAAGCATTCTAATTTATTCAGATGTTTTTTTTTAAACAGCCTTTATTAAAAAAACGAGTATATTGTTCTATAAAATTTTTATTGTTTAAATAATTTAACTTTGTTCGTTTTATTAAAAAACGTTGAAAAGATATTTTTTACTCAGTAGTGAGTTTTGGAAGATTGTCAGTGAAAGAAATACAATCGCCAAAAGATAAGCGTTTCATTATTTCTAGTAGCCATTTTGAAAAATCACTTGCAAATGCGACTGTTTCACACGCAATGTAGAGCCCTGGGAAGTCGAGAATAAAGTTATATCCAAATATATAACCTAGTGTTGTTTGGTTTCCTTCAGAAGGAGATGAACTTCAATAATAAAAAGAGACAAAGACACAATGGAGAAAAGTGTGTTCTTTGCTTGTGCGCTACACAGACTGAATGTTAATGAACTGTTTTATTATATGTGAAACACACACACATACACACAACAATAGAAGAACACTTTAACCACTAGACGTCACACATTGTACATATCACAACATTAAAGAGATATCAGTGAATTAGACACTGCAACACAACAAAATCCACAATTGACATTAAAAACCAATATTATGTCGAACACCCTTGATATGTAGTGATCCATTTGTAAAAAAAAAAAAATAGATAGAAAACAAGCACACAAAAAAACTGCCCTTGTGGGGAGACTGTTTAAAAATATAGAACACTTTAAAAAAAATATCATTTTGTAATTAGTTTGAAAAAATAATGAAGTCGAAAGAGAAAAGAAGAGCGCACATATTGTTACACCATGTGATCCACTGCTTGACAACAATTGTCGAACCTAACATTGTGTTTGTAGTCTTCTTTTCTTTCATTTTCTCGTTCTAGCCATGTTGTTGTCTCCCATGCATTGACAACTGCTGTATAAACTGTATAAACTGTGACGTGCCCCCTTCTGAAAGACAAAAAAAGGGGGAATTGAACAATAAAACCCACAATTGACCTTGTGTCTGACTTCAATACAAAAATGAGAAATGCCGGCCTTGAACAAGTGAGCAATCCTTACATATACAATGTCATCTTACTATATTAATTTCACATCATAAACTTTATGTACAAAAAGCTCTACCTAATCTGGATGTCAAAGTCTATCATTAGTTTCAGGTCAAATTTTCTATCGGTCATTTTTATTCAGCAGGTAATCAGTGAGTTAGCTTTTAGTTATCCAGGGGGGGGGGGAGTGGATTTCACTTGAGAAAATATAGGCTGCCAGATTTTGTTATTTGGACTCTGTCCAACACCTTAATAATATTAATTTCTGGCAGAGGGTCGGAACATAGCCGTCCATCTACCGCCAGAACCTCGATATCAATGAAAGCCACACTCTTCATGCCAATGTTTCAGGAATTTTTGAGATGCGAATTGATAATTTGGATTATGCGGATTAGTATTCTTGATTTGATTTTTATTTTCACAATGTTTTGGCCGATATTGTAGTAGCAGTTACAAATGTTTAAAATCATTTGATATTTATTTGACTTAAATGCTTGGTGCTACATTTTCTTAAGCAAAACAGTTCAACGACAGGAAGCATATGGTCTTTTCACACATGCGTATTTGTGTTTTCCACAAACGAATACTTGTTCACCCATGGGTTATCCCCAGTGGGCGATCAAAAAACAATTCAATTAATAAAGTCTTATGTGTGTTTGATCTTCATCCTTTGATCGTTGCATTTCCATGTGGCCATTTCTTGCATCGTCTAGTGGTTGTAATCAACTCAAGGTGAATAAAATGCATTGTTGGCAGTTTTAAAGGTTTTATTGGGGAGAGAGAGATTCATTTAGAAGGGGAGAGACCAAAAATTTCCTCCTTATGAAATATTAGCTTAAATTAATTTCCTCTAACTTAATTTCTTAACTAAAAATTGTTCGATGAATGGACAGGCCAGAGGAGATTCACTTAGAACTCTATATTCTGTGTACATCTGGATCGGCTGCTTCCACAATGCAAAACTGCCTTGTAATGATCAAACATGTGATGCAATTTCCATCTAACAAGCCAACATCTACTTCTTTTGTCTAGGGAGCTGACCTCTGAACTATCGCACTAATCACGCTAGGTGCACTGGGTTCATCTCCATTTATGGCCAGGTTATCCCAATATGCACTTAATGAAACATTCTCCAAATTCTACTAGTTGAAATAATATCTACCTACCTGCATAGGACCCCAATATATAATGTTGGTACTGATTGGATCAGATACTCAATTCTGATTGGTTCTATATGTAACATAGCGCATATGGGCATGTGAGGAAATCAGCAGCAGCCATCTTAGCACACATACAAATTAAGCAAGTGTGCTTGCGCTGACGTCATGGGAAGAAAGAAGAAAAAGGCAGAAAAAAGGACAGCATGTGGTTGAGCAAAAGAAGTGAGAGAGAAAATTTGCCACATGGTTGAAAAAGCAGAAAAGCAAGCGACGGAAAAGATGCATACATGAAAGGGCGTCTTGACAGACATGTTCGATGCATGAGTGATATTTTGAAACAGTGAAGTGCGTTGTTGGAAATTACTGGAATAAATGCTTTTTGTATTCACCTAAAAAGAAAATGCTGAGTCGTATTTTTTATGTGCTTTCTGGTTTGTTTATTCCTGTGACGGTGATAGACAACGTGTGGGTCCGAGTGGTTGAACTGTATGTAATAACATGGTTCAAGTGAAAAGGTAACGTTACATTTATGTCATTATTTAAACAATCGGGAATAATCTCCCCTGGAGCCGAGCACCTGTTTATGAACCTTATTTAAAAAAGTGTTATAATCAGCTGGCAAAATGGCCCAGCCGCATAATGAATCTTTTTCATTTTGAACATATCCTTCTTTCTTCATGTATAAATGAATGCCATCTTTAGCCTCTGGCTATTGATAATATTGGTGGGGCAAACACGTGGACGTGTCCTTCGGCCTGCACAATGGAGTTGGAGTGCAGCGAATGCAGTACTGGTCCCACTCTTTACACCTAGGATTCAGCTGCCATGGCCTAGCAAGCTGGGACAGTCACAGTGAAGTCCTCAGATCATAGGTTTTATGGACTATCCTCGCTCAGAGAGGTCATGTGCAAGTAGTCTCCTGCCTGGGAAACCAAGCAGTGACCCAACGGCGATCACTACAGCTGGGAAGGAGGGGTTATGGGGAGCATGGGCCCTACGCATCACCTCCCTTTGATGAGTGGAACTACCAGCACCAGACCTCATCAACCCTCTGATAATAATCTAATCAATAGAAAAAGGTTTTGAAAGTACTGCTATATATTGGGTACAATATAATAATCAATAGAGAATTGACTATAATAATAAATATGAAATCTGTATAAATTAAAATATCATATTTGAGTGTATTTTATGGTATTATTGACGTTTGAAATCATAAAATGATATTATAATGACAATCGGGTAAAATAAAATTCTTTTCTTATGGACTTATAATAACATTTTCCTTGTCTTGACTTTTGGAGTTTTAATATTCACTTTATTCATCAAGACACTTGAACATTTAACCCCTTAATTACGTAACTATTTCTGTAAATTGTTGAATGAAGATAAGAAATAAAGTTAGTATATCGTATACTAGCAGGCCGCCTGACATTGTCCGGTCGTAAAATATGCTTAAATATGATATTTTAATTTATGCAAATTTTGTGTTTATTATTATAGAGCCAATTCTTTATAGCTTACTAGTGGGGGTACCTGGCATTGCCCAGGTGTTTGGAGGTGTAAAAGAAAAAAAGTGTTCGTAGGGAGGGAGGGGGGGGGGCTCGAACCCGAAGGCGGAAAAGAAAGTGGAAGAAAACATGACATCTTACCGCTAGGCTACGAGGCCATAGGAAGTGAAAAGCATTCAAATTTAGCGATGTCAATCAAAAAGTTGAATTGCTAAGTGAATGCAGAAATGAATGTTGGCTGAAGGCCAGTTAAGCTTTCTGCCATTTCATTTATTTGTTTCCCTCCTATGTTGGGGAAACCAAGCTGCCCTGAAAAAGAGTGAACTCTCGAATGAATAGCAGCTGTCTGATATAAAGGGTTTTCCCCACATTGATCAATTCTAATTGCTTTCAAGATGTCCCAGCATGAAAAGCCGCTGACGGCTTTGCTTTCAATTAGTTTTGCTTTTATACGAAAAAGCCGAACAAACTCGTGACAGAACGGAAGAGCGTGAATTTTGTGAAAATCACTGAAATAAAAGATATAGACGATCTCCGTTCGCAAATCGTAGATATTACAATCTAGGGAGTATATAAAAAGTTCTAAAACATAGTACCCCCCACCCCCCAAGAACCCCCGTGAAAAAAAACTTTTCTGGACATACAAAAACGTGCATGGCCATTTTGCCTTTTATATATATAGATTATGTTGCATTCATAGTGATTTCAATAGTAAAAAAATGTTTAGATTATATATATATATAATGTAACTCTGATGCCATCAGCTAGAATTGAAATCAAAACATACAACTCTCCAATCTTCTCTGTTAGTATAGAAATACTTAAAAAAGTAATGTAAAATGTATAACTGTATTTGCACATGCCTACAAGAACTGTTTCAATTGACTTATGCCTGCCAAATGCCAAGTTTTCTCAATGAAGATGAAAAATAAAGTTAATCTATATATATATAAAAGGCAAAAGCCGTGTGCGCATTTTTTGTATCTCCAGCAAAGGCTTTTTTAAGGGGGGGGGATTCACCGGGGGGGGGGGGTTACCATGTCTTAGAACTGTTTATATACCCCCTAGATAATATGTATGATTTGCGAAGGGACGTTGTGTCTAGATTTATTTTGATCGACTTTTATAAAATTTGCGCTATTCCATTCTGTCCTGTGTAGCAATATCAGGTTTGATCAATGTGGTGAAAACCGACATATCAGACAATTGCTATTCATTTGGACACTCCCCAACATCTTGGGGGAAACAAAACACTGCCTCGCAGCCAAAGTTAAGTTTTACCTCATTAAATTTACGCACCTGTCACATAACTTTTTAATCATTTAATTTCATCTACTCTTATTCCACTGCCTTCATAACGTTGGGGTAAGTTATCACGCTTTTTTTCCACCTTCACCTCAAGGATTCGGGTTCAAGCCTTCCTGCCTACCACCAAAACTTTTTTTTTTCTTTTACACCTAAGCAGCGCTGGGCACCCCCACTAGTCTATTATATAAATCTCATCCGTCTGTTTAAATGTATGTATGTCTGCCTAAAACTTTTGACAGAGGCGACAAATTTTCATGAGATCCATATTCTTTTAAAGCTCGACCCTTCGGATGAAAAATATAAAAAAATTGGTTAAAAACATTAATTCCTTAACCCTCAACTGGGCACTTTTCTACAAGGAGGGATCGCTTTTTTTGCCTATATTTTCGAAAGTCATCCCCTCTTTTTGATTGACTAGCCTTAATTTAAACCTTCGCCACTTCCGGTCTGGCAATGGACACAACGGCAAAGACGTCATGTTTTTTTTTTTTCACATTCTTTTCCTTCTTCACTGTATGGATTCGAGCCTGCTTGCCCACTACCACGTTTTTTTTTTCTTGCTCAACACGCACCTCCAAACACCCGGGCAACGCCAGGCACCCAGGCTAGTATCTTATATACTAGCAAGCGATGCAGTGTTGCCCGGTTGTAAAATATGCTTAAATATATTTTAATTTATGCAGATTTCATATTTATTATTATAAAGCCAATTCTCTATTGATTATTATATTGTACCCACTGCCTCACATTGCCCAGTCATAAAATATGCTTGAATATGATATTTTATCTTATGCAGATTTCATATTATTATTATAAAGCCAATTCTCTATTGATTATAATATTTTGAAAGTAAAAAAAAAAACTTGGATGCCATCAGATGAAATCAAAACCAAAACATTTAGCTTTCTAGTGGTATTTGGTACCATCTGAGCTAGAGATACATGTATATCAAAACTTGACAAATTAACACACTTAAATGACTATTTTCACATGCGTAGTTCCAATTTGTACCCCCCTTTAACAGCTATTTTTTTTTTTTTCAGCTAAAAGCCAAATGGCATTTGTTCCACAAGTCTGAATATCCTATATATCAAGTTTCAAGTCAGCAGACCAAACAATTGACAGAGTAGTTAGGTAGAAACCGTTCCACACACACACACACACGCACACACACACGCACACACACACACGCACACGAGTCCACTTTTATAATATATACGAATTTCATAAACAAATTCTGATGGGAAAAGATGGGACTAAAGAACACTGGAAACATGCAGACAACCATTTTTCCATTTGATGTCTTCCATCTTGAGAATCTTAATTCGCGAACATAAAGAAAATTTGAATGATTGATATTTCTAAATCCAAAGCTTTCAATCAATAATTTTATTCAGCATGAGGCTGCACAGTCAGACTTTATATTTCACATTGCCTAATGCGTTCGACATGGTTTTACCTGAATTTGCATCAGAAGATGGTTTAGAATTTCTCTTTTTCGAATTACTCTTCAAAGTGCTCGTCTGAGCTCCAATCTATGGTCCCCCTCCCTCGTCAAAGTTTCACGAGAAACACTCATCTAGCTGAAAACACTATCATCAATTTCCCCCCACTATTTATCCGTGCCTAAAGCTAAACATAGATTCCACAAACAAAAGCTTCTTTCTTAGAATTGCACACCTGTGGAACGGTCTTCCGTTTGCCTGCTTTCCGGCTGATTACAATATGGTTGTCTTCAAGTCCAACATAAACAAGTTCTTGATGAACTGTTCACCTTAAGTAATCCAATTTACCAAATTTCCACTACTAACGATTCCTATGATATTGTCCCATTGACTACTGTACAGTCTTTAACCCTTATCCGCGAATGGTGACTCCTATGTAAAAAAAAAAAAAAAAAAAAAAAAACTATATTGATATGAGAGGCATTAAACCAAACATCATGATGAAACAGTCCCACCGTGTTACATAAATGCTTATAATGGAAGAAGCAGAAGAAATATGGAATATCAGAATTCGACAATTTTTTTTTTAATGTCGTCAAAAATAAGTTCTTGGGCTAATAGCTGTGGAATAATTGAGGTAGCAGGGTCAGTTAACAGGGGGAAAGGTGAAAAGATGAACACATGGGAGGAAGTGATGAGAATGAGCATGAAAAAAAAAAAGATGGATAAATAAAGCTAGAGATAGGTTAATTTGGGAGTCAGTTCCTAAAAGCTGTCCAACACATGCCAGTATATAAAATGGACATTAAACCGAATAGTATTATGATGATGATGGTGGATGTGTAAGGTGAGTTTTAAAGGCAAACTTAGATCTGATGGCTTGAGAGGAAGATTAAATTTGGCCCGATATAGGGAGATCAGTGCAAAATTAGAAATTTTGATTGTATAGCCATCTTGATTTGTAAGCCATGTTTGGTTTCAGAAGAGTTTCCGATGGTTAGTTATTCTATACAAGTCTTGGAGATGACAAATTCTCAGTAGACTGCTGTTCTGTACAGGTTCCAGACTTTATAATTTTGCAGCCAAAGAGCAAAAGACCCTTCTCGTGTTGACACACACACACACACACACACACACACACACACACACACACACACACACACACACACACACACACACACACAAAGAACATATGCAAGGTTGCTAAATAGGTTTAATTTTTATGGAGCAATTCTGGTTTCTGATTGGTTGATAGCAGATCGTGAATTTGATTCGTCAGTTCCTCACAGCAGCGTTTATAAATAGAATCTCCCAACTCTGAAGGAGAATACCCTATTATGAGTTAAAAATACTGCAACAGATGTAGAGCAATTGAGGTAGCAGGACCAGCTATGAGGGGAAAGCTAAGGGGAAGTGATAAGGAATGGACTTGAGAAAAGAATGGATAAATAAAGACCTGGGCAGAGATAGATTCGCTTGGGAATCGGTTTCTAAAAGCTGTGTAACAAATGTCAGCATGTAAAATGGACGTTAAACTGAATCTGGTGATGATGGTGATAATGATGATAATGACAATGTGGGCAGTGATGATGATTGGTAATTGATGGTGATAATTGATGATGATGATGGTGGTGGTAGCGATGATGATGACAGTGATGATGATGATATTGATACTTGACTTTTGCATTTTAAATTTAAATTCTAGCCATTATATAAAAATAATTTTATAAAATCAACAGTAGGTTCTCTACAGTGAAATATAGATTACAATGTATTATTGACTAAGTCACTGCAGGGAGGCGTATGAATCTTCCTCTTGTTGCACCGCGATGGGTCCTAGCCATAAGCCCCTGGAGGGGCATAGGCCATCCACAACTTTGTAGATGTTTTTGTAGCGAGGAGTTCTTTTTGGGGGCTGAGGGTGCTGGCCCTATGCCTAACCTTCCCAGAAGGTACATACAGCGCCTAGCCTTCCCAAATAATCACCCACCTGGTACTGGCCAGGCTCAACGTTGCTTAACTTTGGTGATCTGACGAGAACTGGTGTTTCAACATGATTGTGCCGTACCACCGCGGTGGGTCCCTCACTAGAAATGGGCGATTTCATCAATTTTAATGACAATAAAAGTATTGAAAGCGTGGAACATTCGTTGATCCTCATTTCAATCCTGGGCAATGTCGGGTCTCCTTATACATACATACATATATATATATATATATATATAGATAGTCATCCACATACTGTACTGTTTCGCTGTTTCATAGCTAATCAGTGCCTCAACTGCCAGGATCGAAAACCGACCGCCCAAATGACAGTCAAGGCTTCTCACCATTACGCTATGCAGCTGATTCTGTGAGGGTAATGAATTTAACGATGTTTTGACATCGACCAAATGCCTCTGCTCGATTTGTTTACACAAAGAGCGTCGCTCTTAATATGCCGATGGCAGTTTGTATATCACTTCCCAATATGCTCAATCAAAGATAGGGAGCATTAATATATATATATATATAGAGAGAGAGAGAGAGAAAGAGAGAGAGAGAGAAAATAAAAAGGAACAAACCGTATTATGTGTTCATCAACGTTTCGTCTTTATTTCGAGACTTCCTCTGGGTGAATGAGATTAAGAAACAAAAAAATACACATTTTTTGTTTCTTAATCTCATTCATCCAGAGGAAGTCTTTCTCTATTTTGTCGGAATACTATTTCCATCATTTTCATCATATATATATATATATATATATATATATAATTTCGGATGGTGTCAAAACATTGTTAAATTTACTACTCGTTCAGTAGTCGCCAATACCGTAATGGTTAGGAGCCTGGACTGCCGTACAGACGGTCGGGTTTCAATCCTGGCTTGAGGTAGTTGCCTGTCTAGCCGCACTGATGAGCTGTGAAACAGCGAAACAGTACTGTATGTGGATGACTAATTATATATATATATATATATATAATATATATATATATATAATTTGAGGTAGCTATTTTTCAAAAGTAGGATAACCAGTGAAATATAACGAGGTTAATACAATAGTGCTCAATATAGAAGTAGAGCGAGTTACATTTAAAATTTGTCTTTACATAAGCAGTGGTTTGTTGCTACACAGTCATGAGCATGTTTCAGTCTACTTCCGCTTTCGAAAATAAGGGTTGTTGCCTGAAGAGGTCTCTAGCTAATAAATACTAGTAGTTCGAAACATGCTCATGACTGTGTAGCAACAGACCACTGCTTATGTAAAGACAAATTTTAAATGTATATATATATATATGTGGGACATAAGTATAAAACATCAGACTTAGACGTTTTATTGGGTCATCCATAATAATAGAAGAGATGTCTATGTTTCTAATAATCACCATATTGAGTCAGCCGCAGTCATTTTTCTGCTTGATGTTTTCCATATAAAGAATTTCAAATTCCAAACTAAAAAAAGAAGAGAAAATTCGAATGGCTGACTGATATTTCGAAATCAAAAAAAAAAAAAAAAAAGAAAGAAGTTTTTGATCAATGATTTTGCTCAGCACTCGGATCTTGCATCTCCGATTGCGGAATACATTCAATTACCTGAATATACGTCGGAAGCTGGTTTACAATTTACCTTTTTATAATTAGTTATTGATCTATTAAAAATACCAGTTAAAGTACTTTTTTTTTTTTTTTTTTTTTTTTTTTTTACAAAGGCATCACCACATTATCAAGGCCCAGAGGCCACTCAAGGATAAGGGTTAAAGAGTGTACAGTAGAAGTTGGTCAATATAGTAATCATTAGTAATGAAAATTTGGTAAATTTAATAACTTATATGGAACGGCTCATCAAGAACTTATTTACTTTAGACTTGAACAAAACCATATTGTAGTCAGCCGGAAAGCAGGAAAACGGAAGACAATTCCACAGGCGTGCAGTTCTAAGAAAGAAGCTTTGTTCATGGAATCTACGTTTAGGTTTAGGCACAGATAAAGAGTGGGGGAAATTATTGATAGTGTTTACAGCTAGACGGGTGTTTCTTGTGAAAGTTTGGCGAGGGGGGACCATAGATTGAAGCTCAGTTGAACACTTTCCATGAAAATAACGATACATCAGAGACAAACTCGCAACATCTCTTCTGTGAGATAGAGGTTGCAAGGAGGAGAAAAGGACATCTCCTACGAGGCTACGAAGTCTATTTTGAACTCTATCAAGGCAGGACAAGTTCTTTCTAGCAGCTCCTGCCCAGATGTGGCAACAGTATTCCATCCTTGGACGTACCTGGCTCTTATATAGATAGAGAATAGCATCAGCAGTGAGATATCTACTGGATCGATAGAAAGATCCCACCATTTTTCCAGCGGCCTTGCCAACAGATTTGATATACGTGTTCCATTTAAGATCAGGAGTAATGGTCAAGCCCAGAAGCTTGTCAAAACTTGAGGCCTCCTGAAGACGAGAGCCATTCATTTCAATTGATGACAAATGTGGATTAGAATGTTGATGATGTAAAGAGAGAAGCTTGGTTTTAGATGCATTAAAAGTAACCAGCCACTCCTTTCCCCATTGTACTACGTGCTCAAGATCAGAGGAGAGAGAATTGGAGAGAACTTGCTTGTTTACTGTCTTAGATGTGGTACCATAAATGGTAGTGTCGTCAGCATAAATGTCTACAAATGATGTAAGGATATGATTTGGAAGATCATTAATGTAGATCAGGAAAAGAGTTGGGCCCAGGATGGATCCCTGAGGGACACCGGCATTAATATTGTGAGCTTCTGATTTTTGCCCCTCAACTACTACTCTTATGAATCTATCAGAAAGAAATGATTTAATAATTGAGAAGACTTTTCCAGCTATACCATAGCTAGCGATCTTATGAAGTAAACCTTTATGCCATACCCTATCAAAGGCTTTAGATATGTCAAGAGCAATTGCCCTAGAAAGATTGTACTTGTCTAGGCCGGGTTTCTCTGCTTTGTTTGAATTTTATAGCCAACATTACAAGTTTAGAATATCTATTAATCAGATATTTTTCATTCGCTTTTTATTAGTTTTTGATGACGATCGATATTGGCTAGAAAATAACTGGAATGTTATAAGCAAAAGCAACAAAAAAAAACACAAAAAAAAAAACAAAAAAAAAACTGTCTTCTGTGTGATTTGAACCCACGATTGCATAAACTATTGTGACTACAAGGTCACCCATAAAAGAAATCTTGTCTTTTTAACCTATTTAAATATGTTTAGAATAGGGATTTTTTTTTTTTTTATCTATCATAGATCCAAAATAGTTTGATTGTATAAAATAAAGAATGACACAATGAAACCTAAATCTAATTTATGAAACTCACTATGTCTGTCTGTCTCCATTTTTTTTCAAAGTGCATCTCCTCAGGTACACAAGGTTGCAAAGCTACGCGAGGCAGGTCAAATATGATTACATTTTTAGCAAAAAAAGTAAATTAGCGAACATTTATCAAATGTTTTTTTTTTTTTTTTTTTTTTTTTTTTTTTTGCAAAGTGTGACAATATTGTTGGATAGAAAAGAGTTCATGTGAACTGTGTGTGTCCCCCCCCCCCCCGCCATAATAAAAATCCTTCTAAATGGACTTTCTACTTAAAGTAAAGTTCTGGGTGATTTTAATTTGGCGATTTCAACTCATAAGCCTAAGCTCGGGGTCTCTCTCTTAGCAACATGAATTTGGTGGGTGAACAAAATTGACTCTCTTGTTTACGAAATGTAGCTGATTATATTGTGACAAGAATCCAGCAAGGCAATCTGACACTGCTCGGTCAATTCCACTCACTTTCTCCCTGTTGCCTCTAGAGGAGGACGAACTACTAGACCTCCAGGCCTCCTATTTCTCTGACTGTATTATGTTCGGAGTGAAACATTTGCATTTGTGAGTGATTTTTTTTTTCTTCCAAGTGGCGATGAGAAAAAATAAAACTCTTATTTTTTTGGCAAATGTGTTTTTTTTTTGGTTTTTTTTTTCACTGACAATCTTTCAAAGCTCATTTCTGAGTGAAAAATGCCTTTTCAACCTTTCTTTTAAGATTTTTTTTTTAAGTCAAATTATTTAAACAGTAAAAGGTTTAATAGAATTATATATTCTTTTTTTTTTTTAAACAAAGACTCTTTAAAAAAACGTCTGAAGAATTTTAAATATTTATACCTTCAAGTTTTAACATAAATTGGGTGCACATTTAGATTTACACTTATTTAAAAAAAAAATACAGAGAAATCTTTATGATATATGTATTCGTTATAGAACAAAGATGTCATATTCCAAAAATCATGTAGGTTTGGCGAGTAAGTTTTTTATTTGGCTAGTAAATGAAAATCTTTAGTTGTCAAAGATCAACTAAAGAAAAATTTGTCCGTAGAGCCCTGATGCAGAAATTTAGATGTAATATAAACAGACATCTTGCTGCTCAACTCCCTACATAGTGTCCGTGCAGACATGATCCTAAATTTTGCCCATTATGCCATTGTGGCACTATACCTTGTTTGGAGTGAATAAGAATGAAAAAAAAAATACTTAACTGATTTACTCGGATATTAATGTACCTATTTACTATGCCTCCCCACGGGACAGAGTTAGACACCAGGGTCGTTTTTTAACGTGGAGAAAAGATTAATGTATCTTATAAAGAAATTAAGTGTTAGACCTAGGAAGGGGCCTCTTGCTCCCTGAGAACTTATCGAAGTAAAATGAAAAAAAAAATCAGAAGTGAAAGAAGTATTTTATGTTACTCTTTAGCAGTTGAGGAAGAAATCTGTTATAGACCAGAAAATATTTCCTTTCTCTCCAACAACGATAAATTCGTAACAGTGTCTTCTCCCTCCAAAAAAAAAAAAAAAAAAAAAAAAGTACATAATTTTATTAAACCTTTTACTGTTTAAATAATTTGACTTTGTTCGTTTTATTAAAAAAAAAATAATAATAAAAAGGGTTTAAAAGGCATTTTTCACTCTGACTTTTGAAAGATTGTTGGTGAAAAAAACAAAACAAAAACACAATTGCCAAAAGATAAGTTTAATTTTTCTCGTCGCCACATGGAAAAAAAAAAAATCGCAAATACAAATGTTTCACTCGCAACATAATAGTCATTTTTTTTTTTTAATTTTTTCTTCCAATTTATATATATATATATATATATATATATATATATATATATATAATTTTTTATTACCATATCTTTCTGTTAAGTTACATTATTGTTTCAGCTACCCAGCCGTTTTTTTGGCCATCTGTAGCTTCCTCAGACTTTTACAGACACGTTCGTTATGATGGGATGAAAGAGTGAATATATATATATATATATATATATATATATATATATATATATATATATATATATAAACTACTTAATTTACTCACATAAAATTAATATACGAAAGTATAGATTTATGCGTACTTCAAAAGTGCTCAATATGTAGGTAGAGCTAGTTAGTAATTTATAAAATATATATGGCGATTAAGCTACACTGAATATTCCACATTTCATTCATTCTAGGACACCTCAGGCTAGTCCTAGAGTGGATGAAACGCTGAATATTCAGTGTAGCTTAATCGCCATATATATATATATATATATATATATATATATATATATATATATATATTAGTGGAGATGGTAATTAATAAAAACTGAAGAAAGTGCTCAATACTGTTGTAGAGCAAATATGCGTTTTATTTTTTATTACCGTATCTTTCTGTTAAGTTACATTATTGTTTCGGCTACACGGCCGTTTTTTTGGCCGTCTGTAGCGTCCTCAGACGTTTTACAGAAATGTTCGCTATTTTGGGATGAAAGAGTGCTAGAGTGAATGAGGTCGGGGGGGGGGTGCGAGGAGGGCGGGAGAGGAAGGGAACAAGGAGGGAAGGTGGGGGGCGTTTCGTTTGGTATGTCGATAATGTTTTAGTTTTGGGGTTTAAGGAACTTGTGGGGAGGGTCTGGGAAGTTCATTTCTGGTGTGGTGGAGTCATAGAGATACATGAGGGGAAGGGGAATATGTGGGGGTGGGAGGAGGGGGTTACTTTAAAATTCGAGCCCCCCCCCCCCGAAACAATGATGTAACTTAACAGAAAGATACGGTAATAAAAAAATAAAACGTATATATATATATATATATAAAAATGTCTGCTTACATTCTTATTGACTAAAGCCCACAGAGCATTTGATATCACATTCTCATTGGTTATTCATTTTTACCATTGAGATCGGTCTATGCATTCCTCACATAACATTGCAATCGGCTGTTTCCACTTATTTCCATCATTTGCCGGACACACCTGAGTAACTTTGTGAAAATCATGGGTCAGTAAATACAGGAGTATTGGAAGTAACTTATACTATAACATCCGTTATGACTATGCAATGCCTGCAGTTACATGCTTAGAATTCCAAAGTTTAACAGTTCATGGGGGAAAAAAACTAGTAGAATAGAAGTCTTTCCGGTATCTAGGGACCTCAACACTGAAGAGGTGGGGTTTTGCTGCTTGTAGGATTAGTTGAGAGGATGGTCTTGTATTTCAAGAGAGCACAAGTATTATGATTTCATAAGAGCACATTACATTAAAGTACTTGTAAAACAGGCATAGGGATGCAACATTGTGGTGATGGGACAGGAGTTGGAACTCAGTTGATAGTGTGGGACCTATTAGATTTGGGACTCTATTTTTTTTTTGGACCCTGTATATGAGGGAGAGACTAGTGGATGTATCATTTCAAATGTGACAACAATACTCCATTCATAAGTAAATGGTGGCTTTGTAGAGGTACAGGATACTCTCAGATGGGAGTAATTTTCTAGCATAGTAGAGGGAACCTACTAAGCTTTATCTTTGTTTATCCTTCTGGGGATTGAGCGAAGGAGAAACTCATATAATGTGTGAAAGAATAAAAACACCATTGAGAAAATATGTTAGCGGCATTTTTTTTTTTATATCCGATACGTTATACGCAGCTCTAAGGAAAAGGAAGACTCTGAAACTTCCACTATGATCACTTTACAATCAGACATCACCATCCATTGAGCAACTGATCTCATTGACTTTCAAGATCAGCATCAAGGTCCATCTGAAGTGGGATCTACAGATGAATAGACATAGACAAGAATAGAAATATCATATCCATAAAAAAAAAGCTCTTGCAAATTTTTGTAAACCTTGTTCAATCAGCAGCAGTGGCCGTTGTAGAAGTACTTAATAGACCTTAATAGAATGTACCCTCATAAACTCATTGAACTTGTATCTCCCCCTCGATGTATATACCGCCAATAAACCCGTCTAGCAGTAAAATCCCCCCCCCCCTGTCACTCTACACTTACCTATTTTTTTATCACTTATCAAGGCCCGGAAGCCACTCAGGGATAAGGGTTATTGCAAGTACAGTACGTTAGTGTGGAGATTTAATGAAGTGTTTACTTAAGAGGGCGGTTCATTAGGAATTTGTTGATGTTGGACTTGAAGACATCCAAGTTGTAGTTAGGTGGGAAGCAGGCAGATGGAACAGATGCTGGAAAGCTTTCTGTTCTAATAGTTATTTTTCCTTGGACTGCTAGACGTAAGCATTCCCTACCTTTTCTACTTCTCTGACTGTGCTATCATGCAGAAGTTTATATGTAAGGTGAACAGACATTTTGGTTATCTCCTTACATAGTCCTTCGTAGACATGGTCCTTAATAGAAGTCCCTTATGTCTAAGTGGCAATTTGCCTTGTTTGGGGTGAACAAGAGTAAAAAAAAAAAAAGCTTGGAAAAAAGTCAGCTTACAAACCAAAGAGCCCCAACCCCTAAATTCTAACTTTTCCTCATAATGGTCAGGCTAATGGCAGCGTGATAGTATCAGATGTGCTAACGGAGTTTGAGACGATTGTGTGAGGGAGATAATTAGCATCAACTAAGCAAAAATAAGCATTTTGATACTCTTGGAAAATAACTTTGTTCATGTAATTTGCACTTGGTCTGTGGTATGGACAAAGAAAAGAAAGTTCCCTGCTGTAGTTGTACCTATTTACAATGCCTCCCCACGGGACAGTTAGACACCAGGCTCGTTTTTTAACGAGGAGAAAAGGTACAAAAATAAAAATTGTCTCAGTCGTGAAGGATTTCTTCTTCACTGAAAGAGAACGAGAAATGGAAGTGCCGCATCTGAAGAACAGATACTACACTTTGAGGTATTTATTTGCTTGAAGACATCCAAGTTAGGTGGAAGCAAATAAGGCACAAGGCCGATTTTTAAAGTGAGGAGTGAAGGGGAAATGGGGACCAACTCCCCGGGGAGTAGGGAGCTGGATAGTGACAATTGGTATGAAGTCCCCTACATTGACCAAGGTCTTATATGTGGGGTCGCCCCCACATATGGTCTTTGCTTGCAGTATCTGCCGGAACAGATGGTATTTATTTGCTCCCCCACCGAGCAAATTAGGCACAAGGCCAATTTTTAATGTGAGGGGTGAAGGGAGGGGGAAGGGAAAAGGGGACCAGCTCCCGAGAGGTGGGAAATGGGAGCTGGTTAAAGGTCAGGCATGTGGGTTTGCCCCCACATCTGGTCTTTGCTAGTCATAGCTAGTCATAGCTTGCAGTATCTGTCAGAACAGATGGTATTTATTTGCTCCCCCACCGAGCAAATTAGGCACAAGGCCAATTTTTAATGTGAGGAGTGAAGGGAGGGGGAAGGGAAAAAGGGGACCAGCTCTTGAGAGGTGGGAAATGGGAGCTGGTTAAAGGTCAGGCATGTGGGGTTGCCCCCACATCTGGTCTTTGCTAGTCATAGCTAGTCATAGCTTGCAGTATCTGTCAGAACAGATGGTATTTATTTGCTCCCCCACCGAGCAAATTAGGCACAAGGCCGATTTTTAATGTGAGGAGTGAAGGGAGGGGGAAGGGAAAAAGGGGACCAGCTCCCGAGAGGTGGGAAATGGGAGCTGGTTAAAGGTCAGGCATGTGGGGTTGCCCCCACATCTGGTCTTTGCTAGTCCTAGCTAGTCATAGCTTGCAGTATCTGTCAGAACAGATGGTATTTATTTGCTCCCCCACTGAGCAAATTAGGCACAAGGCCGTTTTTAATGTGAGGTAAAAACCAGCTCCCCTAAAAGAAAGGGGGCACTCTGGTTACCCAAAAATAATAATTGTCCCAGTATAGAGGGTTTCCCCTCCATTGACTGGTACAAATTATCTTAAGTGCAGCATCTGCCGGAACAGATGGTATTTATTTGCTCCCCCACCGAGCAAATTAGGCACAAGGCCGATTTTTAATGTGAGGAGTGAAGGGGAAATGGGGACCAACTCCCCGGGGAGTAGGGGAGCTGGATAGTGACAATTGGTATGAAGGGTTGCCCCTACATTGACCAAGGTCTTATATGTGGAGTCGCCCCCACATATGGTCTTTGCTTGCAGTATCTGCCGGAACAGATCGTATTTATTTGCTCCCCCACTGAGCAAATTAGGCACAAGGCCGTTTTTAATGTGAGGTAAAAACCAGCTCCCCTAAAAGGGGTCACTCTGGTTACCAAAAATAATAATTGTCCCAGTATAGAGGGTTTCCCCTCTATTGACTGGTACAAATTATCTTAAGTGCAGTATCTGCCGGAACAGATACTACACTTTGATCTTGGCCAGTTGTAGCCAGGCAGAAAAGAGAAGAAAATTATGTTCCCAACTTCTTAACTAACTCGGTGTTTGAGATGTCAAGAAGAACTTTAATGAAATATTCGAATATCTATGTGTCTCATATAAAGATCAAGTGTTAGCCCCAGGAAGGGGGTCCCCTTGATTTCTGTGAACTTTGATTGAAGTAAAATGAAATGCTCCAGTAATAAAGAAAAAACGATGGCAACGTCATGCCCTCTGATATTTAATCCTTTTATGGCACTGTAAAAATAAACAGAGCTCCGGGGGGGGGGGGGGGGAATATACAGAGCTCCGAGAAAAAAAAAAAAAAAAAAACCTACTGAATTTTATTATCCTCATCTTTTAGTTGTTGTTTCACGACGTTTCGGCCAACTATTCCTCTGGCCTTCTTCAGGGGGTGACTGCCAGGGATAGGAACTCCGAATCTCCTAACTGCATTCTCAGCAATTACTGCCTTCCATAGTTGTTGTCAATCCTACCTAAAGTTGGCTAGAGGCTTAGTTGGCCAAAACGTGATGAGACAAAAAACAACTATGGAAGGCAGTAATTGCTGAGAATGGAGTTAGGAGATTCAGAGTTCCTATCCTGTAGTGTAATGAAATAAAATATGAATCCTATTAGTTCACCGACCAAAGAAAGCTCTTTCTCGTTTCTTCATTATGTAGGTATGCTGAATGCCTCTGCCTTGCACATTTCTAGGTCACTCTTAGGCAAGGTGTAGCACCTGTTAGCTGCCCAAAGGGTTACCATACAAAGGGTAGATGAAGCTTCTCGACCATGGTGAAGGCAATCCATCTAAGAGAAGGAAACTGATGAAAAACTGGATAGAAAGTGTCCATTAACCCTGTATGGCAATTTCCAAGTGATGATGTTACAAACAAAAATACCCGCTTCTAATTTGTCACGAGCCAGCACGGAAGTAGTAAGATTTAGAAAACTGTCATAAGAATACTCATGTCGGTGTGCAATCTGGTCAAAGTAATTATGGGAACAACTGGACTCATGAAAAAGAATTTAAAAAACTACCTGGCAAATATACCCAGTGAACCAAGTGCAGGAGAGATTCAAACAATTGCACTTAAAGGGATGCTTAGAATCTTAAAAAGATCTCTCGGTGTGAATGTATGAAATAGTGGATGAATGTCTGGCATCTGGTAGCATGCCCCATCCCCAGCTAGAACAAAATGAAAAAATTATAAAAAAAATCTAACTAGAATTGTTGAATAAGCTTAATCATGTCTTATTTTGGATTTTCTATTTGTGACATCATAATCTTACATGTAGCTCTGTGTTTTTTTGCTTAATCTAACCTAATGTGGAAAATTCTGTTTTTATTACTATTTTTACACACACCCAATATTGCTACGTTGGTTACACGCATACAGAAGTCTTGTTGCATGAATTCAGCAATCTGTCTCCTCTTATCTTGAAGTTTCATCGTTGCCAGAAATACCAATCAAATGCTTTAGATTTCAAAATATCATTCAAGCATTCTCATTTTTTTTTGTTTGCGATTCGAGAATGTTTATGCAAAAGACATCAGATGGAATTGGTTAATTTTGCTTCTTTTGTATTTTTTAGTCTTTGATTCTTTATTTGTATTTTTTGAGATAATGTTGTTTTTTTTAAATTTTGTTTGGTTTTCTAGTTAAGAAGATAAGCTTAGAAAGCGGATTTTTTTTTTTTTTTTGCATTTAATGTTTAAAATATTTTTTTTTTTGTTTTTACAAATTTTAGGAAAATTTCTATAGTTGAAGATATGCCTACTTATCTGTGTGAGAGGATTATTTATTTGTTGCTTGGTCTGCCACGTTGAGACTTGTTTCAATAAATCAGAATATTATTCTTTTGTTTTTTATTTTTTGGAATCCTTTAAGATGAGGCTTCATAATTCATGCATTTGTTCTTTTTGCGGACTGTTATCCTCATCTTCATAGTTGTTGTCGTTTCATCGTGTTTCAGCCAACTCCTCCACCGGCCTTCTTCAGGTGATTACCTGTGATGGAATAGGAATGCTGAGTCTTGTAACATATCCCCAGTAATTACTGCCTTCCATAGTTCTCGTCTCACCACGTTTTTGGCTAACTAATTCTCTGGCCTACTTTGATAGGATTGAGACCGCTATCTTCAGACAATGCTTACCTGGAACTGTAGAGATTCAACACCTCTATCCACTGCGCTACAGGCTCCGGGGGGGGGGGCGATCAACATTGGATTTTATAGTCCTATAAATCCAAGCAGGCCTAAGAATTAGTTGGCCAAAAGTGTGGTGAGACGACAACTATGAAAAGCAGTAATCATAAATAAGTTACAAAGCTCAGCGTTCCTATCCTGTCGCGGTTAATAACCTGACGAAGGCCAGAGGATAAGTTGGCCGAAATGTGGTGAAACAACAACTATAAAGATGAGGATAACAGTCGGCAAAAAGAATGAATGCACAGATCAGAATATTTTTTGGAATTTTTGAGATGAGACTTGATAATTTTTTTTTTTTTTTTTTTTTATAGGCGTCACCACTTATCAAGGCCGATAGGCCACTCAAGGATAAGGGTTAAAGAGCGTAGAGTAGTCAAAAGGACAATATAGTAATCGATAAACACTTTTTCACACATGTATGCAGTATTGTTGTCATATTTGAACTGGCGAATCTCTGTTCCACTTGAGGCTTCTTGATAAAGTGCAGAAACGTCTCTGTAATTTGCTTAGTTCCACTATTTCTTCTCTGCAACTTCTCTCTCTCTCTCTCACACAGACATGATATTGTCAGTCTCAATCTATTTTTTTATAAATACTATTATAACATGTTCATCAGAATTGTCTGATCTATTCCCTGCTTTTGTTCCAGCTCGTTTGACTCTTTAGTCTAGTGGTGTTCATCAATTTGCTGTTTTGATACTTCATTGTAGTATCATTTCCTATTCCAGTACCTTCTTTCTAAGGACTGTGAACTTGTGGAACTCTCTTCCTACTGACCGTTTTCCTCCTACCTATAACCTTTGTCTTTTCAAGGCTAAGGTTCATAGGCATCTTCTATCTTTGCGATAATCATTTTTAGTTCTTGTTAGCTCCTTGCATCAAATGGCTTCATGCCTTGTCTAAAGCGATTTCCATGAAAACATAAATATGGATTTTTCGAACTACTATTAACATTTTAGTTGTTATTTTTACATAATCTCGAACCTTCTTCGGTCCTGGATATGACCTTAAACTATATCCAGTGGTGAGGCCCCAGCTTGCGGGCTTTGGAGTGTGGAGCCTTTTGGAGTGTAGAGCCACCCTTTAATTGCCATTGCTCCCAGGTTCACTCTGACCCGGAGTGGTAGTACCTGTTAGGGTCCCAACTATGGGTTAAATAGAAACCGATTTGAAAACAACAAATATATTGTATTAAAAAAATTTTCTTCAAAATCTTTGGATTCAGCATTAAATAACCTGAAAAGGGTTGATATGCTGTAAAACAAAAACAACCAACCAACCTTCTTCATCTGCATCTTTTTGAACATTGGAACCTTCTAGTCGAACTTAGGAATTTGAGCACAACTGATTCTCTAAAAGACATTCGCAGGGCATAATAGTCTGCAAATTTGGTTTGTGTGTTCATGCACTGATACATTTTACATGGGTGGTAAGGCTCTAATTTGAGGTTTATTTTGGAAAGTGTGGAATGGCATCTTGGTTACTATTATTTTCAGGTTCACTCTGACTCTAAATGATGGTAGTATCCGTCAGGGTGGTCCTAGGAGTGACATTAAATGTGATTTTTGACAGTATTATCTATATATTAATATGATAGCGCGTGTGTTCTTTTGTGTGTCATGCTTACATCCGCGTCGTTTAATTGTTATGTTCTTCTATTTCTTTTCATAAATAATTTTACCAAGAATTCTTCATAAGTTTTGGTTACGGTTTCGACTATAGCTGATGGCACTTAAATCATCTATTTTTTTTTATAAATAATTTTATGAAGAATTCTTCATAAGTTTCGGTTTCGATTATGGCTTAAGGATTCAAGTTATATATATATTTTCATAATTTTTTTATTCTGGTTCCAACTCAAACTTATGCACCCAAGTCATATGGATATATTTTTAATTTTTGAAATTGCAACTTTATAGCATATAAAAATCGATAGAACATTAACTCTATAATAATATATACAAAATCTGCAAGAATTAAAATATCATATTTAAGCGTACTTTGTGACCAGGCTTTTGCAACGTTCGTGCTAGCTTAGATAAATACTTTTGCAGTTTTAACAAAAAAGCTACAATAATATCAGACCGTCTCCATTTACACTGAACATCTACAGAATACCAACATCAATACATTACATATGAATCAGTCCCCTGTAGAATCTCCACGGGTCCCGCTGGATAGTATTATCATAATACTAGCAGGGATGGGGGGGGGGCGCTTGGCTTTGTCTCGTTGTAAAATACGCTTAAATATGATATTTTAATTTATTCAGATTTCGTATATATCATTATAGAGTCGTGATTTCGAAAGTAAAAAATAAAAAGTATTTGAGTGCCATCAGCTAGAATCGAAACTGAAAGCAAAACTGTAGCATTCAAAGCTGGTGAGGTTACCACTGTACCAACGTGACACGTATATGAACTGATTAAAGATAAACTAAGATGAATGTGTACCGAGTTTTTTTTTTAATTTTGACCTCTTTTTGACCCCTAAAACCTATTTTAACCAGCTAAAAACTCATAAAAGAACAGTCCATAAAAAATCCAATCATCTGAGGCTCCTAATGCTGCTCTGTGACTTTTAGTTTCAGAAGAGATAGTTTGAAAATGTCAGGACGGACAGACATAGTGAGTTTTATAAATTAGATTTACATCCTTCCAGGTTATGCCAGGTAGCCCTACTAGTCGAAAGGCTCGACATATATAATCTACAGTAGATTCTTTGATATGACAGGGGCGTGTTTGAAATGAATGTTTCTATTTACAGCACAATTGAACCATGATACTTGACTTTTGCATTTTAAACTTTAATTCACGCCATTATATATAAAATAATTCTATAAAATCAACAGTAGATTCTCTACAGTGCAAGGTAGACTATAATGTATTGTGAAATAAGTCCCTGCGAGAGGCATGTGAGCTTCTTCCCGGTACACCACGATGGGTCCCCAACTAGAGCAGGCTATCAATCGATTTGATTGAAAAATGGACAATTTCACCGATTTTGATGACAATAAAAATATGGGAGCGTGAAACATTCGCTAATCATTATTTAATCCCGGGCAATGTTGGGTCACCTTGCTAGTATTATTATAATAATTGTAAATCCATCCATCCATCCATAGCCCTTGAGCCTCTGGGGGGGGGCATAGGCTGTCTACAACTTTTTGTAGATGTTTTTGTAGCGAGGAGTTCTTTTTACAGGGTGAGGGTGCTGGCCCCACGCCCAACCTTCCCCGAAGGTGCATACTGTGCCTAGCCTTCCCAAATGGTCACCCATCTGCTACTGGCCAGGCTAAATGTTGCTTAACTTCGGTGATCTGGCGAGAAGTGGTGTGTCAATATGACTGTGCTGTACAAATAATTGCTATATTATTATTATTATTATAATTATTTGGATATTATTATTATTATTATTATTATTATTATTATTATTATTATTATTATAAGTATTATATAAGTATAATAATAATAATAATAATAATAAAAATAAAAAGAAGAATGATCATTATTTATTAATTTCCTAGCGATGGGAGAAGCAACTTCGCCTGCATGTAAAATACACTTTAACATGAAAAATAAACTAAGATGAATGTACAAAATGTTTCACGTTTTTTTTTCATTTTTAACCCATTTTTGACTCCTTAAAAACAATTGTAACTGAGTAAAGACCCATAAAAGAACAGTCCGTAAAAAATCCAATCATCTGAGGCCTCTAGCGCCGTTCTGCGACTTTTAATTTCGAAGGAGATAGTTTGAAAAATTGTTATAGATAGTCAAGATTTCAAAAGTTAAAAAAAAAAAAACTATTTGGGTGCCATCAAGTAGAATCAAAACCGAAACTGTAGCATTCAAAACTGACTGTACCAACGTGACATGCATATAAACCAATTAAAAATAAAGTAAGATGAATGTACAAAATGTTTAACGAATTTTGACCCATTTTTGACCCCTTAAAAACAATTTTAACAGGCTAAAGACCCATAAAAGAACAGTTCGTAAAAAATCCAATCATTTGAGGCCCCTAGCGCCGCTCTGCGACTTTTAATTTCGGAGGAGATAGTTTGAAAATATGAAGACAGACAGACAGACATATAGCTGTTTACAGATTAGATTTTTATTTACTTATCCATTTTTATATATATATATATATATACTAGCAGGGGTGCCCGGCGTTGCTTGGGTGTTTGGAGGTGTATGCTGTGCAAAAAAAGCAAAAAAACAAAAAAAAATGGTTAATTTTTTAAAACTTTGACCCCTATTATGACCCTTTAAAATTTATAGTTTCGGGCTCAAATCACTTTATTAAGTTAGATCCAGGTTCAAGGAACCTATATCTAAAATTTCAAGTGTCTAGACCCAAAATTGTCGGAGGAGTTTGGTAGAGTTCTTAAAGGTCAAATCGTTGAAATTTGACCCCTTAACAGCCAAATTTCTGGCTGACACCTGTCACATCGATTTTCCCAAATCTCAGTACCCGGTATTTCAAATTTCGAGTCTATAGACTAAAAATTGACAGAGTTATTGCGTAGGGAAATGTACACAGACAGACAGACACACAGACAGACAGACACGTTCACTTTTATACATATATATATATATATATATATATATATATATATATATATATATATATACATTTGTGAACCAAAATGTCTGTGCGAGTCAAAACAATTTTTTCCAATTGAAATGAATATGAATCCAATTAATCTGTTCACCTGCGCCAGAATCTATTTTTCGTTAATCCATATTTTATCAATAATTTCTACTCTTCTTTTTTCTTTGTTTACATAGCCACTCCTGAAGTCACATATGCCTTTAGTTCATCTTTGATTTTTCCATGTTGCTGTTGTATTGTTCATAAACATTACAAACATGAGAAGTGCGTTCATGTTCGTACTTGTGAAACAGTATGACGTGGCAGGCCGATAATAATCAGGCCAAACACATTGGTATAAATTACAAAAAGAGTATTGAGAAAAGAAGTACACATCATGATTCTGGGGCCATAACTGCTACAAATTGCTGGTATTTACTTTCTTCCCACTGCAGGAAGAAGTGACACAAAGTCGGAAGGTGAGGAGATGCAAGCTTCAGAAGAAGGAGAACTCTGGCCTATTCAAAATTGCCTAAGTAGCCCCGTTTGTATTCCCCGGTCGTGGTGTTTCGAGTAGTAAGCAATAAACTTACTCCATCTAAAAAATGGTTAGGCCTGGAAAAGCGGACCTTCTAGGACTACTCTGAACTAAAGTCTCAGCCCATTGGATAAAATACCACTAAAATGACAAATTGTCTGCTGGACTGATTGTTAAGATTGGAATCTGAACTGGTATGTATCGTTGATCAGAGCGGGTGACCAAATAAATGGCCTGAATTGCACTTCCTTCTCACTATAGGAAGATGTGACATAAGGTGAGGATAATAAAACCAAACCCCCCTATAGGAGGTGTACTCGGGCCTATTAAAAATTACTTGAGTAGCCTGTCGGCCTTCCCTAGTCAAGACACCTCAGCTAATAAGGAACAAACTTACTCCACCTGAAAGATAGGAGGCAAGGCCTGGGAGGGGGTGGACATCCTAGGACTACCCAAAATGAATGATTCAGCCTGCCAAATTAAAGGTCACTAAAATGACAAATTTTCTACCAAACTGATTGTCAAAATCAGAATCAACAGTTGGAGTGAGTGGCTAAATGAATAGTGCTATCCACAATGTGTTAAATGTAAGTATATTTATAATGTCTGGAAAAGTTCATTATTCTTGAAATAGGTAGATCAGCTTATCCCATAGCATCTATCTTAAAACCAAAGATGAACTAAAGTGTGGAATGATGTGGCTATACGAGTTACAATTAGTGTTAGGACATTTAATCATTTGGAAAAATCAGAATCATAAAAATTTATGCCTATTTTCCGATGCCAAAAACGATTCTTTTAATTGTCTACTTTTTTTTGATTTTGTTTGAAACAAAATCTTACTCTGCTGATAATAACAATAAAATAATCAATATTTATTGATTTTAAACTACCAGTAAAACTAAAATCTATAGATCAACCCTGACAAGTGTATTTTTACATTTAAACGTGTTTTTACAGTAATTGGGGGGAAAATAGCAACTATAGTTATGTGTTTAGAGTTTTATAAAGAATCGGAATTGATAATTGTATCAGAATCGGGAATTTAGTATGGAATCGGTAATTGTATCGGAATCGGGAATTTAGTATGGAATCGGTAATTGTATCGGAATCGGTAATTGTACCGGAATTGGTAATTATATCGGAATTGGGGGAGAAATATTGGAATTGTTTCATCACTAGTTATAGCAATTAAATGAAAGACAAAGATCTCATGTGTGAGAAGACAGATCGCAAATTATTTATGGTATGGATCAATGAAAGTCGATTTGTTTCTTGGCAAGTGATTAGATTAATGTGATTTGCATTAACTTCCAATGTAAAATTTGTTTTGTCTTGCACGGACATTTGGTTCACGAACGTAATCAAAGAACAGATTAAGTTTGTGAATTGAACTATCTATATCATATTTCTCAGTCTGTCCATTCTGCTTTTGCTCAGAAACTATTGGACTGATTTGGTTTAAATTTTGTATAAGCCTTTATGATAAGGTACAGCGAACTAAGTATTATGGTACTCATTTGATGAAAAGTTAGTATTAGTACGTAATGGCAAAATGAACACAAATTTAACCATATTCAATCATCAATTTGGCAAAAGCACCCATTATAAGTCAACTAGCATGGATGCCGGGCGTTGTCCAGGTGTTTGGAGGTGCATGTTGACCCAAAAAAAATAACAAAGTGGTAGTAGGCAGGCAGGCTCGTATCCATACCGTGAAGAATGAAAAGAATGTAAAAAAAGAAAAAATTGTGATGTCTTTGCTGTTGCCTCCATCGCCAAACCGTAAGTGGGGAAGGTTTAAATTAAGGCTAGTCAGTTGAAAAGAGGGGATGACTTTCGAAAATATCGGCGCAAAACGCGACCTCCTCCTTATAGAAAAGTGTCTAGTTGAGGGTGAAGTAATTAATGTTTTTAGCCAATTTTTTCGATATTTGTCTTCCGAAGGGTCGAACTTCAAAACGATACCAATCTCGTGAAAATCCGTCGCCTCTGTCGAAAGTTTTAGGCATACATACATACATTTAAACAGACAGGTGAAATTTATATTATAGATGGGCTATAACTTTTGCTTGCTTTTAACGGGCTAAAATGTCCAGTATTTTCTATTTGGTGATACTTTTTTTTTTCTTCTGTTTTTTCACTTCCGACAAGGCACAGTGCCACTAAGTTGTAAAGGGCTACTAATAATGAGCATATTTGCCGGGATACTCTGTAGGGAGTTGAACAGCAAGGTGTCTGTTCACATTACACTTGAACTTCTGCATATCAGTACAGTCAAGAAAACAGGGGCTGGAAAGGAATTCCAAAGTCTAGCAGTTTGAGGGAAGAAGCTATTTGAGGAGAAGGCTTTACGGTATCTAGAGATCTCTATATTGTAGGGGTGGGATTTTGCTGCTTGTTGGGGGGGTATTTATGTTGAGAGGGTACTAGTACTTTGAGTTCGTCTGAGCACTTTCCATTAAAGTACTTGTAAAACAGGCACAGGGATGCCACATTTTGGTGATGGGACAGAGGTTGGAGTTTGGATGACTCTTTTTTTAACCCTATCTAGGAGCGAGAGACTAGTGGCAGATGCACCAGCCCAAATGACAAGTAAGATGTTGGTTTGTTTGAATAGATTAGAAGGATGGTCGACAGTCATCTATATAAAAAAAACTTGTAAACGTTTTTTTTTTTTGATTTTTTATTTCCATGCTTTGGGGGCCAGGTGCGAGTGCAGACCCCACAATTTTTATGAACCACCGTTCTATCAGATCAAACATACCATTTCTTGATCCTCGATACATCTTCTATCATTATATGTAATTAAGAGACGTTTGTTTAGTTCTGCAGCATATCAATAATAGATCACAATAGAAGCAATTCTTTATGTGAATCACAAATATATAAACATACGTACATACTCATGGCTCTTGTGAACTGCAACGTTATTTGGTTGTGTAAGTAATTATATAATCTCTCATATTCTGAAAAATCTATTACTAATTGCTCGCTAGATTAGCTTGATGGATGGAATCATCGTAGCGAGTATATAAAAAAAAATTCCTAGTTGTGAGACGTCAGATTGGGTTATTGTTGGTTTGATGACCGCATCCGTTGTTCAAGACAAAGTAGGCCCATTCCATAGTCGGATTTCACTGCGGTTAGCTTGATTTGTGTTAGTTAATAGACTTTCTTGTGTGCAGGGTGGGTTTGCTCAGGTGGGAGAGCACTTGCCTTGCATGTAAGAGGCTTGGATTTCTAATCCCAAGTTCGAATATGTGTAACTGATGAGTCCAAGTGAGGTCGAAACTTGAGTCTTCGACTTCCGGTTTGTTGGCTGTCATGGCTCTTGTGAACTGTGACGTTTGTTTTGCTGTGAAAGTAATTATATATATATCTATAATATAAAGCTGAACGTGTGTGTGTGTGTGTGTGTGTCTGGTCACGAATAGGCTCCTATATGGTTGACTATTTTAAAAAACTGATTACATATAATGATAGATGTATCGAGGATCAAGAATGGGTATGTTTGGTCTGACAGAACGGTGGTTCATAAAAATTGTTGGGTCTGTGTTCGCACCTGGCCCCCAAAGTATGGAAATAAAAAATGAAAAAAAAAAACCGTTTACAAGGGTTTTTGATATAGATGTACATAAGAATACTTTGATACATATGTTTCAACTTAAATAAGGATGGTATAATAAAATTGTGGGGTCAGCGTTCGCGCCTGTACTCCATGGAAATAGGCACAAACTTTAACAAAGCCTTTTCATATCTGTTTGCGTAAGTATACTTTGATAATTATGTTTCAGTTTGAAGAAATATGGTATAATAAAATTATTGGGTGTTCGTTCGCCCCTGACCTCCGTAAAATGGAAATATGTCACAAAATTTAACAAGGTTTTTTAAAAAGGGTGAGGGTGAACAATAACACCTTAGCTTTAATCTTAATTCACGTTAGCATTTATTTTTTTTTTTTTGAGTTGAATCATATTGTGTCGAATAAATTCACGTCATAAATTCATGTTCTTATTAAAGTGAAAGCCAAAAGAAAAGTCGGAACTTTAGACAGTTTCCGACACAAATTTTGCATAACTCTGTTTTTTTCCTTCTTCACTTGCATATGGCACTCTTTCGAAAATAGATAAATAGATAAATAATAAAAAATAAGAATGTTACTTGTTATTGTGTCAAAAGAAGGAAAAAAATCCTGTTCCCGTGATTACATGTCTTTTTAAAAACATTTACATAACATTTTTATTTTTATTTATATATCTGTTTAAGCTTTTTTTTGTCAGTGTACTAGAAGGAATTCACTTGATTACAACCTTTTCTGCGTGTTCTTTACATTACAATAGTACAACCCTGAATCTGACTGTGCAATACTACACCGTTCAATACTGTAAAACTGAAACGAAGCTGTTCTGTTTGAAAAGGGCGCCATTTTCTTCTTATTCATATTTATATCGATTCTTTGCTTTAAAAAACTAAAGTAATTTTTTAATATCCCATTTTGCTGTTTCGGATTATTTTACTAAAGTAAGTAAAGCTTCATTATTTTTCAAAACTGCTTTTGTTTCTTTGTTTTTCGATATTTCGTCGATATTATTTAGTAAGAGTGTTTACCAGAAAAGCCAACAAATGACTACCCGAAAAAATAAATATACACAAAATAAATGTTACCGTAGTCAATAAAAGTTCAGTTCATGCTTTTTTTTGTTTTGAAATAGTTTTTAATGCTCTTTACTTGAAATAATTTCAGTGAACCGAAATTAAAACGAAATTTGAGGCGATAACTACTTAAATGAATTTTTATATAAACTACACATGCCATAATCGGGTATTCCTCAAGCACAAAATAATGGAAAACATTAAAATATGTTTATAAATATTCCTTACATTGACGGAACTCTCTTAAATTGTTAACACAGAATGCTCAAGTGCCCCTCTAAATTTAAAACGCAACTCTCCATTTCAAAGTCGCTGCCATTTTGATTTTTTTTAAAACCGGTTCGTGAATTAAAAAAAAAAAAATTTTTTTTTTTACAAACTACTTAAAAATACAAACCAATGAACTTTTCTACCATAAAAGTAACTTTTATTGACTATGGTAACATTTATTTCTTGTATATTTATATTATTATATATATGTATAACAGTTTCTATTTGTAAATAAACATCATTTTGTTGGTCACTCTTTGCTATGAATGGAAACAAAGTTGATATAAAAAAATATATATTTTCGCGAAAATTATATTTACTTTCATCATATTTTGCTTAGGGTAAAATCTTTGAGTATCAAAACCTATCTCTTTACAATCCCCTCCTTTTCATAACCTATCATACTTTCATCAATCACAGTCCATTTTCTGTAAGCTGTTTTTGAATCCAGTCAACGACGGGTACTTCTGCTAGTATATATATATATATATATATATATATATATATAATCTCATAATTTAGGAATTTAAATTTTATGATTTGAAAAGGTTAAATTTCAAATATAGAATTTTTATTGTATGCAAAATAAAGAATACCATTTAATAAATATGTTTCCTTAACCCATGAGTTTTCGATGATTAATCATCTCCTCAGAGAAAAAAATATTAGCAAATATTATAAATGGTTTGCACCTTATTTGTGAAAGGCAATAAACATAGAAAATTAAGAGTTTTTAAATCATTTTAGCGGCACAGAATAAGGGAAATTATATTTCTGTGGAAATATACTTTATTTCCTTATAATATATACCAATCCTTATTTAAGAAGCTCAATGTAATTACAGAATAATATAGTGAATAAAGGACAAAAGACTATATTCCAAAGTTCATGATGTTGACCATCTTAAAATTTATTCCTTTAATTCAGTTGACATTTGCAATTCTTGACAGTATCTGTTTCATAGCATAAAATCAATCACTTAATTATTATATCAATAAAATCAATCACTTAATTATTATATCAATCAATAAAATCAATTACTTAATTATTATATCAATTAATAAAATCAATCACTTAATTATTATATCAATTAATAAAATCAATCACTTAATTATTATATCAATTAATAAAATCAATCACTTAATTATTATATCAATTAATAAAATCAATCACTTAATTATTATATCAATTAATAAAATAAATCACTTATTATATCAATCAATAAAATCAATCACTTATTATATCAATCAATAAAATCAATCACTTAATTATTATATCAATCAATAAAATCAATCACTTAATTATTATCAATCAGTGAATCTATTTTGCCCTTAACTCATCAGAAGAAATAGCAACAATCAATCCACCAAAAGAAAACAAAATGCATTTGGACATAAAGTGTGTTTTGACATGATTAAAATCCGAAAATTTGAAGAGAAGCTGTAAATACCTTATAATATGTTTACATTATGCCATTTTGAATTAAAGGAATAAATTGTAAGATGGTCAACATCATGAACTTAGGAATATATACTTTTGTCATTCATTCACTATATATATATATTAGGCACCGCCAAAAATGGCCGAAAAATGAAGTTGTTGTTGTTTTTTAAAACGAAATTACATTTATTAAAAACCATGATTTCTGAGTAACTTTTTTTTTTCCAGAAAGATAAAACCCTGAATTTTATCATATAGAAAACAGAATAATGTAAAGCTTTTTCTACTATTTTTAATTAAATTTTAAATGTTAAAATTTCCCAAAAAGTTAACAATTGACATTTTTTGTCTTGCACAAAAAGCATATATAAATATTTTTTTAAAAAGGTTTTTGAAAGAATTAAGTTGTTTATTTTTAGTCTAACTAAGATTTAGGGTGATTTTCTATGAATATATGCAAAAATATTATAATATAAGTACCTGGATTTCAAATAATTTCACTTATTCATATAGGCAACCAGTTACTTCGCGTCCATATAGAGTCCATATCGAGAATATTTACGTTTGTGTTTAATAAAAAGCAAACTATGGAAGACCAAAGAGGCCAAATAAAACTTATTTTTCAGTGACGAAAATTTCAATGTATTATTAACGCTGAGGCTGGCCAGTACCAGATGGGTGACCATTTGTATGAGTTTGGTTTTTAATGTGTATGTGTGGGGGTTAGGCTCCCAAAAATGGGGGGGGGGGTAAAGCAGAATAAAAATTAAAATTGACCCAGTCTAGAAAGATTTCTCCTTCATTGAACGAGGAAGAACTGTAGGGTTTTTTGACTACATAACCAACCCCGAGGCTGGCCAGTACCAGATGGGTGACCATTTTGATGAGTTTGGTTTTTATGTGTATGTGTGTGGGGGGGTCAGGCTCCCCTAATGGGGGGGGGGGATTCAAAGCAGAATAAAAATTAAACTAAACTACATAAGCAACCCTGAGGCTAGTCAGTACCAGATGGGTGTCCATTTTGATAAGTTTGCTTTTTAATGTGTACGCGTGTGGGGGGGCTCAGGCTCCCCAAAATGGGGGGGATTTAAAACAGAATAAAAACTAAACTACATAAGCAACCCTGAGGCTGGCCAGTACCAGATGGGTGACCATTTTGATGAGTTTGGTTTATAATGTGTATGTGTGGAGGTTAGGCTCCCAAAAATGGGGGGGGGGGGGTGTAAAGCAGAATAAAAATTAAAATTGACCCAGTTTAGAAAGATTTCTCCTTCATTGAACGAGGAAGAACTGTAGGGTTTTTTTGACTACATAACCAACCCCGAGGCTGGCCAGTACCAGATGGGTGACCATTTTGATGAGTTTGGTTTTATGTGTATGTGTGTGTGTGTGGGGGGGGGTCAGGCTCCCCTAATGGGGGGGGGGAATTCAAAGCAGAATAAAAATTAAACTAAACTACATAAGCAACCCTGAGGCTAGCCAGTACCAGATGGGTGACCATTTTGATGAGTTTGCTTTTTAATGTGTACGCGTGTGTGTGTGTGGGGGGGGGGGGCTCAGGCTCCCCAAAATGGGGGGGGGGATTCTTTCTGACAGGTTTTTCAAGAGATTCACGCATAATTCACAATTTTAAGTGTGATATTCAGTCATAACACACCCGAAAACCAATTTAAATCAACTTTAGAAAAACAAGTGCATCGTTGGACAACATCGGCAATTTGACAAGAATTTATTCTAAGCTTCCTTTTGTGTAATTTTGACACTGCAAGTGTACGGGCCATACTAAAATAATAACTTTATTTAGAATGCCATTCTTAACATGGGGGGGGTCAACTATTCTGCACTTTCACCTAAGGTTTAACCATTTTTTTACGGTGCGTATTTTTCGCAGTATAAAAAAAGTACTGTTTCTAGTTTAAAATTCATTTTTCACTATAAAGTTTCGTTTATGGCAGACGGACGAACAAATGTCCGCTATAGTTTCGGTAAAATAAAAATAAACACGTGTAATAATAAAAATAAATTTTTATTTACCATCCATAATTTTGTCTCGCAATGAAAAGAGAAACGTCTCGTTTCTATGTGAGTGTTGACCAACATAAATTGTACTGATTCACGCTTGCACCGGTTTTGGCAGTCATGGAGATTCAACAAAATTATTTCAGCGCGTGTGATCCACCGTAGTCGAAAGGCGGCAAACGTTATCAAATGGGATCGAAAAACTGATGATATTTTTTACACAAAGGGCACAATATTTATCGATTTTTTTTTTGTATCGATTCTTCAAAGAATTCCCTGTTTAATAATGGTCATGCATTATTCGGCTCGCTAAAAAAAAATTATTAATTTATTTATCAAAGATTTTAAAATGGCTTTTTTCGTATAAATATTTAAATTTTTTTTTTTTTTTTTTTGCTTAGCTTAAATTAATTATTTTACTTAACATATTCACCGAATTTCACACTCCAAAAGTCAAAAGCGGAATAATTAAACACAATCAAAGTTCTGATATTCAGACGTCAAAATAAGGTATGTAAATAATTGTTTTTTTTTTTTTTTTTTTTTATCTATAATCCTGTCCCTTACAACAACGGAATATGTTTTGTTTAGTTTCAGATGATTATTTTAAGCATATTTGTTCCCACTTCAAAACAAGGGGGGGGTTGTAAGCAAAAAAATATATATAAATATCGTTTATGAAAAATAAGTACACTGTTATAAAGTTCATTCTTCCCTTAATAATCGCTGAAAATTTCGTATTGATTGGATAATTACCTGATTTTTGGTAAATTTTTAAAAAGACGGTCCGTCAAAAAGTACTTACCTGCCCCCCCCCAGTTTTGGCGGTGCCTAATATATATATATATATATATATATATATATCTTAATGAAAACAAAGGGATGTAGTGTTTACCTGATATATGCAATGGTAAACTTCAAACTAATATAAATAACAGTATTTACATATATAGAAAATTTAATCCCGACCGAATTAAAAAAAAGCTCAATACGCAATAGAGAGTAGAGCTTATTATAAGAGAAAAAAATTAAAACTGTAAGTTGAAATTTACAATCAAAATTTATTGTTCTACTGAATACTCCAAAAAACAATTTACAAATTCCGGAGTTTCAAAGAATGCTATTCTTATTATTCTTCTCATCAGAGGACATAAAGAAATCAGCAAATTATACTTGTAGCAATGCTAGAATTTGCTAGTTAAGGCGTTAAGTGAAACCGCAATTTATTGTAGTTATAAATTGTCGCATACATTTTTTCTTTTTTTTACTTGGCAATTTATAGCTATAATAAATAGCGGTTTCACGTAATTTCTTAACTAGCAAATTCTAGCATTGCTACAAATATAATTCGCTGATTTCTTTATGTCCACTGATGAGAAGAATAATAGCATTCTTTGAAACTCCGCGGAATAAGGACTTTGTGAATTGTTTTTTGGAGTATTCAGTCGAACAAGAAATTTTGATTGTAAAGTTCAACTTACATTTTTAATTTTCTTTCTCTTATATATATATATATATATATATATATATATATATATATTAGTTAAACAATAATTATTCTTTTATTACCTACACACATTAGTGTCAGATGGCTTACACTCTTTATTCTGCACTTGTCATTGCTGAGACCACTCTTGAATGGTTTCTGATATGTCCCATGGAAGAGATATATTTCTTGGAAGTAGAAAGTTGTCTTGGTTACAGTATTTAAGTAATAATCTAGCCATGTGTCTCTCTATAAAAAACTGGTCTCCCATCACCTTACTGGGTTGGCATCAAGAAGGGCATCCGGCCTATAAAAACTTTGCCTCAGTTAAGGAAATGGCTTCCAAAGAAACCTGACCAGAGATAAGTTTGGAAGTCATATATGTTCCCAGGACTTGCTGCTATATTTGATATTCAACTTTTTACAGATGGTCCAGTGGAGATATTTGCACACTGTATTGTGTCGCATTGTAAAACCTAACAGAACCTTACAACTGACCAGAGTTAAGTTTGGAAGTCAATTTTCTAAAAACTGTCCAATGCATGTCAGCAAATAAAACATGTTAAACTGCAGACGACAATGAAAGGATGGATGAGAGTTCTTGGGTTAGTAGAAGTAGAACAGTTGAGGTAGCAAGTATTGTGTAGTCGGGGGTTCATATTGGAGACACATAATACAGAAGACGATGACATTTCTATACTGTTTATATCATGACGATGACGACTGTGACGATGATTCTGAGGGAGAGACATTTATATTCTGAATTATGACATGTACAGACTTTTAACTCATCAGAGGAAAGGATACATTATTGATGATGGGAACGGGACAGTTCTATCAAGATGATAGATAAAACACATTTACCTTTTTCTTTTGGTGGAATGACAACCGACAAAGACAATAGTTTACAAATATACATGCCTAGCATTTCAGCCCGGTGTTGCCTGGGTATTTGGAGGTGTATGTTGAGCAAAAGAAATAATGCGGTCAATTTTTCACTTTGATCCTTATTATGACCCCTTAACATTTATTGTTTTGGGTTCAAATCAAGTTATTAAGTTAGATCCATGTCCAAGGAACTTGTATCTAAAATTTCAAGTATTTATACCCAAAATTGGCAGAGGAGTTTGGTAGAATTCTCAAAAGGTCAAATCGTTTGACTTTGACCTCTTAACAACCAAATTTCTGGCCGAAAACGGATTACAAAGATTTTCCCAAATCTCAGTACCCGGTATATCAAATTTCGAGTCTGTAGACTTAAAATTGACAGAGTTATTGCGTAGGGAAATGTACACAGACACACACCACACACACAGACACAGACACGTTCACTTTTATAGATATTTAGATAGATTCTTTATTCATACCAGCTGGTTGATTGATGATGGTCAGGAATTCAAGCCTTCACGATTACATTGTTGAATCTTACCCCTTCGCCTCCAAGGGCATCAATTCTGACTCTCTGACTGTGAGTCTCTAACTTCAAACACTGTCTCAATATATTGAAAATCTCCTTTCTTGATGACGTCAGAGGCATGGTGAAACAATGTGATTCCCTCACGTTTCAAATTACATGTGCGCTTTGCACATACATCCACATGCCTCTAGTAACAAAGAAATTCCTAAATTGAATTGTATCGTTTTTAACCTATTTTGTTAATCATTATTTCTAAACTCGTATTGTCCATTCTTTTAACTGACATATTTAATATCCAGTTATTTCTAAAAGAATGGACAATCGACTGCATTCCTAAATTAAATATCTATCTCTAGTTATTTGCAAGACAATGACGATCGTTCTTCATTCCTAGGATTTCAATATGCATTCTTTTTTAACTTTTCTTACTGGGTTCGATTTTAACCCTTTTCAAATCTCATTTTGAAACTTATATAGTTTGCTCTTTTACTTACTGGGGTCTGTTCCTTTTTACATAACACAAGATTAGTTGGCAGGAGAGGCCCAAAGAGATCATGGAATGAAGTGATAACGATGAACTTGAGAGAAAGATAAATAAAATCCTGGCCAAAGGTAGGTTAGTTAAAACATCCATTTTTAAAAGCTGTCCAACACATGCCTGCATATAAAACACACGTTAAATCAGAGATGATGATGATGATAATCATCATCATCATCATCTTCTGTTATGCAACTGCTCATATAACAACTACTTCAGCCTTTTCCTTTTTTTTTTGTTTATGTTATTCTCTTACTAATACTACTACTACTCCCCTCCCACTACTTATTGTCTCTTTACACTTTCTCTCTCACTATCTAAAACATTCGATGTGCAAACAACCAAGCAAAATTATCAGTTTTGGCATTATATAGACAACTGAATACCCCCCCCCCCAACCACACACTCCCTGTCCAATTGTTGATAAACTCTGACTTCTAAGCAAGTACTCCACCACCAAAGCAGAGGCGGCTGTTATTTCCACAGGAAAAAATTCATCTTTCCTCAGTGGAAGTTCTCTTGAAGATTTTGGCGTTACGCCATCCACAAAGCGCAAAACCTTTTTTTGAAATGACACCAGAGTTTCTTTCCTGTAGCGTTCCATAATTGTCAGAAGATGTTTTTTTTCCCCTTTTACTTTCCTTTTTTCTTTCTTGGATCACTTATTTCTTGTTGGCAGTCTGAGTTGATCTGTTTTTCTTTTTTTTTTTTTTTTTTTTTTACTGAAGAGATTCAGTTGAACGAGTCTCCTTTGTATTTTATTTTATTAGATGGAGGGAACCACTTATCAAAGCTCAAAGGCAAACTATATAAATTTCAAAATAAGGACTAGTGAGTGTTAAGTATCCACCATTACTGATGATCAGTAATGGTGGAATTTGGGTAGGGTTTAATTATCTAAACGGAAGACTCAACAAGAAGTTATTTACATTAGACTTGACAACGACCATGTTATAATCACCTGGGAAGCAATCACATTGTATTGTGTTCCACTGAGGTTACCGAGAGTGAAGGCTGGTGAGCATGATGTCATTACCAGATCAACATGTAGGTATATCGTGCCTAAAGTTTCTTGTGTTCAACCATGTGATCACGCTAATAGCCATAAAAAATATTTTTCGTTGCCCCTTACATAATGGCTGTGGTAATTTTATGACGGTAGTTCAAACGTGCATGTATTTTTTTTCTAAAGAGAAAGAACAATTCTCCATTTGGATAATTATATAATTGCAAAAATTGCACATTGGGATAATTTTAATCTAACAAATTATAACAGTAAGTGAACTTGTTTTTGAAATTTTCTTACATGTCTATCGAAGAAAATCGAATATTTCATTTTATTTATTTTTCTAAACTGCAAAAAAAAAAAAAGCAATTTTTATATGAGAATATTTTTCAGTCCATTCGTTTAATAATAAATAAAACTTTTCATTGAGTATTTTCAAATATTTTAAAGTTAGAAGCATTTTTCAAGACAGTTTTTTTTTAAATATTTTTTTTATTTAACTAAAACGATCGATGAATTCAATATTTTAGCACCGGGTGTAATTTATTTATTTGAAATATATTTAAAACTTATAGTTTTTGTTTGTTTTTATAACATTTCAACTGTAAATAATTCACGTGACTGAAATGGGAAATGAAATAGGAAATTCTCTGTTCTCTTCCTCGACATATTCCCCGACATATTCTCCCGAGACAAATTCATCTTAAAAATTCATTGACTAATCGGTTTTAATTAGTTTTGATATGAACTAAAAATAAAGAGTATATTAAATTTTACTTAACATATTTTCTTGTATTTTATCTTATGAATAAATGGGTACTTCACGCGTAACGTGGACCCTGCATAAACAATGTTTTTATTTAATGAAGCGTTTTCTTTCACTTTCTTTGTATATATATATATATCTCAGACATTTTTTTTAATTGTGCGTGTAGATGTTTACTAAATTTTCTTAGTTTTTAACCAATGTAAGATTATTTCTTTAGTTATGTGAACTTTCGCATTCATGTATTCTGCACTGATATTTTCAGATGTGATACTTTCTGGATACTCCCTCCCCATCGCCTGCAAAACATTCGTACCAAATACTCCTCTAGCTACCACAAATGACAACAATTTCTCTTACTCTCTGTCTCTACCTAAGACTAAACAAAAATTCCATGACCAAAGTTTGTTTCCTAGAACTGTCTGTGTGGAACCGAGGCCACCGAGAGGAAGAAGGCCTGTTAACTGAAAAATGCCTGCAGGCAATGTAGGTAAGATTTGTCTCTAGAGTATGATATTCAGGCCTCTTCACCCTGTCTAATGCGTGATGTCCTGCATCTTGAGAGAGATCAAAGACTGATTACTTGAATGGAGCAGGATCTATCAGATCTGTCCTATGATAGCCGACTCTGAAAGCTTAACATTTTCTTCCTTGAGTGCTGACAATTACGCAGTATTATCATTTTGGCCTACAATCTCATCAATAGGCATGATAATATACCTCAGAATCTTTTATTCACTCCTGCACCAGATTCTTAATCTTGGACATTGGGATAGACTTCCAAATAAAGTAATAAAAGAAACACATGTCTTATCTGGTTTGTATTTATGAATACTTTTGGTGTTTTAAGCTGCTAACAAAGCAAGGAGTAGTTCTTTTACTTTTCCATGTTTTATCTTAACCATATTGCTTGCATTTTTCTACGTAAATATATACATATATATATTAGTGGAACCTCTAGATACAAGATTAATTGGTTCCAGCTTGGCTTTTGTATCTTGAAATTTTTGTATCCTGAAAGGCATTTTACATGTAAATCGTCTACTCCATTCCAAGGCCCATGAAAAAACTCATTAAATTTATAAGAGCCCATGAAATATGAAATAACAGCCAAATAATGTGTAACCTAACTCAATACTTTTACTTGCTATTTATTTTTCTTTGATATAAAATTGTTATATATTATTATATAAAATAAAATTGCTATTTATTTTTCTTGGATATAAAATTGTTATATATTATTATATAAAATAAAATTGCTATTTATTTTTCTTGGATATAAAATTGCTGTATATTATTATATAAAATAAAATTGCTATTTATTTTTCTTTGATATAAAATTGCTATATATTATTACATAAAATAAAATTGCTATTTATTTTTCTTTGATATAAAATTGTTATATATTATTATATAAAATAAAATTGCTATTTATTTTTCTTTGATATAAAATTGTTATATATTATTACATAAAATAAAATTGCTATTTATTTTTCTTTGATATAAAATTGCTATATATTATTACATAAAATAAAATTGCTATTTATTTTTCTTTGATATAAAACTGCTATATATTATTACATAAAATAAAATTGCTATTTATTTTTCTTTGATATAAAATTGTTATATATTATTATATAAAATAAAATTGCCATCTATTTCGTCGCCAGATTAAAGATGATTGAAAAATATTATTGCGCGGAAAATGAACTATTTCAAAGATCACTACGGTTTTTAGTGTGTCCATTTTTACGAAATAAAGTATGGATATCCATAATTAACCAAAGGAACAGTCATAAATATTTAGTAAAACCGTATTTTATAGTTAATATATAAATGTTTATAATATTATTAATCATTAAACTGTGTAAAACTTAAAACCTAACAAAATTATAACAAAGATTATTTATTAGTTGCCAAAGGTTTTTAAAAAAGCATTGAGTCGCTTCTGCCGTTCCATATTTCGTAAAGTAAAGACAAGTCTGACGTCACTAGTTTATGTATAAAATTCTTCACAAACGGTCCCTACAAAATACCCTCCCCTCTCCACGTTAAGAATGGCTTTCGAAATAATAACGTTGTTTTAGCACAGTACCTAAAATACATAAATACAAAAAATAGGCAAAAGAAACAAATTCATTTCCGTGTTTACAAAATATGGCATCGAATTACTATAATGTCGTAAGTAAAAATACAGCACCTCTTACAAATGTCGAAATATTAACTTTTAATTTGTTTTCTTTAATAATCTTGCATATAAGTGTCCATTCAATAATAATCCACTGAAAAATAGCAAGAAACTGAACAGAAACATATTTTTAGTAGGAGTGAAGCTCCTACAGGTTCACCATTTTAATAAAAATGTCTACTAAAATTCTACATAAAATCAATGAAAATAGAACTTACATTTTTATGGTGACTGGCAGAATATCAATCTTGTAGCATGAATTTTCTTGTCTTATCTGTTCCAAGTCAAACTCAACTGGCAAAACGATTTCAATAATATTATTTTTTTTATAATTTTCTATTGCTTTTTTTCTTCACCAATCCATATACTACATATATTGAGAACGTATTTTTATAACAGGCAGTAGTCTCAAGTAAAGGGAAGGTGACTTCAATAATTAAAAGATGTCTAACATAGAGGTGATAAAAGTTTCAATTACTGAAAAACCAAAGTATTTTAATATCTTTTAACACTTTCTTGTCAGATTTGTTAATGCTGAAGGACTGGGTAGAAAAGAGGTTATGTTTTTTTTTTCACACAGCTAAAATAAACCCACTTCATATTTTTATGTTAACTTTTATTTTCACTAGTAGCTTAAAAAGAAATGTTCTACATATTATCTTCTAATACAAACAAAATAAATTTTTTGGAATCGTTTTGTCACATAAGTTTGAAAAACTACTTTTCATTTATTTGTCACCTAAAAAAGCTGTTCTAGATCCTGATTAGCTGCCTCAGCACTAATTATATCAGTATTTTCCATAAGAAAATCTGTGTTGCATTAAAAAAAACAAAAACAAAAAATAAAACAAATGAAGAAAATTCAGTTTCATCAACAATTTTTTTTTTTTTTTTACTTTTTGACAATGGTGTTTATGTAAATATTAATCAGCATCAAAATAGCTATACAAAGATATCAAACTTGACCATATTGGGAAATATCAAAATGTTTTATATGAAGTCGCAGGTACTAGGTTCCGCCATTTTTAATTTGCTCACTTCTTTAAAACGCTTGTAATGATAGTTCTAGTGAAAGGCCCATCATGAAATTTGGAATATATACTGTCATACAATAGACAAATTTTCTGTCAAAATTTAAAAAAAATTGAAAGAACCATTTTTGAGATAATTCAGGTTAAAAGTTAAGGTCATGGTCAACTTTTTTAATTTGACCTTTATAAAAAATATTCCAAAATAAAATTATAGATCTATCCAAGTACTTTAAAATGATATATGAATGAACTTTGTAGGCCCATAAACAACAGAGATATTGTCTTATAAAGTTGGTCACTTCTTCATAAAAATTCACATTTTTGTAAAAGGTCAAGGTCATATCTCAGGAACCCCTTGACCTTGAGATATTTAACAAGTGCCATTCAATTCCTTTCATGGAGATCTATAAGTGTAGCAAATTTGAAAAATATCCGTGTTGGACATGGTTTTACTCTCTGTCGATTTGACATGGAATGAGCTATAATATATATATATATATATATATATATATATATATATATATAATTCCTCAATGGTCATGACGATAGTGATGATGTTACAATTCAATGAATACACACGATAATAAACATGAAAATAAATCCACAGATGCAAAACGTAAAACAAAGCAGTCATGAATCTTGATGTTTTTGTTGTTGTTTTTTTTTTAAAAAAATTAAAAAAATTACATGTATGCATGCATATGTGTGCATGTGCGTGCATGTATATGTGTACATGTGCATGCGTGTATGCATGCATATATATGTATACATTTATTGGACTTCCGGTTCTTTGACTGTCATGGCTCTTGTGGGCTGCGACGTTGTTTGGCTGTGCAATTTAATATGTATGTGTATGTGTATGTATATGTGTATGTGTATGTATAACAACAAAGCGGGAGACCAGTACCCGCATTAAGCTGGTCTGCAGTTTGACTTGTTGCTGGCTATCTTGCTCTTGCTTGTTGCTGGATTTCAACATTTTGAACCGAGAGAGAGATTTAGCTGTCGTACAAAGCTAAAACTCTGTAACATCATCTTTGGCATTTGTCTATTAAAAAAAAAAGAAAAAAAAAAGACCTGTGGCGATAAAAAAAGCTGTGGCGTGTGTACGCCTGTAATGCTGGATGCATGTAACAATTAATCTGCCATCATTATATGTATTTATGTATGTATATGTGTATGTATATTTATATGTATGTGTGTGTGTGTATATTTATATATGTACATGTGAGTTTATATGTATTTATATCTATGAGTATGTGTATATATATTTGTTTATGTATATATACATTTATATATGTTTGTATGCATGTATGTATGCATGTGTGTATGTATGTGTATGTGTGTATGAATGCATATATATAGATGTGTATGTATATGTAGGTAAGTTTATGTATATATATGTGCATATGTGTACGTATATGTATGTGTAAGTATATGTGTGTATGTATTTGTATATGTGGATGTATATGTATGTATATGAGTATGTATGCATGTGGGTATGTATATGTATGTTTGCTTATTATGCATTGTGTATGCATATGGGTATATATGAGCGTATGCTTATAAACATGTATGTATACATGTATATATTTATATGCATGTATACCAATGACCGTCTTGTTTATGTTTGCATGTGTGTGTGTATGTATATGTATGTGTGCGTATTGTGTATGTACGCATGTATATATGTGTGTGATATGTGTACATATGTATGTGTGCGTGCGTGAATGTATATGTATGTATAACAATGACCGTCTTTAGTGTCATGTCTGCTTGAGCATGTGAATTCGCTGGCAGGACTATATGTCTTTTTCGGGCTCATGAACTTTCAGTGTCTGAGGGAGTGGCACTCGTCTGACAAGACGTTGCAATCATCACATATTTATATATATATATATATATATATATATATATATATATATATATATATATATTAGTGTGGGGGCAATGAATCAAAATCATGAATCAAAAAAATTGGAACTTTTGGGGGTATCTGAACCAGAAAAATTTATGTCTATTTTCTGATACTGAAAAGGATACCTTTAATTATCTTCTTTTATTTTTTGTTTAAAACAAAGTATTTGACTGCTGATAGTAATAATAAAATATTTATTGATTTTAAACTACCTGTAAAACTAAAATCTATAGATTACCCCTCCCCCCCTCCAACAAGTGTGTTTTTACATTAAAGAAAATATATGCACATTTAACATGTGTATTTTTTTTTTACAGTAATTAGGAAAAAATAACAATTTTATAGTTAAATATTTAGAGATCTATAAAGAATCAAAATCTGTAATTATGTCGTAATTGGGAATTTATTACGGAATTGGTTATTGTATCAGAATCTGGAAAAATATTGAAATCATTCCGTATATACAGGGAGGTCGCTAGAAAAGCGGGAAATTTGTCAAACAATTTTACAAAGAATAATTTTTACAAAGTTTTTCAAAGACAAATGTTATATTATACTCATAGATACTCAAAATGTCGTCTGTGCACTTCACTGCAGCACCAAACAACTGTTGTATATTGGTTTATATTGGAGGAGATGATATATTAAAACATGTCATGTGTTATCTAGTGGATGTAAGATATTGTTCTTTTAACAGACAGATAATAAACGTATAAATCGTATGCATGTTGTTAGCCAGGGGGCATGATATTGACGTGTAAACCGAGTCATGTTGTATCAGACTTATCACATGGGATATTTTTACAGTTCATTTGTAAGAAGAATAATATACGCTTCATACCTTTTTTTCTTGAAGATTTCTTCTGTATCTTCCCGCTGCTCCATGACGAACCATGAAGCGATCAGCACCATATAATTGAGACAACTGTTCTTATTTGTGAAACCATTAAAACAACTCTTTATATTTTTGTAATATAAATTTATTACAGTTGTCTCAATTGGTTTTCACAGGATCTGCAGTTTCTACATTTTCTGTTCATACAGCTCGCTACCAGCTATCTGTCCACCCTTGTCTAGATGTCTGTCTGCTCTGGTGGTCAATCCTCAACTCTCTGAATCTCTCCAAAACTAACTGCATCACGTGTTCTCTTATGTCACCTAATTACGTGTCTCATACCAATCTAATCCACCTAGTTATTTGCTTATTCAAAACCCCAAAATAATGTTTACATATATTTTCTATTTTCATATTCTTTTTGCGATTCACACATCAATCATTTCTTTTGCAATTTAATTGTTTATTCTTCTAATCATAATAACTGATCCAGCGACCATCCGTTGCTCAAATCAATTAACAAGAATACAATAACAATAATAATAATAATGTTTTGACCCTTGACCCCGCTTGCCATAGTTAACAGATACTATGCTATGATCACAGCCTAAAGGGTCATAACATTACACAACGATTTATTTTTACACCACTCACATGGCACCAATCAAAAAATAGCAATCACACATTTTATTAATTAATTATTTGTAAATTACTTTTACTTTTACTCCTTTTGTCTTCTTTTACTTAAAATAATTTTTGTCATTATTTTTGTCTTTTCCAGGTGTGTTCATTGGTGCCGTTTGCCCTGCTCACTAGTTGGTCAAGCAATGGAATCGCTTATTATGATTTCAACACGAAAGATTACAATTATATCCAGTCCTTTGAATTTTACCTCGTCGTCTCTGTCATCACATTCATTTTTAGCATCATCATGTTCATTAATATCCTGCTCGATCTACAAGTAATGCCGTGTCTCTTGGTAAGATTGCTATCAATATTAAATATAAAAAAAAAACAAAAAAACTCTAAAATATCAATAGTAAAAAGAAAAATAGTAATTTTTTTTGTTTATTCATTTTAGAAAAATGTAAGCATCTACAGGCGTTTGTAGTAGCAGTTATTATAAGCCAACATAACTCTTCTGGAACACAGTAGAGAAATTTTCGAAATGTAAGCAAATGACAAACATATCTAGAAATGGTGTCTTCTTTGTATGACAGTCATTGTTGATTGAAATAGCAGCGAGTATAGTGCATCTACTTTCATACAAGTCTCTCTCCACAGTATAGTAGAACCCCGGGTATACGGCATTAAAAATCAGTAACAAAATGCAGTACAGTATATAATACACATATAATCAAATAACATTATAAATAACACCATAAGGCAAGGCAAATACTGTAACCAGGGTCCAGAAAAACATTGTATTCCACATTGTAACCTGAAAAAACTGTATCCTAGTCTAACTCAATCTCTAACTGCCCGTTTCGACACTGGGACCCGTTCATATAGAGAGGTGAGGGCTGCTTCCTGGACCAATCCTGTCCAGTTACATCACCCCAGGGGAGGTCTCTTCCTCCTCGAGTGCACCTGTGTATTACAAGTGCCGTTCTCATAACTGACAGGTCAAGCCCGTAACCTCAGTTCGGGGTAATTGTACTCAAAGTCTAAACATTTCTCTTCTACCCTTGAGTCCTCATTCGTTGGCATCGAAAATGAAATTATGTTTTCTTTACCTTTTCTCAAAGTGACATGGAGTTGTCGCTTTTTCATAAAAGAATGAAATTTACAAATCTAATTTTTCTCTCAGCAAGGTCTTTTGCTGTCGCCCGAGCACCCAAACAATAATTAAAAAATAAGGAAATCATATCTGCCTGGCTTCCCCAGCATTTTGGGAGTCTTGACCTCTCCCCATTGGAGCCCAATTGCCCCTTGAGATGGTCACGTCACACTAGGGCCACTGTATCCCGGGCTTCTAGTGTAGTTGTTAATGTGTAATAACAGCTCTATCTGTCTATCTATCTATCTATATATATATATATATATATATATATATATATGGGATAATTACGTTGACACATCGGATCTCATTAGTTAGTTAAGCAATATTGAGCCTGGTCAGTATCAGATAGGTGACCATTTGGGAATAGCAGACATTGTATGTAGAGAATATTGACATCTCCCTGCAAAACTGAGCATAATGATCACCCATGACTGAGAAATACACGTGAGTGGGTACCGTTTGTGAATTTGATATTCCCTAGAAACTTCCTCCTTAGGAGGAAGCTGGTTCAAACTACCAAGGATGAATGCCATGTGTTAAAAAACCTCAAAAAAACAAGACGAAAAAACAAACTCAGCTCCTCATCGTTGTGGGTTATCATTTTTCTCTTAAATCATTACACGTTATGAGTCTTAAAAGGGGGAGGGAAGAAGTCCTTTAAAACACTTTTGCCTCATCTTGAAAACAGAACAAGAGAGAGTCTAGTGCTTCCTTTTGCCACATTTTTTTTTTTTTGCTATCAGTTTTCGAAAACAATTTCCTGTTCATTACATAGCACAGTCAGTTTGTCAACGCCAACTTCGTACACCATGGACAACCCACTTTTGAGTGTTTCAACAGCTTGTTCTAACTTCCTTTTGACACTATGAACACTGCTATGAGAAGCAACATTGAACAGAACAACAGGGAAACATTCAAGGTTTTTTGTGGAGTTTTCACAGAACTCGCGAGTTCGTAGTCTGGATCCATTGTGTCATCAACTGTCAAACTCTCATATTTCTTTGTACACTGACGACAAAGAAAATGACCTGGCGTTACATTATACCCTCTTGCCTCCAGATTTTTGCCATCTGACTTTATTCTTGTGTTGTAAAAATCCACCAGAACACTTCTTTGTGACCTTTGCTCTACGCTCAAACACATTTCCAAAATATTGTTTGTGATGAAAGCAAATGGTTCATAATTCACCTTCATTTCTTTCAGTTCAGCTCTCAACAAAAATATCTCAACAAAAATATCTCAACAAAAATATCTCAACAAAAATATCTCAACAAAAATATCTCAACAAAAATATCTCAACAAAAATATCTCAACAAAAATATCTCAACAAAAATATCTCAACAAAAATATCTCAACAAAAATATCTCAACAAAAATATCTCAACAAAAATATCTCAACAAAAATATCTCAACAAAAATATCTCAACAAAAATATCTCAACAAAAATATCTCAACAAAAATATCTCAACAAAAATATCTCAACAAAAATATCTCAACAAAAATATCTCAACAAAAATATCTCAACAAAAATATCTCAACAAAAATATCTCAACAAAAATATCTCAACAAAAATATCTCAACAAAAATATCTCAACAAAAATATCTCAACAAAAATATCTCAACAAAAATATCTCAACAAAAATATCTCAACAAAAATATCTCAACAAAAATATCTCAACAATTTCTTGTTCCAAGTCCGATAGATTCTCAGATCCCTTGAACTGATTATATTATATTATATAACAAAAATGTCTCAACAATTTCTTGTTCCAAGTCCGATAGATTCTCAGATCTCTTGAACTGATTATATTATATTATATAACAAAAATGTCTCAACAATTTCTTGTTCCAAGTCCGATAGATTCTCAGATCTCTTGAACTGATTATATTATATTGTACTGTGACCACAATATATATTGCTATGATGATGCTTAAAACCAATATTCTACATGGGCATACATCCTCGACCTACAATCATGTCATAATTCGATCAAATTTTAACTCTGTTTTATGAGTCATAACTTTGCGTATATATCCATTAATATCTTATGTTTTTATATAGACGGATGTGGTTCTCAGTTGATTAAGTGTCTGTGTTGGATATATACCCAAGAGTCAAAAGAACGAAAAGAATATGCTGTTGTCACAGCCCTAGTTATGACAGTATCCACGAGATCAATCAAACACTTTTTTTCTTATTTCTGAATCTTCATTCAACTCAAACTTTTTAACATCCAACTTTCATGTTTCTGTTCTTATAGGATCTCAGCGCTAATCTCATTCTAATGACTTTCTGGATTGTTTCGGGCAGTTTGCTTGCCGTCACCTTGTCCGATCTCAGCATGACGATCGCTGTAAAAGAAGCCAGAATCAATTTCAACCAAATAGAAGCTGCACTTGTAAGTATCTGTTCATTAGTTCATTTCTCTGTCTCTTTGTCCAGCTTTCAATGTATTTGGATGTGGATCGTTCCATCTGCATAATTTGTATATGAAAATTCCTGTTATTATATAATGTGAGACAATAAAGATTAGAAATAGGAAAAAAAATGATACAATATTTAAAAAAACAAATAATTTTGCATACTGGGAGTCTGTATAACATGAGAGGGTTGCATATATAAACGTGTCTAACAGCTTATTTGTATATATAATGTGTATATATTGATGAGTTTCTATTATTGTCTAGTGTATATATGTTGCGTAGCGGGGACAAGACATTCATATAACGGGGACGACGATGAGACAATTATAATAGATTACACAGAGTTCATATTTATAACACATAGGGGATGAGAATTCATTACTGATGAAGGTGGATTCAGTTAACATCATAGAAAGAGGGTGTTTCATACAAAGTTGTTTTGGATTATTCGGACTACTTTTCAACCTTCTTTAGATGTATCTTATCAAACTCTGAATCTTTAAGAAATTTCAAATGGTTTCATTCCATCAGCCATGACCCGGTAGACATCTGATCTATCCCTGGGTGAATATAATCAGTATAAAATAATGAGACTCTGCACACATTGGTACAATGTAACAAATAGATATCGACAATCGAACGTATCTTGAATGCCGTACTATCAAGACTAACTTACTTCCCAGCTGGTTACCATTTTTTAGCATCTTTTATAAACTGAGTAATCCCTTCTATCATTGTCTAGTGTATATATGTTGCGTAGCGGGAACAAAACATTCATATAACGAAGACGACGATGAGACAATTATAATAGATTACACACAGTTCATGTTCATCACACATTGATGATTGATGATCTGGAATTAAATTGCCTTTCAGAGTTACATTTTCTTGTTTCCCTTTCTGGTTGCTTCCAAAAGGGTTTCAGCTAACTCTCCTCCTCTGACTGTTCTGAACTCGACTCTGCCCGAACTGACTGATTTTGAACCCTCTTAATTAAATACATTGAAAACTATCTTTCTTTGTGACGTCAGAAACGTGCTCAAACATGTACTCTCTTTATGTGTATTTACATATCATATGTCCAACACATTTTTTGCAAAACAAAGACATTTACATTGTCCGATATCTGATCTACTAGTTGTAGTTAGGAGGGTGTTTCATACAAAGTTCGCTTACAAATACGATAGAGAAAATCACAATACCTTTCAAGTTGAAAGATTACAAACAAAGACTTATAAATATGATGATCTTTATTCCATCCGGATGAGATGATCAGAGATTCAAATGCCTTGATGATTTCTACATTGTCTTTCTTTCTTTCCTTCCTTTTGCTTTCGAAAGGGGCTTAGCTAACTCTCCTCCTTCACGACTTGACTCTGACTGGTTCATATCTATTGTTCTCTCTGATCTGATTGACTGAATATATTGTAAATTACCTTTCTTTGTGATGTCAGCAACGTGCCCAGACATGTGAGAATCCCCACATGGATTTATATATCATATGTCTAACACGTTTTTGGCAAAACAAAGACATTCCTTAATTTACATTGTTCAATATTGGACGTACTAGTTGTATCGTTATTTAGTTATTCTTAAACACAATGTCAATTCACTAAATTCCTGAGATTGCATTATGTATTCATGTTAAACTTTTGAATGCTGAGTTCAATTTTAGCTTTTTCCTTTTAATAAATATTATTTTAAAACTTATTCACTTTGTTTTTTTAATTACTGGGGTCTGCCCCCTTCCATATATAACATATATTTACATATCAATACATTTGATAATCTAGTGATAAGAGTATGAACAGAACATATCACAAAAAGGAATGATGACCGTTCTCTTTGGGAGGGTTAACATCGGTCTATCGAGAAACATATCTGGTCCATCTTTGGTCTTGTTTAACGGGAAACTGCAAAGAAGATTCATCCTAATAAATCAACAAATCCTGGGTTGTTTTTCAGCAACTTTATTCTGGATGTTTCCTTATTGGAAAGCTGCAATGTTGGTTTTAGATTTTTACTAGTTACATTTTCTGACAGACTCGGAGCCATTACCACCATCCTATCTGACTACCTAAATTTAAAATTGTCACTGATTTCTATAATTTATTAATATACTATTGATATACTTTCTCCTCGCCTGATTTCATTCTTTACTTCCCCTATCTTATATACCTGTGTGTCTATGTGTATATGTATGTGTCTATGTGTTTATTTTATGACCGTGTGTACTAAGATTCATATATTTCTATATTATTTTGAATATCCTCCTTTGTTGTGTACTCCCCTAATAATGTTTATTCAATCCATTTGTATGCTTTTATGTGTGTATGCATCTATCTGTACTCTTGCCAAATAATTTGTATTCGTATGTATTTCTATATATATGGTTTAAGTGAATTATACATATTTATGTGTGCGTATATATATATGTGTGTGTGTGTGTGCGTTGTTGTATATTAGTATATGACTGTGTGCATATATTTGTGTATTTTTTGTATGTATGTGTATACATAAAATTATATATATATATATATATCTGGCTGCCGACGCATGACTCCTTTTTCTACATGTCTTTCAAACTATTTTTTTACGTCATTAACTCCACGTGACCAAAGACACAAATCCGATAATCCACCTTTCACATATTTTGTGTATGTTATTTAACATTCTTTTCACAAAGTTACCATTTTTTGGGAACTATTTTAATAGCAATAATTTTATCCTAAAAAATATCTTTCGCCTTCATAACATTCTTTCTGTTTCTATATTTACAAATATCAATAATGATCATAATAATAACTGTTCAGACAATCAGACAAACTATGTAACAATAATCCACATTACCGATTCTATAGAGCATGAAGGTATGCATAAGTCAAATCGGACACCTTGTCTGTATATGCAAACTAGCCTGGGTGCCTGGCGTTATTCGGGTGTTTGAAGGTGTGTGTTGAGCAAAAAAAAAAACATGGTAGTTGACAGGCAGGCTCGAAACTGTACCACGAAGGAGGCAAAGAACATAAAAAAACCCTGTAATATCTTTGCTGTTGCACCCATCACTAAACTTGAAGTGATTTAGGTTTAAATTAAGACTAGACAATCAAAAAGGGGGATACCTTTTGAAAATATTGGCAAAACAAGTGACCACTCCCTGTAGAAAAGTGAAAAGTGCATACTTGAGGGTGAAGGAATTAAAGTTTTTGGCCAATTTTTCGATATTTGTCGTCTGTAGGATCGAGCTCCAAAATGATACTGATCTTGTGAAAATCTGTCGCCTCTGTTAAAAGTTTTAGGCAGACATACAAACATACATACATACATACATACATTTAAACAGACAGGTGAGATTTATATTATAGATGTTCTGCCAATCACATGTAGAAGAAATGCCATTTAACGCATTGAATAGTGTTGTTTTCAACTTCCTAGAATTACTTCAAACCCACAATTTTTGTCATTTTGTTAATCAGGTTGGCATAATATCTGGAATAGAAATAGATTCAGATTTATTAAAAAAAAAAAAATAAAAAAAAATGAATAGACTTAGCGCGATTTGCATTTTGAATTTCTAACAGCTATGTTTGTTGGGGAAAGCAAAAATCAACCATTTTTCATTATTCACCAATAACATCCAGTATGAATACAACCCAAAATGGTTGGAGGTTACATTGGCCGAAACATTGTGGAAAAAAAACAACCAAGATGAGAATAATAGTCCAAACAATTGAAAAAATACAAAAAAATGATCATCAATCCTCATCTCAAAAATATACAAACATTATATGACAATAAGAAGTATGGCGTGGTTTACTTGAAGCATTGTTAATGAATAAATGCAGGAATGAACAGCCATAATGAAATGAATGATAAATAATTCAATAATTTTTTTTTCTATATTATATTTTTTTATATTTATTTATTTATATCTACCTGAATTTTTTTTTTTTTTTCAACTGTGGATGGTACTTATTCCAAAGGTCCTTTAAGGTAATAAACCATCATCAGTGGAAAAACAAATCCTCTCTCAAGGCTGTAAATTGTAAAGTAGCTGTTATGTTTAGATTTTAAATCCAAACGCTCAAAGATTGATTAATTCCGTTACATCCACAGTTTGAAAAAAAAAAAAATCCAGGTAGATATAAATCTACCTGGATTTTTTTTTTTTCAAACTGTGGATGTAACGGAATAAATAAATATAAAAAATAATAATAAATAAATAAATATAAAATAAATATAAATAATAAATAAATAAATATAAAATAAGTATAATAAAAAAAATTATTGAATTATTTATTTATTCATTTATCTGCTCATTTTGCAAGCTTTCAAAAATACCTTATTATATGATAATGTTTATTAAATGGTTTTCATTTTTGAATCACACCTAAAATAAAAGAAATACTTAATATCAGTAACAAAATTTGTATATTGGATAGTCTGATGAACACGTACATATTCTCTGGAAACATGTATCAGTGGTTTGCAAAACAGATTAGGATATGAAGATCAAACTCGCTCCAGGAGATATCTCACTGCTGATGCAATTCTCCATCTATATAAAAGCTATATGATCACCTATTACGTTTGCGGATTAAACAGCAAACCCCTGCTTGCTATATCTCCACAGGTTACATTTTATTGTCAAAATATCATTATTTTGTATATTCTAATTACATATTTACAAACAGCTAAGTACGTCCAAGGATGGAGTACTGCTGCCATATCTGGGCAGGAGCTGCTAAAAACAGCCTATCCTGCCTTGACAGAGTACAAAATAGACTTCATAGCCTAGTGGGGGATTCCCTTTTCCCTTCCCTGCAACCTCTCTCCCACAGAAGGGACATTGCGTTGTTTTATCGTTATTTCCATGGGAAGACTTGTCTAAGCTCCAATCTCTGGTCCTCCCCCTCGTCAATCTTTCACGAAAAACACCAATCTAGCTGAAACCACTGTCAGTAATTTTCCCCACTCTTTATCTGTGCCTAAATGAAAACGTAGATTCCATGAACAAAGCTTCTTTCTTAGAAGTGAACGTCTGTGGAACTCTCTTCCATTTGCCAGTTTCCCATTTTACTACAACTTGGATGTCTTCAAGTCTAACATAAACAAATTCCTGATGGACCACCCCCTAAAGTAAGACACTTTATCAGATCTCCATTACTAGCGATTACTACAATATTATCCCATTGTTTACTATACATGCAATAACCCTTATCCCCGAGTGGCCTCTGGGCCTTGATAAGTGGTGACTTCCTTGTAAATATATATATATATATATATATATATATATATATATATATGTTACCATGACATAAGCTGACATATATTCGGTGGGTTATTAACAGTATTTTGTATAGTTTTTATCCTTAACTCCTTTTCCCAAACTGACCATGTTCATCAGAGAGTCAGATGCCATTTTAAATTTTCCAATGCATCGGTAAATACTGTATGTTTTTCGAGCTGAATAAACATGCTACATTAAATAAAAACACAAAAAAATATCCAACTAGGTAGAAAAGTAACTTATCTTGCCTTTTGATAATATTTATTTGTTATATATTTGTTTTTTGACAATTTTTTTCGAATCTGTGTATAGTAATACAAACCCGTTCATTCCTTCAATTATTTTGTTGAGGTTACAATTTCACCGTTGTCTAATTCTTTACGATTTCCTCTTCGAAACTCGTATCGAGTGGATTACCTCATTCCACGCCCATCCTGGCCAAAAGCCTATACGTAACTGTTCTCCCCAACTAACTAAACTCCACGTTCATATCTAAAACTATTATTCTAATTTATAACGTCATCATCTAATGGTTGTCAAATAATCCATTTGTTATCATTCCCACATTCCAAACTGGCCCCTTGATTCCAAATTCATCTTCCAAGTGAAAACAGTTGTCAGAATAAAATTCCATTCTATCAAGTTAACATGCCTGAGTTATTGTTTATAAACATTTCATTCTAAAATAACTATTTCAGGTTAAATTCCATTTAGACTAAAATAACTGACTAGTTTATTTTCCAGCGCTGGTCGGAACCAATCACATAACACCCCTTCCATCCTATTTTATCAAAAATATATGACATACATTTTTCTATACACCCATCCTATTTTCAGCTGGCATGATCGCTAGATTCTCAGGCTCCACCAGAAAAATGTCAGACCCTTATTACTATTTTCTTCACTTTATTCTGTGATCACCTATTACGTTTGCGGATTAAACAGCAAACCCCTGCTTGCTATATCTCCACAGGTTACATTTTATTGTCAAAATATCATTATTTTGTATATTCTAATTACATATTTACAAACAGCATACCTTTTGTAATCTTGTAATCTCTTCTTAACAACGCTGGACAAATTTGGTGATTTTGTAATCTTTTATTCTTCAACTATTCCGTTGTGGTTGCAATTTCATCGTTGTCTAATGCTATGAGCTCCCTCTCAAACTCGTATTGACTGGATTACCTCATTCCATGTCTGACCAGGCCAATGGCTGATATTCGACTGATTTCTTTGACTAACTAAACTCCACGTTTATATCTAAAACTATTATTCTAATTTATAACGTCATCATCTAATGTTTGTCGAATAATCCATTTGTTATCATTCCCACATTCCAAACTGGCCTCTTGATTCCAAATTCCTCTTCCAAGTGAAAACAATTGTCAGAATAAAATTCCATTCTATCAAGTTAACATGCCTGAGTTATTGTTTATAAACATTTCATTCTAAAATAACTATTTTAGGTTAAATTCCATTTAGACTTGCGAAACACAATAATAATAATTGATTAATTACACAATCATAATAATACAAACACTATAATAATAATAATAATAATAATTGACTAATTTATTTTCTGGCATTGTCTAAAACCAACAACAACATAACACTTATAATTTAATTAATTGGAATTCATTACTGAGATGTTGTGTATATGCTCAACAATGCATACATATACATACAGAAACACACGTGTGTGTGTGTGTTTAAGAGAAGTGGTAGAAGGCTATCACAATGCAAAGAATGGAATATTGTTGGTGTTGTGGAAAGAAAACCAAAAACAAGTAATATTAAATAATATATATATATATATATATATATATATATATATATATATATATATATATATATATATATATTAATTTTTTATATCAATAATAAGGCTTATTCATTTATTTATTGCAACTAAAAGATGAGGATAACAGTCTGCAATGAATAACATAATACTTATACATAAAATATATATGAAATACATATTTTATTAAAAAACATTTTTTTATCATTTTCAGGGAGTTGGTTTTATGTGTGCAGTTCTTCTGTTAGGAAATGTCTGGTTTGCCCTGGCTGGTCATCGCAAAGAGCAAGAGATTGAACCATCACTTACCGGCCGCAGTCCTTTAGTAACAGATATCCCCATCGATATCTTATCCTGATGCTCGTATTGTCCATTGTTTCCATTCACCATTTTTACCTACGACTGCTGTTGCTGCTGCTGCCAATGTCATCATCGTCTTCTTCACCCGTCAAAAAACAGGTTTGGCAATATCAGAACATATCAGAAACATAAGTGAAAACTTTAAAATTTTAACAATGTTATGTATATGCTCAACAACGCATAGCTATACATACAGAAACACATGCATACATGTATGTGTATATATATACATATATATATGTGTGTGTGTGTGTTTAAGAGAAGTGGTAGAAGGCTATCACAATGCAAGGAATGGAATATTGTTGGTGTTGTGGAAGTAAACAAAAACAAGTATTATTAAATAATATATATTCTTAATTTTTTATATCAATAAGGCTTACTTGATATATATATATATATATATATATATATATATATATATATATATAATTGAGTTTTTTTTTATGACAACAAGGTCTCAAATCCAGCGAAATTGGTTTAATTAAAAAATAACAGCTGTACAATCAGAACATTGGTAGTTTAATAAGTCTGAATTAAAAAGACAAAATAATCTTCGGATTTACAGCAGAAATCTAATTTAATATTGGACAATTTCACAAAAACCTCCATTTACTTTCTTTTAATACATATGGCAAATCATCTCCATGGCCTGCCATTTTTCAAATATATGAATTATTACTTTCCCGAAGGTGTATGTATGTATGTAATATATATATATATATATATATATATATATATATATATATATATATAATGATGATGAGAATAATGGAAATAGTATTCCGACGATATAGAAAGATAAAAAGGAACAAACCAAGTTATGCTTCCATCATTTCATTCAGAAGAAGTCTTACAATAAAGACGAAATGTTGATGAACACATAACTTGGTTTGTTCCTTTTTTATTTCTCTCACTATCAATATATATATATATATATATATATATATATATATATATATATATATTATTTGTTTTATGCAAGCATTTATATGTTGCTACACATTCATGAGCATGTTTCGGTCAGCTAGTTATAAGTAATTAGAAATCTTTTCATATAGAAGAGTCTGTTATGAAAATTAGAAAATATTTTACAGCACATTTAAATCAGGAGGTTAGTCACCTGATATCTAAATACAAAATATACTAAAATAAGCTTTTTAAGTATATTTTAACATGACTTAAATATGCTGTGAATTTTTTATTCAATTTTCATCACGGACTCTGCTTGAAAAGGTCTCTAGTTACTTGTAACTGGCTGATCAAAACAGGCTCATGAATGTGTAGGGACATATCAATGCTCATGTAAAACAAATAAAAAGTATATCTTTTCCTACTTCAGTATTGAGCACTCTTGTAAGAACCTCATTAAAATTCATTAATTGCTTCACCTCTGGAAAATCTTAAGCTGGAATATATATATATATATATATATGAAAACGTATCTGACAATTACACTACACAGAGGCAACTTTCTGCAGGAAATCATCAGGCTAAATGCATGGATTATTTGTTATTGATTATTTTTATTTATCTAAGTAGTGCTTAGTTTAGCTAAATAAACAATAAAATTCATTATTTCTCTCTCTCTCTCTCTCTCTCTCTCTCTCTCTCTCTCTCTATGGTTAATTTTTTCATTAATTAATGGTGTTTCTATCAAACAAAACTTAATCATTGGCTAATGAAAACATTAACAAGTGATAGGGAAATTGCAATGAATGTGATTGGTTATTTAGCTATATTAAACACGACTTAGATTTAACATAACAATCAATAACAATAATCTGTGCATTTAGTCTGGTGACTCCCTGTGGGGTTGAAATATAGATGACTCTGTATAGCATAATTGCCGTACATATATTTTCATACTACTACTAATAAGCTTTGGTAATGTATTGAGCACTGTGGGAGTAAATTAGCTAAAATATGCAGTCTATTATATCGCCATATATTATATATGTATATACATGAAATATATATAATATGATACTTCAAAAATGTTTTCTATTTGATTAAAAAAAAAGCATTTTAATGCTACTAATTTCTTCTGCCCATTCTGGAAACATATTTTCTTGATAAGCAAAATACGAAAATATTTTTAAAAAGCTTCATCAGCCTATATTTTTATTTGTCACAATCAAGTTAAAGAAAAAAAAAAAACCCCAAAAACTAAGATACAACTGTCAGCATTCCAAAATAATTCATAGAACTTTTTTTTTTTTTCTCAGTCAAAAAGGAGATTTTTTGAAAAAATTCAACTCATCTATAGGTAATGGTTCAAGATAGATACATTATAACAATTAAAAATCTTTTCATTTTTTTTTTTCTTTTCAAAAATGATTAATAAGTTAACTATATAGTGTTTGTATTATTTGGATTCATCGAACTACTGTTCTCATCTTGAGTGTGATTTTCACAACATTTCAGTCAATGTAACCTCCGACCTTCTTCAGCTGTATCTTGTCAAACTCGGGGAATGTTTCTGCCGAACTCAGGAATTTGGACAGAATTTCGATCGGAACCCGAGTTCAACAGAAACATTCCTGAGTTCGACAAGATACACTTGGAGAAGGTCGTAGGTTAGATCGACCGAAACGTTGTGAAAATTACACTCAAGATGAGAACAGTAGTCCGATGAATCCAAATAATATGAATAACCAATCCTCATCTCAAAAATTCAAAAACCTTATATAGTGTTTTTTTTTTTTAAATTTTATTTGGCTTGATTGTGAGGCTTTAAAAATGTACACTGATGAAGCCTTTTCGGAAATATTTTGCTATCCTGTTTCTTAAAAAGATACATATTTTTGAAAAGAACGAAAGCAATTGCTTGTGTTAAAGTGTTTAATCAAATCTGGAACATATATTATTTTTATTTTTTATTTCTTTATGTATTTCTTTTGGAATCCTTTGAGATGAGGCTTCATAATTTGTGCATTCATTCTTTTGTGAATTGTTATCCTCATCTTCATAGTTATTGTTGTTGGATGTGTTGGCCGAAATATGGTAAAGCAACAACAACATAATGAATATGAGGATAACAGTCCGCAAAAGAATGAATATAAAAATCTGGAACATTTTTGAATTATGACACTAGCGGGGGTGCCCAACGTTGCCCGGGTATACATAAAAAAAAAAAAATTTGGTAGGGAGGTAGGCTCGAACCCGGAGCCTTGAGGCGAATAGCCTGCAACTTACCATGATGCTGTGCAGGCAGAGAATTATGGTTTTCTAGGTCAAACATCACGTAGTAGTAGTACAGATAAATTGAAATCACAGTGCAAATTTTGTAACATAAAATTCGCTGAAATAAAAGATAGACGCAACCTCGCTCTGTAAATTGGACATATTATAATCTAGGGAGTATATAAAAAGTTCCAAGAAACAGTGACCCCGCTGAGCGTTCCCCCCCTCCTCCAAAAAGCCTTTGGCGGATATACAAAAAAATGCACAGACACACATTTCCGCTTTTATATTAAAGATTATATTTTGAATTCTAGTGGTATTGTACGCTATTGAGCTACTGCCTAAACTTTTTGTGTGAACTTAAAGAAATTCATATAAACTTACATATATAAATTAAATAAGTTCAAATGTATTGAACTAAAAAAAAAAAAAAAAAATAGATACTTTTTTTAAAATTCTTTTTTTTTTATTTTTTACATAGGAGTCACCACTTATCAAGGCCGGGAGGCCACTCGAGGATAAGTGTTAATGGGTATACATCAGTCAATGGGATTATAGCATAGGAATCGTAAGTAGTGGAAATTTTGTAAATTCAATTATTTAGGGGGAACTGTTCATCAAGAACTTGTTTACGTTGGGCTTGAAGACAATCAAATTTTAGTCAGTTTTTCAAAAGTGCTCAGTGCATAAGTAGAGCTTTTATAATTAAGCTTATATAAGCTTCAGAAACGGCCCTACCCAGATCGATCTGTTTTAATACTTATCGTTAAAGCAATTATTGAATCCCTAATGAGACAATTTGCGTCGAAACGTAGATTGATCTGCCTAGGACCTTTTTCAGATGTTTATATAATTTTACTTATTTAAACATTGTTCAGATGAAAATAAAAACTTATAACAAACTCTGTATTGGTCTGTTAAGCCGCTTTCATTTTGTATATTTTAACTAATTTATTTCAACAGTGCTCAATATGTAAACACAGCTTATGAAAATATATGTATGTCACTTCTGCTACATAGAGACATTTATCTGGAACATTTTTGAATCATGACACTAGCGGGGGTGCCCAACGTTGCCCGGGTGTATATATATATAAAAAAAAAAAAAATTTGGTAGGGAGGTAGGCTCGAACCCGGCGCATGGAGACAGACTAAATGCACAGGTTATTATTATTGATTGCTTTTATGCATTTAAGTAGTGTTTAGATTCGTTTCTATTTCCCTCTATCATGTTAATGTTTTCATTAGTCAATGGCTAAGCGCTTTGTTTGAAAGAAAGTACGCCATTGAATAATGAAAAAAAAAATTAACCAGAGAAAGAAATAATGAATTTGATTGTTTATTTAGCTAAACTAAGCACTAGCTCAGTTCCCGAGTTCAACAAGATACACCTGAAGAAAGTTGGAGGTTACATCGACCAAAATGTTTTGAAAATATCACTCAAGATGAGAATAGTAGTCTAATGAATCGAAATAATACAAACACTATAGTTAACTTATTTATCTTTTTTTTGAAAAGAAAAAGAAAGTGAAAAGATTTTTTAATTGTTATAATGTATCTATTTTGAATGGTTACTAATAAATAAAACAATCAATAGCAAATGATCCATACATTTAGCCTGATAATTTCCTGTGGAAAGCTGCCTCTGTGTAGTGTAATTGTCACATGTTTTCATAGTTTCTGTTGATAAATGCTGAAATATTTGTGTTACATTTAAAATTTCAAGTGATGTTGTTTTTATCATCAAGTCATATGCAGGATCATAAACACAATTTTTTTTATGCGCTTAAATAAAAAAAAAAAAAAATGATGAAATCGGAATCTGTGTACAAGATTTGAAATTTTAATATTTACAGCAGAGTTTAACAGGACAGAAGAATATGCTATGGCATTTCATCTGTGTACGTATGTTATCATTTTTCACATATATTAAAAGCAAAAAAGGTCCTCTAATCATAAAACAATTCTCAGAAATAATTTTTTTCTATGATTTTATAGGATCACTCCTGTCCGGAGTCGGGCGTTTCTTTCTTTCTTTTTTTTTCTTTCTTTTTTTTTTTTTTTTTTAAAAAATAAGGACTCTTTTAACTCCACCACTTCCATATGTCCCAGTGTCAAGCTCTCCTCACTCACCCAGGAAAAAAAAATTCCTTAATGGCTCATAATAAATTAGACAAAAACGGTTTGATAAAGATAATGATTTTATATAAAAAAAAAAACACTTAAAAAAAAAAAAAATTTACAAAAGAATATTATTAATAAATAAGCCTGTATTTTGAAATATGATGCCCAAACAATTAAAAAAAAAAAAAATTAAATGACGGTTACCTCCCTTTGTTTAAAAGCTCTATTTAAAACTTTTAAAAAATGCTAATGACCTCCCTTTATCTATTGAATAGATAGCTTGACAACTTTTTTAAATGTTCATTACCTCCCTTTGTTTACTAAATTATAACTTAATTTTAAATATCAATTCTCTTACGTTACTACGCAGATAGATTAAAAATGATAAATATCCGCATTCTTTTGCTTACTAGATAGATGAATTAAAGGCTATTTTTTAAAAATGTTAATTACCTCACTTAGTTTACTGTATGGATTAACAACTTATTTTAAAATATAAATTGGAGCAACATCATTATATTACGCTTATTAAAAAAGAGATAAGATGACAGGGGAAATAATTGTTCTGTTGCTTACATCACCTGATGAACGTAATTCAAAATGGCGGACAAATTTTTATTCCCCCATGTAAACTTTCTTGAAACCTGTTTTTCATTAATAATTATTTTTCTATCTTATCGTTTTCCATAAATTTTTGGATATGTTACTATTTGCGACATGACAATTGAGTAGGAACTATTTGTTTTACTTGAAATTCAATATTTCGATTTTGAATTTTGTTTGTTCAATATAGAAGTACAAAAAATCCCTTTTATTCTACAGTAAATCTTACTTGATTAGTCAAAACCGTTACACAGTGATCTAATGTGTGTGATCGTGTTTCATTATATATTTCAAAGAAAAAAAACCCTCTTTATCAAATGATAGGTGTTTCAGATCCCTAGAAAGGATGTTTTATATTAATACTAGTTTTTAAAATATTGATTATCTCCCTTAGTTTACTGTTAAAACAAATCTGTTAAAACTTTTGTTTTCTAAATATTTGTAACCTTCCAATTTTTTTTTAATGGATTTTTTCTTTTTATTTAACATAACAGCCCTTCGTAGTCAGATTTTAATGTTATTTTATGCAGATTTGTTAGCGTGATCTTTGTCTATACTATACGATAATCTATACTTGTTAAGTCAATCACCACTGATGTAGGATCTACAATATATAACTACATATATTTACTTATATATCGCGTAAATTATGTATATATTTATAAATTAGTATGTGCAGGATTAACTCCTAAACTAATTAACTGATCATTATAAATTTTGGAACACAACTACTAGGCGTAAGGAGTTGTAATGTGTGCTATATATACTTTAAGTTAGATTAATGTAAAGGGATTAAAGTGAGGATGCAGATGGATCTGCTCCAATTCTGTACTTCAGCTTTCTGTTCTCAGTCAGTGTAATATCAGACTGATGTAATTTTTCTTTTTCTTTCAATCCAGAGTCCTTTTGTAAGGAGAATTGGATTTTGTCCACATTAAAAATCGACCTCATGTCTAACTCGGTTGCCGTGGCAAAAAAAGTAAATAGGAACTGTTTATTATACCCTACATTTATCTCCCTTACCAAGAGATATTTTTAAGCATGATTGATCTTGCTGAAAGAGTTTGAGCGAGGCCACAGAGAGGAAGAAAAAGGCCTGTTAACTGAAAAATATCTGCAGGCAATGTAGATAAGATTTGTCTGACTGCCAGTACTATACGAGGGCCTTTTGAAAAAGAGCATTAGACATTTTTAAAAAGAAAAGAAAAGAACGCAGTTCAATTAATACAGAAACTGAACTTTATTCAATATAAAATATAAATATTATCTCTGTAAAATTACATAATTTTAAAGCAATATAAATCTAATACTGATAAAACTGAATTATGAATTTAGGGAACAAACAATTAAAAAAAACATTAAACATAAACGATAAATAATTTTAACAATGAAAACAGGATAAAATACAAAAAATTGAAATCAAACAAACAATTTAAATACAAACAAAGAATAAAAGTTACTAGTGCAGAAATATTTTTTAAATTTAATTTAGAGAAAAATCACATGGGTTGAATGTTATCTTTCGGAACTTTAGAGATGAGGATTGATAATTTGTATTCGGACTAATGTTCTCATCTTGCGTGTTTATTTCACGTTTCGGATGATTTAACTTCCGACCTTTATCAGGTGTATTTTGTCAAACTCGGAAATCTGTTTCTGATGAAGGTTGGAGGTTACATCAGCGAGAGATAAGCATACAAGGCGAGTACAATAGTCATAATACTACAAATAATACAATTTAGTTGAATGTTTGAAATTTTCTTTTTCTTATTAATTTTTATTAAAACTATCATTTTTCTTAATACGAAACTTGTTTAAAAGAGAATTTGAAGAACTTAATTTTTTCTATTTTTTCAATACTATGACCATCATCACATGATCAACATGAAAAATTACTTGTTTCCTGGAATTTTAAACGTTATTTTCGTTTTCTAGCACCTCCGAAAATCTGTGATAGTGGTAATTTTCAAGGATATTTTAGGATGGAAAAATACTGCCAGAAAGAAGACCCCCCCCCACACACACACAAAAGGGGGCCATGGTGTGATCCCCCACTTTTTAAAACCAAGATTTCTTCATTTTCTTTAATTTGGGATTTTTGACTGATTAGCAAGGCTCTTCATGACCATAAGGAGATCGCCATTTTTTTTTATTCCAATATACTTGACACAACTTTTGTTTTGAAGTAAAGAAAGACGTAAGTTATAACACAGTTGGAATATTAGTAACTTATCTATGTCTTTGGTAACATTTATCTTCGGCACAGGATCACAGTGTAGTATCTGTTTTGATGCTACACTTCATTTTTTTCTGATCTCAATCAGTGGAGGAGAAATCCTTCATGACTGAGACAATTTTTATTTTTATTTTTGTTCCTTTCCAAAGTGCCCCATTTTTGGGAAGCTAGATTTTCCCACATTAAAAAACCGACCTTGTGCCTAATTCGGCCCTCATGGGGAGGAAAGTAAATAGGAACATTAATTTTTTTATATTTGTTGCTATTTTAACTAAAATTTAATGTACCCTTTCTTTTTTTTTTAGTTCATAGTGACCATTTAATTAAAAATTATTTTCTTTTAACTTTCTTCAAAAGAACAGAGTATTTCTTTGACAATTATATTTTTTTTAGTAACATAAATTATTTAACGCTTAAATGTTGTAACACACAAACAAACAAAATTTTAACACCTTTAAATATATTTCAACGTCCCCGGCTAAAACATTCTTACCGATGACCATGTGTTCCATTTTCTCATTTTTATAACATGACTTCTCTTCCAAAAAATAAATGTAACTTTAAAATATTTGGACATGCTGAATGAAAGGTTTTATTTATTATTAAGAGAACACTTTGAATAACATTCAAATTATTTGTTTATAATTCTAAAAAGAAACAACTAAGTTGAAAGTATAACATTCACAGCTAACTTTAATCACGTCTGCGTGTTACATATTTGGATTTTCAACACTACTTCTCTTTTGAAAAATATATAACTTTAAAATATTTGGGCACGCTCAATGAAAGGTTTTATTTATTGTTAAGAGAACACTTTGAAAAACATTCTCATGTAAAAATTATTTGTTTATAATTTTAAAAACTAAAACAAAATTAAATTAATTTTCAACCTTCCTAATAGACATTTTAGCTAAAATAAACCGTTAAAAATATCACCATAATATTTGCTGTATTATCAATAAATAGTATCGTTTCTTTAATTTATATTAACAATGTTATTAAACGTTATAAAAGTACTTGAATACAGTTCTAATTAAATACGTGTTTAATTAATAAAAATAACATTACTTACTTTACTATATTTGGTTGGAATAAAATTTTCCCTTCTAATGGCACGTATCTTAATAGAGACTTGCTCCTTCTCTTCAAGAATAAACCATGTTGGACAGCAAATGGAAACTGTAGATGAAGCGGCTACTGATAGACACTTTTACCTAGATCTCACTCTGGTAATGACGTCACGCTCTCAGATTCACTAGCCTCTTTCTCTCTTGGTAGCCATGGTTTGAGGCAGAATTATCTGCCCCTTTGTAAATTGGAGAATCATGAGAGAATATCAACAGATTATTAATCCATTCTACTTCATAGTAATTCAGTTGTAAAATTGTTAAATAAATCATTCTATATTGTTGATCTCCATAGAATCGTTTTCATCCATTTTTTTTTCTTCAAACCTGTCTCCCCATCCAACAAAGGTCAACGAAATATTCTTTAAATAATAAAACAAATATATCTCTCATGGTTACAATTTATTGAAAATTGTAACAATTTATATATTTTTAAAACAATAAACATCCTCTTTTTGCTGACCAAATAAAATAATTGTTAGCTAAATACTTTCTTTTAAATAAATAAAATGAGAGTTTTTAACAGTTTTGTTCAATTTATTTGTTGTTGCGATTTAAATCCGTTCCAGTTGCTTCATTCTTCATTCAATAATTACCGCATAAATAACCTTTTTAAATAAGTAAATCTTAGTCAATCAGGCAATTACACCATTTAGGAAAAAGGGTGACAGGTGGTAATGTACATACGAATATGAAATTGCTTTTGCATATCATTATATAAATTGCTAATTACAAGTGAAATTGGTCTGCATCTCATCTAAAATGATAGCCATTTAAAGTTTTCTGTTTTTTTTTCCCCAAAATTGAGAACATTTGAAAAAAAACAAGAAAAAAAATTATTTGTCTCATGTATTTGCATTTTTGAGATGAAGATTGATAATTTGTGTTATTTTGGCTGCGAGTCAGTATTCAAGCACGTCTGATTGAACATGACAGAATTATTTTTTGTTCTGATTTTTTTTTAATATCTTTTCCATGCGCCGAATCTCATTTAACACCGCGAAAAATATACTAGCAGTATTTAATAACTAACAAGAAACTAAATAAATAAACTATAAAATAAAAATAAATCGCCCCTAACCATCGTGCACCCACCTTTTATAACCAACTAGCGGGGGTACCCGGCGATGCCTGGGTGTTTTGAGGTAAATGAAAACACCGGGGGGGGGGGGTTAAATTATAAAAAAAAAAGTTTTGGTACATGTGTATGAGGATCGAACCCGAATCCTTGAGGCAAAGTTGGAAATTAAAGTGTGAAAAAAAAAAAAAAAAATGTGCGGCGTTAACCATTGGGCCACTGCGACATACAATGGAGACATGTTTGAATTTATTTATTTAACTATTAAAAACAGGTGTCCGCATTAAAAGTTAACTCTGATGCTTCGATTTGACCTAATTAAGAAGGTCAAATAGAAGTCACACAGTTAACTTTTGCTGCGAGAGAGCATTTAGGTTTGTTTACCCATTTCCCCAACAGATGTTGGGGAGGGGGAAACCAGCTCCCAATTGTCCAGATTGAGTAGCAATTGTCTGATATACAACATTGATCAAAGCTGATTGCTTCTGGACGTTTCCCGGCGCGATGCTGTTAGCTTTGAATTAGTGTCGCTTTTTATACGAAAAAGCCCAATCAACATGCAAGAAGCCACAATAGCAATAATTTTGTAAAAGTCGATGTAAATAAATCTATACGCTACACGCGTAGCAGTGTCAGAAATTTCGTGAAAATAGTGAATAATTCCACCCCATCTTTCCAAGCTTATAACTCCTCGAAAAATGTAATTCAAGCCCTAATTTTTTTTTCAATTAAAGGAGCAAGAACCAAGGTTTCATTAAAAAAAAAAAAAAAGACAAAAAAAAAACAATGTGTTCTTATAAAATAAGGTTTTAAACTTCGGACTTTACAGGTAAATTTCTAAAAAAGGGATTTTTTTTTGTTTTAAATTTGAATATATTATTTATTGACCTTTTCTCTTCAATTTGTGATATATAAAACTCCACGACATAAATTAATTATTTACTTTTTAAGAGAAAGTTGAAAATGGGTGACACTTGGGGGGGGCGTGAATTTAAAAAAAAACGTTTGTCTAAAATATTATATTCGGTTTATTGGAAAGAACATAAAATTTCACATTGACCCTGAAAATATCGTAAAAATAGAATCAATAGAAAAATTTTGATAGATTTTTAAAGTTTAAAAATTGAAAAGTTTAAAAATTGAAAAAAGTTCGGAAAATTCATTACTGTTTAAAAAAAAAAAAATATTTTTATTACTTTTAAAACAACTGTAATAGTTTATTTTGGAAGTATAATCAATAAAGAAAATAAATAACCCACTTTTAACAGAGAAATTACGAGATTTTTATATTGTATTTGCAGTTTCGTGTTAGGGGTGTCAAAAATTCCTACAAAAATTCTGATACTGCTACTACACGCATTCTCAAATCCTAGATATTATTATCTAGGGGCTATATAAACACTTCTAAGCGATCGTAACCCTTCCGGGAGCGTGTGCGAGAAAAGCCTTTGCGAGACATACACGAAATGGTCACACACATTTTGCCTTTTATATATATATAGAATATAATAATAAAAATATATATATATATAAATACACCAACCCTCAAAGGAAATAGAAAGCGCTTGAGAAGAATATGGCTGAACAACAACTTTTGGGTGCCATTTTATACAACATGCCAGCTGAAATAAAAAAGACCACTTGGCGAATGGAAACGATATCCAGAAAAATCGGGAAAAAGAATAACTCTCTCGTGTTCATTCAGACGTGCTTGAATTCATGTTATTTGGATAACTGTACTCATCTTGAGTGCTATTTCAGGGTTTGCACAGATTTGAAAACGCCTTGAATTTTAAGCTTCATCTTAAAAAGACTTTATTTTTTTTATTACCTTGAAAAGGTCTTGGAAGTATGGAATTTCTTGAAAAGAAAATTGTATTCTTTATATTCAGTAAAAAAATCTGTGTCGGAATATTAAAATAAAATCGAAATAAATGCTATTATAATATTTTTAAGATATTAATGAAAATACTATTAAACTATTTTTTAAATATAAAAAATAAAATCAAAATAAATACATTCTTCTGAAATTGCATCATATTATTTCAGGTAGTTTCGGTACAAGAGTTATGTCCCTTTATCACCCAATGTTATCCATATACATTACAGATGTAGCTGAAGTGAAAATTGAAATTAATACTATTAAAATATTTTTAAATGTTAATTAAAATATTTGTTTTTTTGGTTTATTATATCATTCTTTGTGTATCAAATTTTGTTTTGATGATTTGAATTTTGTCTGGAGAAGGCCTTGAAAATGTCTAAAAAAAAAAAAAAAAAAAAAAAAAAAAAGCCGTGAAAATTCCTTGAAAATGGACATTGAAAATCTGTATGAACCCTGTATTTGCACAATGTTTCATCTGTGACGTAACAGATAAAGTACTAGGTAAATTCAGTTATAAGTGACACTCTTTTGGAGGTTGAAGGTTTGGTCTTTAGTCCAGGGTGATACTAAGAATACAATTATTAATTGCTTAAGCCTTCTACTCGGCCATGTCTGGATGACAACATGCTATTCTCCATCCCTGAATTAAATGAAGGATTTTGTTCAAAATTCTGTGCAGATTCTCGAGTTTAACAGAAAGATTTCAAAGTTTGACAAGAGACACCTGAAGAAAATCAGAGATTACAACAGCTGAAACATTGTGACTAATACTCTGGATGAGAACAGTATATATTATTTGGATTCTTCAGATTACTGTTCACATCTTGAGTTTGTCATTCTCACAATGTTTCAGCCGATGTAATCTCTGATTTTCTTCAGGTGTATCTTACCAAACTATTGAACTCAGGAATCTGCATGGAGTTTTGAATGTGAGCTCAGCAAAAAGTTTCCAGGGTTCGACTAGGTACACCTGGAAAAGATTGGAAGTTACATTGACCAAAATGTTGTTCAAATAACACTGAAGATGAGAACAGTAGTCCGAAGAATCCAAAAAATGTGAATTATCAGTCCTCATCTAAAAAATTAAAAAACATTAGAATGGTAGTTTGAAGAATCCATTCCTCATAGTTTTTTTGGGTTTTTTTTTCATGGAAATCACTTGAGACAATGTGTGAAGCCACTTGATTTAAGGAGCTAACAAGAACAAAAGATGATTATCGCAAAGACAAGAGATGCCTATTGACCTTAGTATTGAAAAGACCAAGGCTGTAGGTAGGAGGAAAACAGTGAGCAGAAAGAGAGTTCCACAACCATGCACTTCTTGAAAAGAAGCTACTGGAATAGGAAGTTAACAACGAGGTATCAAAACAGCGAATTAATGAAGACCACAAACCAAAAAGTCAAACGAGCTGGAAGCAGGAAATAGATCAGACAATTCCGAAGAATGTATGCCATAATAGTATTTATAAAAAAAGACTGAGACTAGCAACATCACCTCTATGAGAGAGAGAAGTTGCAGCGAAAAAGAAAGTGTAGGGCCAATCAAATTACAGATACATTTCTGCACTTTACTGAGATCAACCAGCTTAAATATAACAACAGTACTCCATACATGATCTGCATTGAAGGCCTCTGTGATGTTGTTGGGCTTGCTGTTCACTTTCTTTCTCTGCAAACGTTCCATGTAAAACAGTTGGGAGGATCCCAGTCTGAAAATGAGGGTTGAAGGGATAAGTCGGACAACCAGTGGTAAGGCACGATGCTGAAGAGCAGCAGAAATAAAGTCCTGTCGAGAAAGACGTAAGACTTCCCATTAGTTGCTAAGGCGTACTATTTTCTCATCACACCTTTGAAAAACTCGCTATGCTGTGACAGCGGCATCTCACTGTTGCCAATAACAAAAAAATGACGGATTTTATCTGTGCCATACTTTATTTTAACTTTAAAATTTCATTTTTATGAGTTTTTTTTTTTTTATAAATCCTCAGAGAAACTTGATTTTTTTCTTTTGAACCAACCACCTGATTTCCATAAAGTTGACTAGAGCTTGCTCAGTAGCTGTCAGAAATAACCGGAAAAATTTGGCCGAGAGTTCGTCAATTTTTAACCAACCTCGTAATTTCCACGAAATTGGCTTTAGCTTGCTCAGTAGCTGACAGAAATAACCGGAAAAGTTTGGCTGAGCATTCCTCAATTTTTAACAAACGAGCTGTCTGTTTTTAGCTAATACGGATCTATGGAGGCTACTTTTTTTACAAATTGAAAGAAATAAAAAATTAATTTCAATCCCGCAAGTTAGGATTAGATACATGTTTGTAATTTTATTTATTGTATATCCGTGTTTTTCCTGTTGATCATTATAATTTTTTGTAGCAGTTTAACGTTTTGTGATCAGCCACTTCTGGTTATTCCCATCAGCATCCAAGCACACCCGAAAAACTTCATAGAAACTGCGGGTCGGTAAATATAGAAGTACCCTTTTTTCGTGTTTGTTTTATGGGGTTTTGTATATGGAGTCTAAAAAAAAAAAAAAAAAATTCATTTTTGTGAGTAAAGATTTTTGTTTTTGATTCGAGAAATATTTTTTCTTCAAGGAACCAAATTGTTTTGATTTCGTTTATATATATATATATATATATATATATATATATATATATATATATAACATTTTTTTTTATTATTTAAAAAATTGTTTTTTTTTAATTTCCTAATTTCACTAATTGCATTTAAAAAAAAAATCTTTATTTTGTGATTTCATTAATTAAAAAAATATTTAAAGTAATGATAAGTTTTTGGATAAAATAATATAACTTTCGATTAAGGTATGATATGCTTTCATAATAAATTAGGTATCAAAATGCTTCTGCAAACCACAGGAGATCAAGTGACAGGCTGGAAGACTTTGTATTACAATCAAGAGTCTTGAACTGAAGCTTCTGATTGTTATTAGATCATACATGTTTCCAATCTGTGTCGTTAATCACTAAGCCACCCTCATCTTCAAGTTTCTAATCATACACAGTAAAATTTAGCTTCTACACTGATAACAGACAAAAAGGTAAATGCTATAATTTCCAACAAAATTTGGTCATAAGTCAGTGAGCTAAGTGGGATGTGACGGTGGTCAAGTGTTTAACGACACAGACTGATGACCTGGGTGTTCCAAGTTTGAATCTAGTCCATTCCACAAAAAAACAAAAAAAACAAACACTTTCAGTTAGGATGTTGGCATCTTTCATGTGAATCCTGATTTATTTCTAGTAAGAATTTTGACTAGAAAAATATCGGGGAAACCAATGCCAACAATAGAATCTTTGGATTCATATGGTATGATGATGATAATGGTAGCTAAGTAAACTACCAAAATAAATTTGGTACGGTTGTTTATATTTTACAAACATCTATGTTTCCAGAGTAAAAGTTAAATGGATAGTCCTTAATCCGTGGAGTTTCAAAGAAATACTTTCCTTCTCATCAGAGGGTAGGAATTTACTTGTACAAATGGAAATTCTTTTAACTTTCTTGAAGTTTTACATTTGGATTTTACCGTCACTGGATTTTTTATCTTCCACCAGACTATCCATTCGTGTGTAATCACCTTTTTCTTTACCATATTCCCTCTGCTTCGCTTTTTTTGTTATCAAGTAAGATCTTTGACTTGTTTCATCAAATACTTCTGCATGCAAAATCCGATCCCGCATTTTGCTAATTCCTACCCTCTGAGGAGAAGGAAAGTATTTCTTCGAAACTCCGCGGATTAAGGACTATCCATTTATCTAGTGTTTCCTTTTCAAATTAAATGTTTTTAACTCATTTCAAAGTGTTTTTTAACATATTTTATTAACTGTTTGCTTATATATATATATATATATATATATATATATATATATATATATATATATATATATATATATGCTAGCAGGCCATCCGGCGTTGCTCGGTTGTAAAATACATTTAAATATGATATTTTAATTTGTGCAGATTTCATATTTATTATTATAGAACAAATTTTCTATTGATTATTATATTGTACCCAATATATTAATGCTTTCTGAGGATTTAAAAAAAGTGACTTGTACTCAATATATATACAGTAATGAGTTCAAAAGTAAAAATAAAAAAATGACTTGAGTGTCAACAGCTAGAACTGAAACCAGAACATTCAGCGTTCCAACCTTAGTCAATATTAAGCGCTTCAGCCTTCAATGTTACTGTCTGAGCTGTCACCATATGGATAGAAGAGGTTAAAAATTAAGCGACAAGCTAAAAATGTATATGTACGCATGCTCAGAAGTTAGTCAGTCCAAGGCCAACTGTTTTATTTTTTTTCTAATTGTGACACCTTAGCAGCTATTTTTACAGGCTAAAAAAACCAAATCGAAAATTTTCCTGGGGTCCAAATACCCTATATATCAATTTTCGCTGGAAAACCTACAATTACAAAAAAGAATTCAAGTATATAATAGTGAAACACAAACTTAAATTGTAAAATAGAAAATGAGGATCATCAGCTGTTTACCATGTATATCTTTCGGAGATTTAAAAATACTGTAGATATTAAGTACATGACTCCAGTGGCACTAATCAAAATACTATTTCCACAATAAATGAACATCAACACAGTTGAAATCATAGCGAGGGTAAAACTCAAAGCCTAAGAGAAACAGAATAAATGCTGCAGTTGCTGCACTGCAGGAAGCAAATCAACCTGAAGAAGGAGGAGGAGGAGAAGAAGAAGGAGGAGGAATCTACGAATTGGCTATATTCTCATTAAGGTGCGTTTGTTTATAGTAGTGCAAAAACAGTCGTTTGTGAGTACAGTTGGCTTAGAAAGAACCAGGGAGTACATACGGAATAAATTAAACGGGCCCTTTTTGGTGGAGATAAAGCAAGTTGTGGCTATTTCCATTGCTCGCTCCAGGTTGTGGATCATCTTGTCCATCACAGAATACTTGTTTAATCAGATGGAGTATGCAAGGAGTCAACAAAACAAAATATTCCTTGATCTATCAGTCATTATTTTGAAAACGATGTTCATTTCACCAAGGGACATAACTCCTTTTTACTATTCCCCAATTACATCCCTTGTTGGTTGAAAAAATGTAAATTCTGGCTTTGTGAAAGCATTTAACCGATAAACCCTTAAAATACTGGTTTCATAGCACTGAAATTAACAGGAAGTAGTAATCCTACACTAAGGATGGTTGGTAAAATCCATTGAGTGCGTACGGTGGTTATATGAGAAAATAAAGCTGTGTATGCGTTAATGTTTCTTTTCTGTGTCTTATGTTACAAAAATATCCACCAAGAAAATAAAACATAACAAAATAATCCGAAAAGCGCAAAGTTCAAGCAAAAAAAAAAAAAAAAGAAAAAAAAAGGCAATTGTCAATTTGGTCTCATTTCGTTTTCCGATACGCTCGATCTGACTTTTTGATCACCCGTCTGGTCGGCCATATTAGATATTCATCGTTAGTTATTTAGACGAGACATACACATTTAAATCATGATTTTCTCTAGATCAGATGGGTGCAGCAAATAAACTTTTAACTCGAAATGACCCCTAATGTACTAATGTATAACATGACACAGAAAAGAAACATTTATAATGCGTACACACACAGCTTTATTTTCTCATATAACCACCGTACGCACTCAATGGATTTTACCGGATGGTTTATAACGAGTAAAATCTGTGGAGCGATGAATAACTTATACAGAAATATGTTGGCAAGTTGTGATGCAAACTGTTCATTTCTATTACTTTTGCGCATGCGCAAATTCGCTCATAGCTTGAAATAGTTTAATTATAAATGTTTCTTATCTATCGATCTATCTATCTATCTATCTATCTATCTATCTATCTATCTATCTATCTATCCAATCTATCTATCTATCTATCGATCTATCTATCTATCTATCTATCTATCTATCGATCTATCTATCGATCTATCTATCTATCTATCTATCTATCGATCTACCTATCTATCTATCCATCTATCCATCTATCTATCGATCTATCGATCTACCTATCTATCTATCTATCTATCCATCTATTCATCTATCTATCTATCTATCTATCTATCCATCTATCTATCTATCTATCTATTCATCTATCTATCGATCTATCTATCTATCCATCTATCTATCTATCTATCTATTCATCTATCTATCGATCTATCCATCTATCCATCTATCTATCTATCTATCTATCTATCTATCTATCTATCGATAGTTCAAATGTTAGAGAATGTGGCTGTAGTGCTAAATGTTTTGGTTTCGGTTCTACCTATTGGCACCTAATTAATTTTTTTTTAAAAACTTTTGAAATCAGAACTATATATTAGGTACAATAGAATATTCAATAGATAATTGGCTCTGTATTGCTAAATACAAAATCTGCACAACTTAAAATATATTTAAGCGTTTTTTTTATGACTGAGTAAGGCTATGCGTCTCCTGCTAGTCGTAAATAAACTAATTTGCTGGTGAATATTTGAATTATTTCTCCTTAGGGGTCCGATTTCAGGAGCAGATTTTTGAGGATAACAGATTTTAGGGAGACGTTTTTAGTGAAAACTGTTTTTTTTAGGTTTAAACTTAAATGTGAAAGAGTATATTATACGAGACTAGCCTGGGTGCCTGGCGTTGCCCGGGTGTTTGTAGGTGTGTGTTGAGCAAAAAAAAAAAAAAAAAAAAAGTTGTAGTAGGCAGACAGGCTCGAACCTGTGACGTGAAGGCAGAAAAAAAGTAGAGGTGTGTGTAACAGTGTTGGTTGAGTGAAAAAAAAAAAGAAGGAAAACTGTGAGCAAAAAAAAAAAAAAGGAAAACTGTGAGCGAAAAAAAAAGAAGGAAAACTGTGAGTGAAAAAAAAAAAAAAAGGAAAACTGTGAGTGAAAAAAAAAAAGGAAAACTGTGAGTGAAAAAAAAAAGAAGGAAAACTGTGAGTGAAAAAAAAAAAAGAAGGAAAACTGTGAGCGAAAAAAAAAAAAAAGGAAAACTGTGAGTGAAAAAAAAAAAAAAAAAGTAGTAGGCAGGCAGGCTTGAATCCGTACCGTGAAGGAGGAAAAGAATGTGAAAAAAAAAAAAAAACCTGATGTCTTTGTTGTTGCGTCCATTGCCAAACCGGAAGTGGCAAAGATTTAAATTAAGGCTAGTCAATCGAAAAGAGGGGATGACTTTAAAAAATATTGGCATAAAAAGCGACCCCTCCCTGTAGATAAGTGCCCAGTTGAGGGTGAAGGAATTAATGTTTTCAGCCAATTTTTCGATATTTGTCGCCCAAAGGGTCGAGCTTCAAAACGATACTAATCTCGTGAAAATCTCTCGAAAGTTTTAGGCAGACATACAAACATACATACATTTAAACAGATAGGTGAGATTTATATTATAGATGTGCAGACGATAATGAGAAAAGAATTGTGTGAATGTTTGTTCGTTAATGTCTGTGTGCATAGGCGTATGACTGCGAATTCAATTAGCAGCCCCAAGGCTAACAGAAGGGTAAGGGGGGGTGCTAAGATAATGTAGATCTTAGCTCTGTCATAGATTCTTTTCAGATCACCAAAGTTAAGCAAATCTGAGCTGAGCCAGCACCAGATGGGTGACCATTTGGAATTACCAAGGCATAGTATGTAGGTGGAAGGTCAGGCCAGTCCTCCTGTTTTCCAATATGTGTGCTGCTGACATGTGCACATATTAACAGCCATATAAAAAGATGAAGAACTCCATCATCTCAACTGCAGTCAGAAATTGATGATTATTTTATTGAAGAAAAAAAAATCTAGTCTTATATGGATCCAAAAGGGCCATTCTGAATAAATTCATAAAATTATCTGATTGGTCCAAAATATTGTTATTTGTTTTTACTAATTCAAATGAATGCCTGCATGAATATGACTGCACAGAAACGAGTTTAAGCATTTACATTTAAAAAGATTAATGCGTTGTGTGCATGCGTGTGTTATTATCTGCGTGCATATGCTTATGACTGTATATGTGAGTTAAGATAGCAAACTCAAGCCCCACAGATGGGCGAAGACGGGCTGTAGCAACGGTTTAGATTTTAGCTCAACTGGTTTTAAAAGAAAAAAATCTGGTCTTATATGGGGACCGAGGTTGATCTAAAAGGGTTATTCTGAATAAATTGAAAATCCTCTGATTGGTCCAAAATCCTTTTCTTTTTTTTTTTTTAATCAATTAATTTGGGTGAATTCATGCACCAATCCAGTTGGGAAATGAAGTGTAAACTACTAGCACCAAATACTTCAATAGTCATGAACTGTTTGAATCAATAACTAACAAATATTATTTTCTTAATTTCATGCTACGCTTTTTGAGATCACGATTTATTGCTGCTAATTATTTATAGCAAGATTTTGCCATTTTATTCCTTTAGTTGAGGAGTACAACCTGTTAAGGAAATTTCACGTGGCGAGGTTTATTACCGCATTTGTGTCTGATCGATTGTGGGATCGATTGGAACACAGTATTATTACTGAAGAGCAGTTGTCTGTGTATGTGTGTGTGTATATATATATCCAGCTAAAAATCAAGAACTATAAAACAACCACCCACAAAATTGGTATATTCTTGATTGGTAGGATAAATAATATAAAAATTAAAAAAAAAAAAGTATTCGTTCTTTGGGAGTCAACTGAGCAGGTTTTGTCTCAGTACATTTTTTTCAACCATTTGTAATGTTATCTATTATATAAAGGCGAGGTGAATTATTTTCATTATTATTTTTTTTAGAGAGGAAATGAGCAGGGGTAAAAGAGGGGTGGAGGAGAGAGATGTTGAAAGACAGGTAAAGAGAGAGAGGGAGAGAGAGAGATAGAAGTTTTGATATAAAGATGTTATACACACTTTTTTTTTTTTACCTTTTTTATTCTATTTCGTTTTTTTTTTTTTTTTTTATGGCTCTGGGTGTCACTGGGTACCCTGATTTTGTTATTTTTATTTTTTATTTATTCTTTATATTATGTTCCTTGAAGATCTTTTTTTTTTTTCTTTTTTGGTTGTGTTTTTCAAATCATTGTAAATCTTTAAAAAAAAAAAAATTTTTTATTAAAAAAAAAAATACCCATTTTCTAAAAAAAAAAAAAAAAAAAAAAAAAAAAAGGAAAAGATAATTGTTCGCAAAACAAAAATACGTATGAGTAAATTTTGACATCGTTTTTCTTTTTCAAAAGTCCGGAACAATTCTTCATTTTTTTTGTTTTTTATTTATTTATTTATTTAATTATATAAAAAATAAAAAAAATAAAAAAGGATACAACACAGCTCATCTTTGTCATACTGAAAACAATTGTAAAATAAATTACTCCGGATCACATTTTTCTGTTACATGTTTGTTTACTTCAATAAATTATAATAAAAAAAAAATATACAAAGTTTTCTTCATTTCTTTGTTTGATTATATGATTTTTCTTTTTCATGCATGCCAATTCATCATCTTTTCTCTGTCACAATTTATTATTCTACTAGCAAAGGGGCATCGTAAAATACACTTAATAATATGCAGATTTTGTATTTATTATTACAGAGCCAATTCTCTATTGAATATATATATATATATCTTTCAGAATGTGAGAGAATATATAATTATTTCCACAGCCAGACAATGTCGCAGCTCACAAGAACCGTGGCAGTCAACAAACCGGAAGTTCAAGATTCGAGTTTTGCCCTCATTTGGGCTTATCAGTTAGACACATCCGAACTCAGAATTTGAAACCCGAGTCCAGATGTGTCTTACTGATGAGCTCAAATAAGAGTGAAACTCGAGTCTTGGACTTCCGGTTTATTAGCTGTCATGGCTCTTTTGAGCTGCGTTGTTGTCTGCCTGTGGAAATAATTATATATAGTGGATTCTTTAATAGAAGATGCATGATTTTCAGCAGCTCCTAATCTCTGTGACACCACATGCATAATCACATTAATATATATAAATATATAGAATATTAGCATAAGTATTAATAAGATCCACTTTGAGAAGCATGCGGACAAACGAAATTTGAAATGTGTGATTAGAAGAACGGTAAGGTGCGAAGTTGTATCTTTAAATAAACAGATATTTATTTATTTAAAGTTATTTTAATTTAATAATTGTTTGTCAAATCACTGCATGAGTTTATTGCTAGAAAATAAAATTTTGTGTAACAAGTTATTGAAAATAGCAATTCATTTGATAACTTTACCTAATGTTTACATATTTAAAGTGTAAATTTCTCAATACAAAATGTGTATTTCTCAATAGATTTTAACTCAAAAAGATTTCTTATATAATAATATTTAACAGAAAAACAAAAAAAAACATTTTAATGTCGACACAAATTTTTTTTTTCTCGCAATAAACACACGCCATTATTAATTTTGGCAATTATTTTCGACAGATTGTTATGAAACTTGATAGTATGGTTGGCATGACATTTTTTACAATTAATATGATGTTATTTTCACTAAAAGTAAAAATTGTCATTAGACAAATTATTTGAGTTCTTGTCAAAAGCAGGCGTTCAAGGAGAAATCATTTTCTAAAATAAATCACATGGAAAAAGTCGTTTTACTTTGATGTGATGCCACTGCTGAGATGCTGAAATAAATATTAGTATTCAAATGGTGAGTTATCTCCCTTGCATTTGTGACTTTGACATGTATTTGAAAAAAGATATAATGATACTGAAATTTATTCTGTCTAGAATTCTTATCGCAATTTTGATCAAAATCCATTCATTACATTATTTTGATTCTATAAAATATCTAAAATTTAAGGCTTAAGCTTAAAAGGTTTTAAAATGAAATTGAAATTCAAGGAATCTTGCTTAATTGGGGTCATATATATATATATAATTATTATAGTAAAATATATATATATATATATATATATATATATATATATATATATATATATATATATATATATCCATGTGTGTACATATATATACAGTCCTGGTCAAAATCATAAGACCACTTAAAGTAAGCATTTACGCATAATATCGAATTTTTAATCAAACAAATGGTTGAAACCATTGCCAAAAGGGGAAATATGATGGAAAAAAAATGAAATCTGCTTCATTCGCAACCTTGATCTAATAATTATTTTTTAAGTGGTCTTATGATTTGGACCAGGACTGTATATATATATATATGAATATGGGTAGAATTCAAACCAAATTTGAAATATTTGAAGTTTAAAATAGGAGATTGTGTCCATATTTTTTTTTCCTTAAAACTCATTATTTATATATATAAAAATGTAATTTTTGGTTCGTTATAAGTGAATAAAACCATATTTCTACGTTACCAATTTATTTGAAATTTTCCGACAACCCGTTTTTAGAGTCGAGGGATGTTTTTATGTTATTAAAATAAATTTACCTCGTGAATTATTAAAATATTAAATAAAATAATATATTTTCGTAACCGTTAGTGCGAACCTGTTTTGTTGATAAAACTGAACTTCCGGTTCGATTCATTTCACTGCCACGAATTGACAAAACGAAGTAGATTTCATTTTCTGTTTACTCGATAAGTAAAAAACAACAACAAGAAAAACATAATTCATTTGTTTATCTTCCAAATTTTTTAATTTAAACATTTTTTCTTTATTATATAAGGCAAAAAAAAAAGTTTGTCGCTTGCTTTTTGAGTTTTTTTTTGTTTTTATTGTTTTTCGATATAAGATTGGTTGGTAAAAGTACAGTTTTTTTTTACGGATTAGTAACTTGCTTAAATAATATTTGGTGCTAATGCAAAGAGTGGTCCGCGCTATTTTTTAAATCGTATTTTCAGGTTTAATTAAAGTTTTATTATATGTTTTTTTATTCAATTGTAAGGTTAAAATACAGATTAGGTACAAAACACCCTCCCCTCCCCATGTTAAGAAGGGCTTTTTAAATAATAGCGTTATTATTTCAACACGGATCACTCTCTGCATGAGTACTGTACTTTCACCTAACAATTTAATAAACAAAACATGGTACTTATGCAGAGAAAGTACCATAATAATATAATAATAACGTTATTTAGAAAGCCATTCTTAACATGGGGAGGACGTTTTGTTACTATTCTATACTTTCACCTAACAATTTAATAAACAAAAGATGGTACTTATGCAGAGAAGGTACCGTGCTGAAATAACGCTATTAAGAAAGCCATTCTTAACATGGGGAAGGGAGAGTGTTCTGTAACTATTTTATATTTTCACCTAACAATTTAATAAACAAAAGATAGTACTTATGCAGAGAAGGTACCGTGCTGAAATAATGTTATTTAGAAAGGTATTCTTAACATGGGGAGGGAGTTTTGCATCTATTCTATACTTTCACCTAACAATTTAATAAACAAAAATAGATAGTACGTATGCATAGAAAATACCGTGCTGAAATAATGTTATTTAGAAAGACATTCTTAACATGGGGATGGTATTTTGTAACTATTCTGTCTTTTCACCTAACAATTTAAAAACAAAACATGATATTTATGCAGAGAAGCTACCCCGCTGAAATAATGACGTTATTATTTAGAAAGCCATTCTTAACATGGGGATAGGGGTGTTTTGTAACTATTCTGGACTTTCACCTAACAATTTAATAAACAAAAGTTAAACTTAAGCAGACAAGGAACAGTACTGAATCATTAACATTATTTAGAAAACCATTCTTAACATGGGAGGGAGAATGTTTTCTAACTATTCTGTACTTTCGGTGCTAATGCAGAGAGTATCTGCGCTATTTTTTAAATCGCATTTCCACGTTTAATTAAAGTTTTATATGTTTTTTATTCAATTGTAAGGTTAAAGTACAGATTAGGTACAAACCCCCTCCCCTCCCCATGTTAAGAATGGCTTTTTAAATAATAACGTTATTATTTCAGCACGGATCACTCTCTGCATGAATACCGATTAACGTTTTGTTCTTTGCTTTTTTTATCATATTTTTTTGTTTTTTTCAAGAAAACCTTTTTAACAAAGATTGAAAGTGCACGTTTTTTCTTTTTTTTTTACAGAAGTTGTTTTTATATAAGAAAATATGAATGCTTTTAAAGAAATTGGGTACTCGTGCACTTATTGATCTGCGCTGAAATAATAACGTTATTATTTAAAAAGCCATTCTTAACATTGGGAGAAGAGGGTGTTTTGTACCTATTCTGTACTTTAACCTTACAATTGAATGAAAAAAATGGTAAATTTTTAGATTAGGTCCACCTCCACAATTTTCTTTTAAATGACGACTTTTGTAGGTTTTTGACTATGCTGAATACGGAAATCGCATTGAAATTTTGCAGAAATAAGTAGTTATCGAGATATTAAAAATTTGTATAATGCATTGTAATCTCTGGCAGACGTCTTTTTACATGCTTGCGCGCGTCATAAACAAATCTATGCATGTAACAAAGATGGCCGCCAAAGAATACAATGCATAAAACAACTATCTATATCTCGATAACTACTTATTTCTGCAAAATTTCAATGTGATTTCTGTATTCAGCATAGTCGGAAACCTTTAAAAGTCGTCATTTAAAAGAAAATTGTGGAGGTGGACCTAATCTAAAAAAAATACCAAAAAAACATAAACCTTTAATTAAGCTTGGAAATACGATTTAAAAAAATAGCGTGGATCAGTAAGTGCATTAGCACCCATTAATCGACTCACGTGACCTTATTGCCAAATAAGGTCTGGCTACAATGTTGAACGCGCCGTTCACATTGTTTTTTTTGTTTTTTTTCAAGTTAAATTCAACTTTCACAATATCTCTTTATTTTTTTATAATTTCACAATATCTTTTTTTAATAATAAATTGTTAGTTAAAAAAGCACAGAATAGTTACAAAACACCATCCCCTCTCTATGGTAAGAATGGCTGAAAAAAATATTAGGTACTCATGTAGAGAGCGATCCGTGCTGAAATAATAACGTTATTATTTAAAAAGCCATTCTTAACATGGGGAGGGGAGGGTGTTTTGTATCTATTCTGTACTTTAACCTTACAATTGAATAAAAAACATATCATAAAACTTTAATTAAACTTGGAAATTTGAAAAATACAAACGATGATGGACACTGTTGATGATGTTTGAGAAAATGATTTAAAACTAAAAAAAACTATACAAGATACTATCAGAAACCCACCGAATATGTCAGCCTATGTCACAATAACATATAATCAGTGGGTGTCTGACATTGTTTTGTATATTTTTTAACTGATTTTCCCAAACTTAACGTATTCAACAGAGTCCGTGACCATTCGTCTTTTTCGAATACATAGATAAACACTGCGTTTTTTAAGCCGATTAAACATTTTACATTAAATAAAAACACTAAAAAATTATCCAGTTAGGTAGAAACGTAATTTACCTTACCTTTGCTTTCATTTATTCGTTTTTGAACAACTTTTTCGAATCTGTGTATAGTAACCCCCCCCCCCCTTACCCAAATATTAATTAAAAACTCACATTTTTTTAATACAATAAAAAAGAAAACTATTTAGAGTTTCAATGGTTTAGCAACTTTCGGCTTAATCCACTGAATGTTGGTCGAGCCCAAGCCAGGATTGATGGTAACTCCCGAGGATCCGGATCCAATTCTGCAAGAGTACCATATTTTTTGTCATTTTTCGCCTTTTTTTTTTTTTTTTTTTAACTTTTTGGAGTGGATTGCTGTACTAAGAATATAAGAAACATGCATTTTCTCTTTTTATTAGAATTTTCCAATACACGAAATTAAGCCACAGCAACGCGTGGCAGGGTACAGCTAGTATATATATATATATACAAGGTCCCAACAATATTTTTCGGACACTTTAGTATCCGACTTTCCGAGTGGCGAAATTCCTTCAAACGAATAGCATAAACATATAAAGACAATACTTGTAATAAAAATGGAAGAAAATCGATTAGGTAAGGAAAAATATTTAATTTTCATAATTTTTTACAAAACAGACGCAGCATTATTTTTCGGACATCATTGAAAAACTGTTAATAGTCTGTAATATCACCTTTCTTTTCAATAACTTTTATCAATCTCTTCATAATGATCAAATATATGCACAATAACATCTCTACGTGTTTCTATTAGTTGCTTTTTGGCATCTATTATTCGTTCCCATAGTTGAGCCTCTTTCGTTATTTCAGGTCCATCCTAGAAAAGTTGCGCAAGCATTTCCCAAACATTTTTCCATTAAATTTAGATCTGGGCTTTTTGCAGGCCATTCCAAAGTAGTCATGTTCACTTTAGCCATCCATTCTTTCATGAGTTTTGACTCATGGATGCTACAATTGTCTTGCTGTGGAACGAAATCATTCCCCATCTCTCTTCTTATCTTTGGTAGGGCTTTCTCGTCCAGCATCTGTTTGTAGCTTTCGCTGTTCTGTCGTCATTTCAGCCACTCCAACCATATATTTCCATTAGCAAAGATCATACCCGAAACCATAACTCCTCCTCCTCCCATCTGTCGTTCGTTCAGTACAACAGGCTCACCCCATCTCGACCAAGTATACCATCCATCGGGCCCATTAAACTTGAAACGTTTCTCATCAGTAAATATACCCTTCTTAAAGTCAACATGCTTTGTTAACCACCTTTTAGCACTCTCCAGTCTTGCTCATTTGTGTTTCTTTGTTAGTGTAATTTTTTTCTTAGCCTTTGCATACTTCAAACCAATCCTATGCAGCGTTCTTTGTACTGTTCGGATGTTTACATCCAATTCACATTTCTCCTTCACTTTTCTTGCTGTAACTTCTTCTCTAGATGTCAAAAGCTGTGTCACAGTCCTCTTCATTCTCGTTTCAGTCTTCTTGCCAATTGATCTTTTCTGTCCTTTCTTCTTTTTCTGTTTGGAGTTTGTCTTCAGCATGAATTGGACTATTGATTTCGACAGCTTCAAATCCATGGTGATCCTTCTAATGCTGAGACTATCATGATAATTCAATAATATTTTTTTATTTACCTGATTGATTTGTTTTTTCTTTCTTTTTTTTTCAACTGTATAGTATTCATCCCAAGATCCTTTCGTGTGCATCACTCCTTATCAGTGGAGAAACCTATATCCACTCTCTAAGCTGTCAACTGTAAAGAGGTCGTTGTGTTTAAATTTTTCTAATAAATTCGAATGCTCTTAAGTTTAAATTACTTAATTGTTAAGGGGATGTAATTCTTTTTTTTTTCCTTTTCTGTAGAAAAGATCATAACTCCTTTTATAATAAACTTTATTAATCGAAATAAGAACCATTAGAATCGAAACATTTTTGCCAATGAGAAACAAGTTTATTTATCCCGTTAACATAGAAATCTGGAGTTCTAGAAGTGATGAAGTCATTGAAGGCCAATTTGGTATCATCTTTTGAAGCATTTTTCGCACAGGAAATTGTCGAGATGCTTGAAAAAGTGATAATCGGTGGGTGAGAGGTCTGGTGAATATGGTGGATGAGGCAGTCTCGTAAACAAATTCGTTCAGTGAGAAACATGCGGGCAAGCGTTGTCATTGAAGAGAGTTGGTCCCTTCATATTGACCAATCTTGGGCACATACGTTGGAGCTTCTGGTGCATTTTGTCAATTTGTCGGCAGTATTTCTCCACCATAATCATTTCACCCGGATTCAAAAAGCTGTGATGGATGAGACCGGCTGCAGACCACTAAGCAGTCACCATAACCTTTTTTGGTGCAATTTCGGCTTCAGGAAGTGTTGTGAAGCTTCTCCGGCATCCAACTATTGCTATGGAAACCAGTCTTAAAGAACCTTGCTCACCTCCTTACATTTTTTTACGATTTTGCACACCAATTCATCATAACTTTTGTTTTACTGAACGAAAATGGAAATTTATTTTTCATAATATAGCTAAGAAGGTGATCTATAAACTGTAATAATTGTTTGAAATTTGGTCGAAAAATTAGCGGTGAAGCTTTAAGGCAGTTCTTAATGACTAAAACTGCCACCTAACCATATATTAATGCTATATATATATATATATATATATATATATATATATATAACATAAAGCTGAATGTCTTTGTGTGTGTCTGGTCACGAATAGGCTCCTATATGGTTGACTATTTTAAAAAAACTGATTACATATAATGATAGAAGATATATCGAGACACAAGAATGGGTATGTTTGATCTGGCAGAACGGTGGTTCATTAAAATTGTGGGGTCTGTGTTCGCGCCTGGTCCACAAAGTATGGAAATAAAAAAATTAAAAAAAAACGTTTACAAGTGTTTTTGATATAGATGTACATAAGAATACTTTGATAAGTATGTTTTAACTTAAATAGGGATGGTATAATAAAATTGTGAGGTCTGCGTTCGCGCCTGGCCTCCATGGAAGGGAAATAGAGACAAACTTTAATAAAGACTTTTCATATCTATCTGTGTAAGTATACTTTGATAATTATGTTTTAGTTAGAAGAAATATGGTATAATAAAATTATGGGGTGTTCGTTTGCACCTGACCTCCATAGAATGGAAATATGTCACAAAGTTTAACAAGGTTTTTTAATATAGATCCACAGAATATTGTGATAAGTGTTTCAGTGTGAACAGGTATGGTATAATAAATTATGGGGTTTATCTATTTTATTTTTACTTTCATCATATTTTGCTTTGGTTTTGATACCCCCAAATTCGAAGCTATCTCTTTACAACCCTTCCTTTTCATAACCTATCATACTTTAATAAGTCAGAGTCCATTTCTGCAGGCTGTTTTTGAACCTAGTCAACGACGGGTACTTTTGCTAGTATATATATATATATATATATATATATATATATATAAACGTTTTATTTTTTAATCTCTGCTAAACAAAGTAGCAAATGGGAAAAAGGGTATAAATAGTTGATAGGGATAGGGGAGAAAAAGTGATAGAGAGAGAGAGAGAAAGGAAGTGAGGGGGGTTCACAAGTTGATCAATTAATTTTATTATTTCGCAATCAATTAATGGCGATTGGATATTTTATGATCTTGTTTCTCAAATGTATTTTCACTTTGAGTTAATTTAGTTCAGGGATAGTTTGTGGCGCTGGCGCACATTGGTATTATTACTGTTTTCCTTATCCGTCAAACCAGTGCTAACCTTGTTCAAAATCGGACTGTTCTGTATTTAATCAGAATTTACGATTATCGATTCATGATTTCCGATACTTATTAGAGGCATTTCGATACAAAATGGACACTCCGACACACAAAGTGTATTTGTGTGAAATTTCCTAAAAATTGACCAACAGGTTGCGGAGTACATAGAGAACATAGACACAACGTGCTTTCATGCTGACTGACGTAAAAAAAAAAAATATTTACAAATAAAATGTTTAAATTTCAACATTATTTCATGCGGTTAACAGTAGCCAAATAGATACAGTCCTTGCTAATCAAGTCAGAGATGGCTTCTATCACCGGGTTCAAATCTAATGAGTGGTGTTAATCGTGACACCCTGCACTGAAGATTCCCGGAAGGATGAAACATTAGTGTCTGTAGGTATTCAATAATTATTACAGTAAATAATTATACAGGGTGTCCCAAAAGAAGCTGACAGATTTTAAATTTGATTAACTTCATCAATATTTAATCTATGCTTACCAATTTTCATATGTAGGTAGATGAGCCTCTCCGTGAGTTTTTTTAGTAAGATATCATAATCTACTTATTCTAATTTTATTTACACAACTTAATCTAGGGTATGTTTTTCACAAAGTCTAATTTTAGTTATGAAAAATGATGTTACTCAAATGTCCACCATTTTCATTTTCATTTTCACACTTTTGTGTTCTCTGCAGGGCATTGTCCAGCACATCACTAAATGTTTCAGGGTTTATGGCTCTAATTTCCTCCTCTATATTGTTTTTAAGGGCATTTATTGTGGCTGGTTTGTTTGCATGTACCCGCTCTTTGAGGTAACCCCAAAGGAAGAAATCTGCACATGTGAGATCTGGCAAGTGGGGTGGCCAATTTATTTCACAGCCACGAGAAATTATTCGGTTGCCAAATATGTCCTGGAGCAGATTTAATGTTTCTCGTGCCGTATGCGCCATTGCACTATCCTGTTGGAACCACATTGATCGAGAGACCCCAATTTGATTTGATCTCCTTCTTACTGATGTGGTGGATCCACGGCCACACTCTCTACTAATTTCTGACGATTTTCATCACTTCTTGCCATACGGGGTCTACAAGATATATAGAGAGGTCACATACAGACCCTTGCTCATGAAATCGAGCCACCATAACTTTTATTGCATTGGGAGTAGGAGAATGTTTTGTGTTGAAATTTCGTCAAAATTCTCTTGGAGTTTCTGATATTGACTCATTCAACCGAAAATACGACTCTACGATAAATATCCGCTCCTCGGTAGTGTAACAACTCCTGATGACCTTAGAAGGGTTACTCTAGACGATCTGAAAAAATAAAAGATAAATATAAAAAATTAAGAAAGTTATAATTTTTTTTAACCATCAGCTTCTTTTGGGACACCCTATATACATGGCAATTAAGTTACACAGAATATTCTGCTTACTACCTCGCTCTACCTATGTATTGAGCACTGTTGAAGTAAATATTGGAAATTTACACATAAAATTATATCTTCGTGTATTAATTTATGTGATTAAATAAAGTAATCATATATATATATATATATATATATATATATATATATATATATATATATATATATATATATATATAAAATGGGTTAATAAATTCCAATGAAAGAAAGATGTATATTTAAATAAGGGAGTAGTCACCAACGATGTGTATTTTTTAACATTATTTTATTATTCCGTGTCTTGGTTTTTCATTGAGAATTATGTTTGGATCATTGTAATAATGTTTTTAAGTCATTGAATTCAATGACTTAAAAACATTATTACAATGATCCAAACATAATTCTCAATGAAAAACCAAGACACGGAATAATAAAATAATGTTAAAAAATACACATTGTTGGTGACTACTCCCTTATTTAAATATATATATATATATATATATATATATATATATATATATATATATATATATATAATACTAAATTACAGTGAGCAAGTTTTTTTTTTTTAAGTCTAAAACCTATGGTACATTCAAACAGACTATTTCATACATAGATGAACATTCCTAAAATTATGTCAATTCAGGATCTTTCATCCAGGCTGCTTTTCAGAACATCAAAGTTCACTTCCAGAAAAATATATTCTAAGGTAGCAAAAAGAAAAAAAAAAAAAAATCAAACAATTTACATTAAACCTAGTTCACACGAGGAAGACATGGATTTTTATGTCTTATTCAGGCAGCCATCTTTTCTCTATGACAAAAGCTATTTTACCGAGCTGAAATGTCAGAAACAGCAATAATTAATGAGATGAATTAATAAAATGTTTTATAAGTATATAGATAAAATACATAAACTGCTATATGTATGTGTATCGGTCTGCTGTCTGTCTCCATTTTTCAAACTCTACCTTCTCCAAAACTAAAAATCGCAGAGCGGCGCTAGGGGCCTCAAATGATTGGATTTTTTACAGACGGTTCTTTTATGGTCTTTAGGCGGTTAAAATTGTTTTTAAGAGGTCAAAAATAGGTCAAAATTGAAAAAAATCGTTCAATATTTTGTACATTCATCTTAATTTATTTTAATTGTTAATTGTTAATTTTTAACTGTTAATTTTTAATTGGTTTCTATGCATGTCACGTTGATGCAGTTGTAACGTCACCAGCTTTGAATGCTTCAGTTTCGATTCTAGCAAATAGCATCTGAATACTTTTTTTCTTTTGAAATCACCACTATATACGAAATCTGGACAAATTAAAATATATTTAAGTGTATTTTACGCCTGGGCAAGCCCCCCCCCCTCCACCGTTAGTAAGATATACAAATATAATCATAAGTTGAAAAAAGCAATGTCAAATATATAATACAAAGATGCAAGGATTTTAAAGTGCAGAAGATAATTATTAAGAATAGAAAAATTATGGAAGTTTAACAATAGCCATCACTACGTATAGATAAACTTTATAGTAATATCAGCAGGAAGACATGATGTTGCCCGGGATTGAAGAGAATCAACGAATGTTCCACACTTCCAATACTTTTATTGTCATCGAAATCTGCAGAAATCGCACATTTTTTTTAACCAAATCGATTGATTGCCTCCTCTTGTCTGGGACCCACCACGTTGCACCAGACGGAAATTCCACAAGTATCTTAGTCTACAATGTTTTGTAATCTACATTGCACTGTAGAGAATCGACTGTTGATGTTGTAAAATTAGTTTTTATATAATGTCTTGAATTAAAATTTAAAATGCAAAAATCAAGTATCATGGTTCAGTTGTGCTCTAACAGAAACATTCGCTTTGAACGCATTCCTGTCTTTTCAAAGAACCTAGATGATTTTATATACAATTCTGCTTGTGCGCTGATAAAATTTCTCAAATACACTTTTGATGTTAGGCTGTATAAAAGTGTTAACTTTGGTAAAAATCAGACTGTTCCTTCTTTAATCATATATTTTTGATTATCGATTATTTTATACTGATCGGGGCATTCTGTTACAAAACCTATCTAAGAACATTCCGAGACACATAATGTACATTTTGTGTGAAATTTAAAAAAATTTGCTTCAGTTGTTTCAGAGTCCATAGGGAATGCACACACACACACACACACACACGCACATACACACATACACACACGCACACACACAAATTGCCTTCTATCTAAACATAGAGATAAGCATAAATATTGTAAACATAATTAAAAGGTTAATATCATAAAGATGATATCTAAACGTATTTAATTGCTACGTAATATAAAACGGGATAAATAGATAAGCACCGATCCACTATTTATGAACATAATAAATTAAAAATTCGAAAATGATTTTAAAACAATCTAAGTGATCGCTGATAAGCAGAAATCCGAAACTCACAGTATGAACGCTGTTGTGCCTCAGACATCCATCCTTGACTCAACTCTCTTCCTGATCACATTCTTTGTTAATTCGTCGACATCTATACAGACCATACTACTATGTATGGCAACACTTCAAAGAACGACAAAGATCAGGATCTTGCTGATTCTCTCTTCTCAAACCTGGAGCGTGTCATACAATGAGGTAAAAAATGTCTAGTTATTTATAATATAAATCTCACCTGTCTGTTTAAATGTATGTATGTATGTTTAAAACTTTCGGCAGAGGCGACGGATTTTCACGAGATTGGTATCTTTTTGAAGCTAGACCCTTCGAACGACAAATATAAAAAAAATGGCTAAAAACATTAATTCCTTCACCCTTAACGGGCCACTTTTCTACAAGGAGGGGTCGCTTTTTTCGCCGATATTTTGAAAAGTCATCCCCTTTTTTCGATTGACTAGCCTTAATTTAAACATTTGTCACTTCTGGTTTGGCAATGGACGCAACAGCAAAGACGTCATGTTTTTCTTTCTTTTTTCCTCCTTTGCGGTACGCGTTCGAGCCTGCCTGCCCACTAAATTTTTTTTTTTTTGCTCAACACAACACCTACAAACACCCGGGCAACGCCGGGAATCCAGGCTAATCTTTAATACATCCAAAACCAAACTTCTATCTTTTCACTGCCAATGCTCATACGCTCATTTCGCCCCAGTTGAAATGAATAGCTCTCGCCTTGATGAAACACTCGACTTTGACAAACTTCTGGGACTGACTTTTACCTCTGATCTGAAATGGAAGACCTATATCAGATCCATTGCCAAAATCACTGGAAAAATAGTGGGATCGTTCTATCGCTCCAGAAAGTATCTCACCCTCGATGCAATCCTCTACCTATACTAGAGTCAAATACGTCCTAAGATTGAGTACTGTTGCTACATCTGAGGGTGGAGCTTCTAAGAGCACCCTTTCCTGCCTTGGTAAAGTGCAAAACCATCTTCGAAATCTAGTGGGTAAAGGCCTTTTCGCCTCCCTACTTTCTCTTTCTCACAGAAGAGACGTTGTGAATCTATTTCTGCTCTATCGATAATTTTATGTTAGGTGCTCGACTGAGCTTAGGTCTATGGTCTCTCCTCCATATGACGTTTCCAACAAATATTCGCAACTGTCAACAGCTTTCCTCACTCTAGTGGGGCAGATTGCTGAAACAATCTTTTACTTGGAGCTTGTATCACTAAGTGAAAGATTCTTATGGAATATTGAGATAACCTGTCCCACTACTCCCTATATGTGCATAAAACGGAATGAAAATTCCATGAGCAGTTTCGTTTCTAGAACTGTTCGCTTATGGAACGAAATACTGTGTGTCTACTTCTCGACTGACTATAACATGGTCGTCTTCAAGTCTAATGTGAATAAATTCCTATTGTGTTGCTCATCTAGATAATCTAGCCCTACTCAATTTCCACCGTGACTGATCCGTTTGTCTCACCACCTACTTAATACTTAACCATTATCCTAGAGTGGCCTCTGGCCTTTGATAAGTGGTGACCCCCAAGTAAAAAAAGGTAAATAACTGCCATTATAAGACTGAATAAATTCATGGAAATAAAGCAAATAACTATCTAAAATTCATGTCAAAAGATTTCAACACTTTATCGGATATCTATTGTCTCAAATGTCCTACATAAAAACATAAATGATACACATCGACAAGTATAAAGGCAACAATTGAATTACTAAAACTAACTGAATTATCTCCCCTAAGAGCTAACAAGAAAGCATTTTAAATATTTATAAAAGAACTTATAATTTAACAGGCGAAATTGAAAATTATTTCCAAGAAATATATAGATAAGTAAACATATATGGAAGTAGAAACAAACAAAACATATGTTTCTGATTGAATTAAATAAACTAAACTTGGATCTATTTTAGAGCTAATATGAAATATACCCACAGATTATTAATAAATTAACCTACGTTTAAAACAGAATGATCTGAAACGTTTGTAAACAATATATAAACGTCATGAAACAGAAATGACTATAAAAGTCTTATATTTCGTAATAAATTAAATAAAACGAAGATGTTTTATATTTTAGGAGTTATATGGAAAGTTCAATAAGGATTTAAATAAGTTTCCAGCCTTTTTTTCGTATGGTCACTTTTATCAATAGTACACACATGAAACTCTAGTCCTCTTCAAAGTAGTCTCCTCCGGCTGAAATGCACTTGTTGTCTCGTCCCAACAACTTTTGGAAGAGCCCATGGAAGTCCTCTTGTGTGAGCGTATCAATGTCCCTCGTCACAGCCTCAATCGTTTCAAGGATGGAGTACTGTTGCCACATTTGGGCAGGAGCTGCTAGAAAGGACTTATCCTGCATTGATAGAGTTCAAAATAGACTTTGTAGCCTCGTAGGAGATGTCCTTTTCTCTTCCCTACAACCTCTTTCCCACAGAAGAGATGTTGCGAGTTGTCTCTGCTTTATCGTTATTTTCAGGGCAAGTGCTCGACTGAGCTCCAATCTATGGTTCCCTCTCGTCAAACTTTCACAAGAAACACCCGTCTAGCAGAAAACACTATCACTAATTACCCCCCCCCCCACACACTTTTTATCTGTGCATAAACCTAAATGTAGATTCTTTCTTAGAACTGCACGCCTATGGAATTGTCTTCCGTTTTCTTGCTTTCCAGCTGATTACAATATGGTTGTCTTCAAGTCTAACGTAAACAAGTTTTTGATGATTCGTTCCATATAAGTTAACAAATTTACCGAATTTCCATTACTAACGATTACTATATTGTCCAATTTCTACTGTACACTCTTTAACCCTTATCCTCGAGTGGCCTCTTGGCCTTGATAAGTGGTGATGTCTATGTAAAAAAAAAAACCCAAAAAACGACAGTCTCTAAGGTTTTCCTTTACCTTAGGGAATAGGCATGATCTGAATTGATCAGCTCAATCGTCTCCCTGCTGTCATAATAACGTCTTTATTTCTGATCTTTTTTTTAGCACTCTTGGGACAATGTTTGCACAAATCCTCTGCATTTTCAGTTCCTCGCGAATAATAGTGTGACAGTTCCCACACTGAGATCAAATTGTTCACTTAGTATCTCTATAGACACATGACGGTTTTTATCCATGAAATATTTTATTTGGCCAAATCAACTTTGGTGTTCTGATTTCTTTACTTCTCCAACACCTCTCATCATTCCACACAGCCTCTCTGCCTTCCTTGAATCTCTTATGCGACTCAAAATGATGATGGATTCATGCAAGATGGTCCAAAAGCAGTCTGAAGCATTTGATACGTTTCTATGGCCTTTTTTCTAAGTTTAAAACAGAATTTTTTTTTTATTGCATTTCGTTCTTCTAAAGTTTCTTCATGTCCAGATTGCATTTTTGAAAACCACAAGCTGTGACAATCCGGCTTTAGTAGGGTGTATTCCAATTCCTGCTGTAACTGTTCATTTGAACCTGAAATCATAAAAATTGGTCAGTCATCTCATAAGATGTATAGCAATAGCATACTGAATTTTTAAGTGTCTATGAAACTTTTAAATGCTTGTACAAAAAAATCTGGAAACTGATTGAAGGTGCCCCGTATTTAGCTAAATAACTTTAGATTACTTATCAGGGTATCATGTTTTATTAATCCTTTTAAAACTTTTATTTAGATTCATATTATTATAAAGATAAGATCTTAGAACGATCATTTTTGGTTGTGCATCCAAAAAATCTACAATTTACAGAAAAAACGTATCTTACTTATAAGATTACCTATTAAGCAATGGAGCTGAAACGAACCCGAAAAAGCCCCACAAAGTCGCATAAATTATGTTAAGTCTATATATCAAGAACTTCTATGAGCTAGCATTCATAACCAAAAGATAATTCATAATAACCACTATGAAAAAACGCATACAACATTTCTTAATCAAGAAGTATTTCTTTTATTCTTCATCATTTAATTGTCCGTTATTCCGAAACATCAACTGACGACTAATCAATACCCATCCCTTAAAACCTCCCAAATTTACCGACAAAAAATGACTTTCGGATACAATTAATTTGAGGATGCTTGTTAAGATACTAAGCACCGCCCAAACTGGGGGGGGGCAGGTCAGTACTTTTTGACGGACCGTCTTTTTAAAAATCTACCAAAAATCAGGTAATTATCCGATCAATACGAAATTTTCAGCGATTATTAAGAGAAGAATGAACTTTATAACAGTGTACTTATTTTTCATAAACGATATTTATATATATATATTTTTTGCTTACAACCCCCCTTGTTTTGAAGGGGTACAGATATGCTTAAAATAATCATCTGAAACTGAACACAACATATTGTGTTGTTGTAAGGGACAGAATTATAGATTTAAAAAAAAAAATTGTTTGCATACCTTATTTTGACGTCTGAATATCAGAACTTCGATTGTGTTTAATTATCCCGCTTTTGAGTTTTGAAGTGTGAAATTCGGTGAATATGTTAAGTAAAATAATTAATTTAAGTTAAGCAAAACAAAAAAAAATTTTTTTATGATATTTATACAAAAAAAAAAAACATTTTAAAATCTTTGATAAATAAATTAACAATTTTTTTTTTAGCGAGCCGAATAATGCATGACCATTATTAAACAGGGCATGCTTTGAAGAATCGACACAAAAAAAAAAAAAGAAATTCGATAAATATTGTGCCCTTTGTGTTAAAAATAGCATCATTTTTTCGATCCCGTTTGAAAACGTTTGCCGCCTTTCCAGTACGGTGGACCAAACGCGCTGAAATAATTTTTTTTATTCTGCTTTAAATTGCCCCTCCCCCATTTTGGGGAGCCTGGCCCCCACACACATACACATTAAAAACCAAACTCATACAAATGGTCACCCATCTGGTACTGGCCAGCCTGAAATTTTCGTCACTGAAAAATAAGTTTTTTTTTGCCTGTTTGGTCTTCCATAGTTTGCTTTTTATCAAATGCAAACGTAAACAGTGTCGATCTAGACTCTAGATCGACGCGAAGTCACTGGTTGCCTATATGAATAAGTGGAATTATTTGAAATCTAGGTACTTATATTATAATATTTTTGCATATTCTCTTAGAAAATCATCCTAAATCTTAGTTAGACAACAAATAAATAAATTAATTATTTCAAAAACCTTTTTTTTTTTTTTTAAATATTTATGTACGTTTTTTGTGCAAAACAAAAAATGTCAATTGTTAACTTTTTGGGAAAATTTAACATTTAAAATTTAATTAAAAATAGTAGAAAAAGTTTTACATTATTCTGTTTTGTATATGACAAAATTCAGGGTTTTATCTTTCTGGAAAAAAAAAGTTACTCAGAAATAATGGATTTTAATAAATGTAATTTCGTTTTAAAAAACAACAACAACAACTTGATTTTTCGGCCATTTTTGGCGGTGCCTATAAGATACCATACCATCGCCAGATTGATTAAAAAAATATGTCGTTTTAAGCAAAAACAATATTACGTAGTTATTGTCATGCCGAAAATAGTAATATATCTAAAAATTATGAAAAATCATCGGATAGAACGTTATTTCTAGTTAAAAGTAATTTTTACAGAATATTGGGTAAAATCGCATTTTTCTTAGACGTTATTACGTAAACGGTAGGAGGTTAAACACGGGGCATAACTCTGTAAAGAATATTTTAGATTACTTGTGTCATGGAGGCAATATTTTTTGTCGATAACGATAGTTTTTTTTTTTTTTTTTTTTTTTTTTTTTACTTAAAACACAATAGCAGTTAGTCTACTCGATGATTTTTATAATTTTGGATATATCATTATTTTCGACATGACAAGTGAGTACGTAATATTGTTTTTTCTATATCTTAACAAGAACTAATTTGAGTCACGTTATTGTGATTGGAGAAAAATCAAAGAATAAACGAATAAAAACGAAGGGCAAAGGCGGCAATAATAATGATAATGATAATGATGATGATGATGATGATGATGATGACGACGACGACGGTGGTGAACAACAACAACAACAACAACAACAACAACAAGATTTTAAACAATGAGAGTAAAAACCGTATGAAGTAGATAGATAGATAAATAAATGTAATAAAAGAATGAAAGCAAGAAAACATTATGAAAGATAGAAGAAAAAATGAAGTAAAGAAAAAGAAAAACGAAGAAAAGAAAATAGAGAATGACAAAAAGAAAAGGAATACGCGAACAAAAGAATAAATTAATAAAGAAGGAGACGTAGGATGATAAAAAAATGAAACGAGAATGGAAGATAAAGTTGAAAGACAAAAGAATGACATAAAATAGGATAAAAATGAACGAAAAATGTAAGATAGAATAAAAGAACGAAAGAAATGAATAAAAAGAAGAAGAAAAAGAAGAGGAAAAAAGAAGAAGAACGAACAGAAGAAAAAATAAAAAAGAAAAAAGGAAAAGAACGAAAGGAAAAAGAATGAGAGGAAGAAATGAAAAAAGAATTAAAGGAAAATTGAAAAAGAGAAAAGAATGTCAGAAAATGAATTTTACAAAATACAACAGAAAAAAATGAAATAAGAAAGAAAGAAGAAAGAAAGTAGAATTTATGAAAATTTATTTATTTTTTTGTTTTACGACATATCAAGCATTTTTAGATTATTTAATGTCGAATCCAGTAATTTTGGAAAAACGTTACTTGTAAGCCAGATGGACAACTCTTGGCAGCCAATCCCTATCAAGACATTCTACTTAATAAAACCTTTTTCTTTTTAAGTTTATATTCCCCTATGGGTCTTTCTTTCCTTTTGTCTAATTTGCAGGTAACAAGCTACGAAAAATCACCTTTCGCAGAAAATAGTGGATAATATTTTCTTTCATGGAAGATAAATTAGATAGATAGAAGAATGACATAAAAAAATGAACGAAAAATGTAAAAGAATAAAAAAAATGAATGAAAAATGTAAAAGAATAAAAAAAAAATGAATGAAAAATGTAAAAGAATAAAAAAAAATGAATGAAAAATGTAAAAGAATAAAAAAAATGAATGAAAAATGTAAAAGAATAAAAAAAATTAATGAAAAATGTAAAAGAATAAAAAAAAATGAATGAAAAATGTAAAAGAATAAAAAAATGAATGAAAAGAAGAAAAAAAGAACAGGAAAACAAGAACGAAAAGAAAAAAAACCCAAATATAATGAAAGGAAGGGAAAATGAATAAAAGAAAGAAGAATGAAAGGGGGAAAAATTAAGAAAGAATTTAAGGAAAAATGAAAAAATAATGCCAGAAAAAAAAGTATTAAAAAAGTATTAAAAAAAAGTATTAAAAAGTATTAAAAAAAGAAAAAGTATTAAAAAAAGTATTAAAAAAAGAAAAAGTATTAAAAACGTATTAAAAACGTATTAAAAAAAGTATTTAAAAAAGTATTTAAAAAGTATTAAAAAAAGAAAAAGTATTAAAAAAGTATTAAAAAAAGTAGTAAAAAAGTATTAAAAAAGTATTAAAAAAAGAAAAAGAATAAAAAAAGTATTAAAAAAGTATCAAAAAAGAAAAAGAATGAAATAATAAATTAATAAAAAAGAAGAAACATAAAAAAAGGTTCAATTAATGACAATTCAGTCTTATGGCATATCAAACATTTTTAGATTATTTACTGTCGAATCCAGTAATTTTACAAAACGGTTTTTAAACTTCAAATTCTTCATGTATTTAAATATTTATTCATGATATTTTTTTTTGTATAGGAAAATTATTATTTTTGTTTTACTTTGCATGATATGATTTGGTGTTGCAAGGAAAGGAAACCTAAAAAAAAATAATAATAACATCAGTGTTTGAGTCAGAAAGCCAGTATCTTCAAACAGTCTGATCTGGTAGCACAAGAATGAAAATAATAATTACAAAAAGGGGGGGGGGGAAAGAAAATAGGAAAAAAACAAAAAAAAACAAAGAAAGAAAAAGTGCTTATTCAAAATAATAACCAAAATTGAAACGAAAACTGAAAATCGAAAACTTGCATTTCAACTAAAAGCAATTATTATCTAGTTAATTGTCATGTCGAAATTAGTAAAATATCAAAAAATTAGGAAAAATCATAAAGTAGAAAATTTCGAGTAACAACACACGTCCGATATTAACAAATTAAGCATCTGAAACAGATATATTAATTTCTAATTACTGCGAACCTGCTCCATCTCCAATAAAACATGCCATGCACTTTTGAAAGTCGAACACACGCCTGACGAAGGGAATACATCCCGAAATATAGCATTATGGACACACCAGCTGACCTGTATATATAAAAACAACAAATAAATATATAGTACTGTTTCGCTGCATCACAGATTATCAGTGAGGCTAGACCGGCACCTTTCCCTATCTAGGGATTGAACCTACAACCGTCGCATGATAGTCAGCAGTTCTAACCTCCAGCCCATGGGATCGGTCCTGGAAAATGATCTCATCAAATGTCAATTTAAATAAACGTGTTTAAGCTGCTTGTTTCAATTAAGCAACAGGTGAGATACATTTATAACAGTGCTTTACCCAAGAGGGGAGACTTAATATATATATATATATATATATATATATATATATATATATGCTTTCCTGCCTGCTGTAAACAGCTTCTGCGGTACCAGTTTTCAAGAATTCTGGTGAAAGAACTGTCCCAGTAAATTACCGCCCCATTAGCCTCCTCCCACTTTTCGCCAAAATATTTGAGTCCGTTATTAACCAAGCTCTAGTCCATCACCTTACAAATTCTAAACTTCTGATCGACCAACAATACGGATTTAGGCAAGCCCGTTCCACGGCAGACATCCTAACTGTAATCTCTGAGCGTATATACCATTCACTTGACTACACTACAGGGAAGGGTAGAGCGATAGCTCTAGATATATCTAAGGCTTTTGACAGGGTATGGCAGGAAGGTCTTCTCAGGAAAATCAGATCATACGGTATCACTGGAAGAATCTTTAGCATAATTAAATCCTTCTTAAATAAGAGAGAAATCCAGGTTGTCATCGATGGTCGTACATCTAAACAATATGATATAAATGCGGGAGTGCCTCAGGGGTCTATTCTTGGACCTCTATTATTTCTAATATTCATAAATGACCCCCCTGACAAAATTGTCTGTGAGATGGGTATATATGCTGATGACATCACTCTCTATAACCGACACGACAGGAAAACAAATGAACACATATCTAGAGAAATGGCAAAAACACCAGAGGATGACCTCCGATCTGTAGTGGAATGGGGACAAAAATGGATGATCACATTCAATGCTGCTAAGACTAAACTTGTTTCCCTCAATAAATACAAAAAACCTTCTCTACCACCAATAGCAATGGCCAAAGACTTTTTATCTGAAAGCACATCCTTTAAACTCCTCGGCCTAACGTTCACAGGAAACGCTGCGAAGAAGGTGGGTTCTCTCTACCGCGCTTGAAAGCTACTAACACCCGAAAGTATCCTTTTTTTTTTTTTTTTTTTTTTTTACACAGTGATAACCACTTATCAAGGCCCGGAATCCACCCAGGGATAAGGGTTATTGCATGTACATTACGTTAGTGTGGAGATTTGATGAAGTGTTTACTTAAGGGGGCGGTTCATTAGGAATTTGTTAACATTGGACTTGAAGACATCCAAGTTGTAGTCCGGTGGGAAGCAGGCAGACGGAACAGAGTTCCACAGGCGTGCAGTTCTAAGAAAGAAGCTTTGTTCATGGAATCTGCGTTTTGATTTAGGCACAGATATAGAGTGGGGGAAATTTTTCACAGTGGATTCAGCTAGACGGGTGTTTTTCGTGAAAGATTGGCGAGGGGGGACCAGAGATTGGAATTCAGACGAGCACCTGCCATGGAAATAACGATAAAACAAGGATAGGCTCGCAACGTCTCTTCTGTGGGAGAGATGTTGCAGGGTAGAGAAAAGGGCATCCCCTACTAAGTCACGAAGTCTATTTTGTACTCTGTCAAGGCAGGATAGGCTGTTTTTAGCAGCTCCTGCCCAGATATGGCAACAGTATTCCATCCTTGGACGTACTTGGCTTTTATATAGATAGAGAATTGCATCAGTAGTGAGATATCTTCTGGAGCGGTAGAAGGATCTTACCATCTTTCCAGCGACCTTGGCAACAGACTTGATGTACGTGTTCCATTTCAGATCAGGAGTAAAGGTAAAACCCAGAAGCTTGTCAAAACACGGGGCCTCACCCAGACGAGAGCCATCCATCACAATTGATGCCAGATGGGGATCAGAGCGTTGATGTACCTCTATAAGGCCACCGTTCGCCATGTATGGAGTATTGTTGTCATATTTGGGCTGGTGCATCTGCTACTAGTTTCTCACTCCTAGACAGGGTTCAAAAGAGAGTCGCCAACCTAATAGGTCCTGAACTGTCATCTAAGCTTCAGCCTCTGTCCCATCGACGTAATGTAGCATCCCTCTGCCTGTTCTACAAGTATTTCAATGGTGAATGCTCTGACGAACTGCAAACCGGACAAGCAGCAAAATCCCACCCCTTCACAGTTGAGATCCCTAGATGTAAGAGAGCCTTCTACTCGTAGCTTCTTCCCCAGAACCGCTAGACTTTGGAATTCCCTTCCGAGTTCCTGCTTTTCCAACCGTACTGACATGCAGAAGTTCAAGTGTAACGTGAACTGACATCTTGCTGCTCAACTCCCCACATAGTACCCCTGTAGCTTATGTCCCTAATAGTAGCCCCCGACAGCAAAGTGGCAATGT